>NC_063218.1:47545606-47848636 GCF_020740725.1 Corvus hawaiiensis | reverse complement strand
ACACCTAAAAGCTGTAATCAAGAACTAACCAGACATACCATGTACATGTAACCTTGCCTCAAATCTCAGTCCCAGGGAAACATACTCACTAGGGAGTTTCCTTCCTGGGTGTGACGGATTAGCACAATGTTGCCATATTTAAAAAACTGTATAAATTTATTTAAGACTTACATCTTTAAATTGTTTGCATTGAAGTTTTGCAATTACTTCAAAGAACTTAGGGTTAGGCCACCAAAATTAAAGGAAAATCAGTACATTAAAATGTTTGTATTACTCTTAGGATTTTAAAGTTAAACTAAAGTCTACCATTTTGCTAAATTCTGATTGTCAATGAGCAAGGAAGGGGAAAAGATGAGGAAAGTGGTTAATTTGTGGAAGTCACTATCAGCATCTGACTGTTAACTATTTGCAAATGACATCGATGGATAAAACTCGAAGACTGTTAATTGCAAATGTTTCCTTGCAATTTTCCTATCTTATGTGTATGATGGTTTGGGAAGCAGATTTGAAAGAAATAAAGTAAGATTCAACTCCCTCTTAAGCCATTAAGAATCTGAAGAGGCACCCTTAATTACCACATATTTAATAATGAAATGAAGAACAAGATTAGGTCTCGATTTCAGCTGGTGCAATGTGGAACACCATTAGAAAGATCTTGTGAAATCTGAGAACTTTTATTTGCTGCTGAATTCAATTCCTCATAGAACCGAATCTAAGCAGTGCAAAAAGTGAAATGTGCAT
Organism: Corvus hawaiiensis; assembly: GCF_020740725.1. NCBI lineage: Eukaryota > Metazoa > Chordata > Aves > Passeriformes > Corvidae > Corvus > Corvus hawaiiensis. The sequence continues at coordinate 47,847,895 of NC_063218.1, read as the reverse complement.
TTGCTTTTTAAAGTATGTTCTCTTTCAATAATCTAAGGTGCTATTAGAAGCATAGGTAAGGACATTTAAAAAAATATGATTTCTATTTCAACATTTCCTTTTGAGCCTCAAATACGACCCGCCTTGATATTGTTATGATCTGCTGAAAATGCCACCTAATTGCTAAATCCCTTTGAAGACTATTTAATCTACTGCCTGTTAAGTAATAATGGTAAGAAACAGCAACTATGGGACAGATATTGTCAAACTTATTCTTTGATGTCGTCCTACTGAACTGTCAGAAATTAGAGAGAGATCAATTAATGAAATCAAGATTTAGTTTTACTGCACTGGATGCTTATTTGTGCACAAAACTGTTTCCACTGTACTTTTCCAGTACTTTTTGCAGTGGCATAAGAGTTCTCAGACCTCTGCTTCATTCCACTGGCAACCAGAAGTCCCAGTGCAGAAAGAAGGAAATGGATCTTCACTAGTCCCTGGGATTTTAAAGACACAGAGGAGACCACAAGAACAACTTATGCCAGTTTCAAAACAGGATAAAAATTGGCAGGAGCCCAAAATAGGTTTCAGAAATTAATTCAACCAAGCAAAGTGCTGGAAGCTTTACTAGACTATAAACTTAGGGCTGACAGTGTATCTTTATTCACAAGAATGACACAGAATCTTATGATGGAATTGCAATTTCAAATACTTGGAATACTGATGTTATCTTCATATAACTAAGAGTAAATCCACAGGTGTACCCATACCCTAAGACATGGAATATATCAATTTTTCATCTTATGAAGTCATGGGAAGCATGTAGAAATCCTCCAAAGACTCTGGGCCAGACATTTAGGTAACATGCACTGTCACAGCCCAACAGACTTTTTGATGAGGTCTAGACTTCTATTAAGCACTGCAGTCTTCAAGAGACTTAGCTGACCTTGTCAGGCACTAGTAATACTCACTTTTATCCCCAAAGAAGTTAACACGAAGAGGGAAGCCTCTGCCATTGCACTTAGATACTCTTACAACTTTGCAACAAATGTACTATCAAGCATGTGTTGTACTGGCTCAGTATTAGTTGAGTATCAGTATTTAGTTGACTGTATGCTTAAAAAGGGCATGCGGAAGTACCTTATTTATAGGGATTTGAATGTTCTTAACTTATCCTAGTCAGTCAGCTTCTTACTTTCCTTTTAGATTTGCTAGCCCTCAAATTTGTATAATTTATTTTCTCTGACTTCCTAATACGAGCTGTTCTGAGGCAAACAGAAGATAACCAGCGTGGTTTGGTGCTCTACTGTGACCTAATTGAAGGCAGCTGTGAAATGGCTCCTGATCATTTGGTCTGAAACCAGGCTGTATGCAGACCTCAGCTGGATATAGTGTTTTGTCATAGCAATGTTATTCTGTGTGCTTATGGGACTAAAAAAGGGAAGGGGCACAATGAGACCCCTGCTAACAGTGCAGGGAACATGTAGGAAAAATTCTCTGCTTGCATTTGTCAGTAACATTTCCCTCACCGCCCGTTAAAATTTACAAGCTGCCAAGGAAAAGCAAAACATCCCAGCTAAGAGCCACAGCTCTGGAGCAACAGATGTCGAAAAGCATCAAGCATGTGTGAGTGGATTAGACCAACAGATCTTGAAGCAGCACCACTTACCCTTGGACTGCTGAGAGGACTGGTGGAGAGCCCAGACGATGCTCCGCTGATTGACCGAGACCTGAATAGACACAACAAGGAAAACATCCCTCAGAAAACTCGGACAAGTAATAACCCTGAACACCAGCCACCACAGGCACAGGCATGAAGTGAGAAGGAGGAGGGAGGCTGTCACTGGAAAAGGACATAACTCTTTCCTTTTCTTTCCTTTCACTATTGCCATGTTTTTCAGTTGTCTCCCCCCCACAAATCAAAGAGATGCTGTTGCTCTGGGAGAATACTATAATCTCTTTTGATTAAGGCAGTTGCTACTTTCTTTTTGGTTATCAAGCACGTGGAAGCTACTAGGTCTGCTCTGTGCAAGTTGAACAGCTGAATTCAAAAGGATGGTGAAGACATTCATACTAGTGCTGAGATTTCTGTTTTGCACAGTGCTGGTGGTTACAAAATGAGACTTTCTCTGTCACAAGCAACATGGAAAAGCATCATGTGTACAAGACAGAAAGGCAGGGGGTTCTTCCAGATAATAATTAAAACCCCAAGTCTCCTTGACTCAAGCACACAGTCATTTCCTTTGTGATGACTTCCCACTGAAATCAAAGATCGCATTGGCTTAGCCCTTTCCAGCTTCTCACTGATGGATTTCCCATCTTTGCTCTTCAGTGAGACTTCTTGCTGCTGCATTAAACTAGCCAGGTCTTCTCTAGGGATAATGAGTTCTGCTTTTGTTGATGACTTTACTAATATCAAAATAACAGCTCAGGTGCCCTCAGAAAGAGGCCAGTCAAGGGAGAGTGAACTGTCCTATCTGCTGACAAGGTCACCTATACTGTTAAAGGTCTCATGTTCTCCAGCAAAGGTCACCAATGAAAAACGTCAGCTGCAGACAATAAAATGTGCAAATGTGCTATGCTAAACATGGTGGAAGAGCAGACAGGCCAGACTGCACAAACATTTCAGCAGAAGTAGTTTCTAGGAGGAGGGCTGCCCCACAGAAAAAAACCCCACACCTTATGTGTGACTGTGTATCAGTGAGCCCCAGGGGCAGCTGCTTTCTATTCTTTTTAAACAGAAAGAAAGTTGTCTTAAAGACTGAAACATCTCACAGGAGAGGATTTGGCTAAGAACCTATTTGCTCAAGAACCACCATGCAGCAATATGTCAGTATAGCAAACCTACCAATGCTTCCTACCTATGATAACCTACCTATAATAAGAGCCATGAAAGTAATTACTTGCCTTCAGGTAACAAACATGAAAAGGTGAAATTCCTGTAGAAAAGAGAGTGCCTGGGTGTATGTGTTTTAATGTGTCTATCTGTGTGTACACACATATATATTAAAAATTGATATGGGTCAGATACTTGATGTCAGCTTATACGTAAGAATATAAAACAAATTTAGACCATAAACTGTGTCAGTTTACTCTCTTCTGCTGTTGTAGAATAAAACAGAAAGAATGGTTTCTAAAATGGGTCTCCCAGACATATTAATAAATAAATTTGAGAAGAAGAATTCCTTAGAAAGTAAGCAAACTGCAAAAGAGGACTTATTTCCAAGGAAAAAGTAAGCTACAACTGAACACAATGGCAGGTTCTGTTTTCTCTACTTGTATCCTCTGCCCTGATGGTTTTCTTTGTCCAAACCAGAAGCCCACTCACAGCATGCTTTTTTGGCCAGATTAAATCTCAACTGGCACCATGAAAATCTGGGGCACTCATTCTATGCTTAGGTTTCTTTCTTGTACCCTGCTGCAATCTGCCCATCATAGTGCAGCAGTAAAAACTAGAGGCTCACTCTTGGCATTCTTTCACACTAGATTAAGCCTAAATTTGTACCATCAAGATCTGGGGCACTCATAAAGGTTTATGCAAAATAATTTTAAGGGAAGAACTGTCTGCTCCACTTTTGAAAGACTACTGTATGTGCCTTTCCTATAAGTGAAGTAGCTGACTGCACCACAGATGTGTCGTGCAGATGGGAAGGGCTTTCAGTTAAAATGTTCCCTGCATGAATCATCAAGAAAAGCTTCTTCCAAACCACGAATTACAAGAGGAATCTATAGATTACCTTGGACAAATGTGGAAGGCATTCAGGTGCCCAGAGATGCAGTTAAACACCATCTTAGAGTTAAAGGAGATGTTCCCATCAACTCTTAATTGTGGTGGGAAAGTCCTCTCTGACACTCACCTGAATTCCAGGATACTTCATTAAAAGTTCCACTTTGCTATTTCCTTTTTGCAATCAGGTGTTTCCAATAGTCCTGAATCTCCCTTCCCAACCCCACTGCCTCTTATTTTTTTACAAAAATGATCACACACATGGAGGGCAGAATATGGCAGTCCCCACCTCCCAACTCCCAGTTCTTTATTGGAAGCAATATTTGAAAAATAGTTGTTGTGTACTGTGCTTTCATCCAGCCTAGGAGCCTGAGGCAGGGGACATAAGAGAGAGTTAGTATGAAATCCTCCTGGAAATGCATTCAGTATCCACATGATTGCTATTGAACAAGATTTATTTCTGCTGCTGATTCACATGCAAAACATGTAAGAAGTAAAGTAGGCCCTATAGCAAGCTTCAGTTTGTCCACACTGGAAATTGTATATAGGAGCAGTGGAAAGAGTTTAAAGACGCCTGAGTTCAATTTAAGTGTCAGGGTGAAAAGAGAGCTGTATATTTTCAAAACTCTTCCTCCTTTACCAGAAAGTGGTGGTATGGGATATGACACCAAGACTGAGGAGATTTTCCTTGCATCTTCTTCAATTTAACAAAACTCCCATAATTTACCTTTACAGATGGGATATGATTCTCAAGCTGGCTATAAAATCTCAGTACCGTGACCTACCATGAGATTCCGTACTCCAGTACAAAAATGCTAACAAGCAAAAATGACAGGTTTGTCCCTCTCATCAAGATCATCTCAGCTGAGCAATGCTATAACTCAGTTTGTAAAAAAACCAACCACATGCACTGCTCCTGTATCTCAGAGTCAGGTGGACAGAACTGGGACAGGGCCAAAAGAAAGGAATGAAAACATTGCATTATGCTGAAATGCTGTAATGAAAGAACAGGAATTTAAATTTTTAGCCCTCTCACCAGAAAATGAAAGTTTGAGGCCCTATAGGCAGCACATTAGCATGGCAGACTCTTATGTGTGGAAAGAGGAGAAAAATACGACATCATCTCCATGGCTATGAACTAAATTTATTTAGTGGGAAGTATCTATTAGTGAGTAACCTCCTAAGAGTCTTTACAGGCATTAAATGTTACTGGAAGTATTAAATCTATAATTATTCCAATAACTTAATACTAAATGCAACAATCTAGGAAACTGTGAACACGGTGTGTGACTCATTTTGCTCTGTGTTCTGCACATTGTTTTGTATGCTTGTGCACTAAATGGAAATCATCAAAAGGTTGTTGAAAATACAAGCAGCAAAGTCAGTGCAGTTGCTCAGATAAAGAGCATTCCCTCAAACACAACTGCCAGATTTAGAGACCCAAGAAGAGACTGTTTAGTCCCTTACAAAGTGACAATCATTTCGACAAGCCAGGAGGGAGGAATTAAAAAACCCCAAAACATAAGGGAGGTAGACCCAAGGTTTAGGAGGGGGAAGATGCAGAGAGTACTCTAAACATAAGGTGGACACTGAGATCATTGGAGGCTACTCCTCCCATTCCACAGACTGACAATAATCTGGAGACAGCTGAGCTATGAAAGAGAGAGGCAAAGGACTGAAACGAAATGTGCGTGTGTGGGCTGTACTTTGTAGCTGTGATGATTTTATACCTTATTCAATCTAGTTGATAATTCAACGTACCACAGTTAATAGGTCCTTCATTTTAAAGCAATTTTTTACTCATTTTAGCCAGCTGCTGTCAAGAGGAAGCCATGACAGGCCCAATTCATGTCACACCAGTGTTCCCTTACTGGTGAAACTGAGGGGCTTGAAACCAGCTTCCAGCTGGTTTCAGAGAATGCAGAATTTCCTGAGAGGTGAAGGGCTAAAGCCTGACACTGCTGAGGTGCAGATGGAGAGAAACACGAGACAGGGGAGCGCAGCAGGCCTGGTAACCATACTACACGTGTAGCACATGTACAGAGTGTCTCTCCACCGCCCTTCTCTCAGATCTGTTCCCAAGTGCTTTTTTAAACAGTGCCCCTGCTAGGACACACCAGTAGAACATAAAGGCTTCACAGCATGAATTTAACATTTAGATCAGAATTGGCATTTGTTTCTTCTTTGAATAACCATCTCCTAGAACTTTTTCATACAATCAAAGGCGAGTTTGGTAACTTGTTGCAGTCCCAGCAGAACTTGCTTTCATAGCGCAGTTTTACCAGGATGCTGAATACAGCCTCTTAGCTGGTCAAGCTGGAGCCATGCTTCCAAGAAGGGGAGCCTGCAGCATGCATGCAGCGTGCAGTGACTTGTGTCCCTGGGTGAAATGCCTTAGAAATTTTGAATTGTAGTAGTAGTTTTGAAAGTCATTCCAGAAAATATCCCTCCAACCTCTTATTTGCTTCAAGCATAAATTGGGTGGAATTTGATACTCCTCTTTCCTTGCTCACTAAAAGCCAAAAAAATTTAAACTGAAACTTCAGGGTATGAGACCCCTGACAACGACCTGAATTAACATGCAATAGGTGAGCAGTCAGGCTGTATTAAACTTCATCACTCTTACTTTTGGGTGTCTGAAAGGTACAAACTGTGCTTCCTCACTCCCTGATTCAGGGAATATATATAGAATACCTTGGGTGTGCCACTGTCTTACCGTCCCAACCGTGCAAATAACACTGTGACAGCTCTTACTGGGAGTACTTATGTTTGAGTCAGAAGGTCTGCCCATGGTAATAACCACTTGCAAGATGAAGCCTTACAGAGAGTGCAGAGGAAGGAGGGCAGGTGTTGGTAACACACCTTTTCTCCCTTTCAGCCTATACAGTGGGTGATGTTGAACAGCACCACCCTCCTTAATTGGCCAATTATACTAAAGTTCCATTTATGAATGGTTTAGAAAGAATTAATAGATATTAAAGCATGCTACAAACATGGGAAGTAAATGCTACTGGTGCTAATTAGCTTTCTCAATATGTGTGTGTCCCTCTCAAGAAGTTTTTACTGTAGACTGTAATGATCTATTACAATGATTTTATCAAATCATTTATTAATATAATATTCTCCTTCTCTTAAGTATTTATAAATGGAACTTTAATTTGAACCGTGATTGCATTCTTAGTTGTACCCATACTGCCTTTATTGAAAATAAAGAGCTTTGAAGATATATCTGTCTCTAGGGCCATCTGTTCACCTCTTAAGAAAACATTCTAAAAAGAGAGGGAATACCCAGCATTTTTTTAATAACACGGATGGGACTCAGTTTCATTAAAAAAAAAAAAAAAAGAAAAAGGAAAAGAAGGAAACCAGATAAATTAGGATCCAAATTAACTGGAAAATACCAAACAGATACGAAAGTGCTAAACAGAGAATGGGTTTCATTCTCAGAAGGTGTCCTGGTATCTGCACAGTGTAGGAGGATAGTTTTCTGTGCCCACAGACATTGAAATAGAGGGACAAATAAGAGAACAAAAAAAGAACCCAAAAGTAAATTATATGGAGTGTGACTCCAACATAAAAGCACACAAACACACACAAAAGCACCAAAAATGCTTCTTCCCACATCTCTCTCTCTCTCTCCCTGCTGTAAAGCCTCAGTCACTGAAGTGTATCAGCCTGTATTGTATTTGGAAATTGGAAATGAAAAGTTTCTCTACAAAGTCACAACAGGTCCCACAACAGGAATAATCCAAAACTAGAGCTTACCCCAATGGATCAGCACTCGCCATCCTCGGAAAGGGAAAATGAAGAGAGAGGGAGAGAGAGAAAGAAAGAGAGAGGGGTGTGGAGGCAGGTGGAGAGAAGAGTAGGAAAAGCAGAGTGAAATACTGTTCGGAGAACTGAACGGTCATAATCATTGCCACCGGTACCTAAGTCTTTCCAGAGACCAGGAACACTAGGGGGACAGTTTCATTTACCAGACAACAACTTTTGTCCCACTCACATATTGCAGACACATCCAACTCTGGCACTAGGGAATCTGGAGAGGCACATACTAAGGCTGAAAAAAAAAAAAATTCCCAGCCAAATCCCAATTAAAGCAGTCAGCAGAGCAATGGGGTTCATACTTCATGCTGCACTTCTTTTCTGCCTCTTACATAAGGCACAGTTATATCACACTGTTATCAAGGAAATAGTTCTTTTTGTCCCCAGTTTGTTCAGTGCAGTGTCCCTCTGTCCCCCAAGCTGGCCTGGTAAGAAGTACTTTTTTTTTGCCACGAATGAACTGTGAAACGTATTGGTTATTAAAGCATGCATTTCTGAGCCAGCTTGGGAGCCCAGGGTACAAGATTGTAGCTCAAGCTGTGAATCTGCTTTGATACTACCTTATTAGTCATGATGGTCTTATAGTCAGGAATTCAGATCAGCTAGAACGTACCAGCTCAGCAACCCAGCACTTATCTCTGTGGATGCCATCTTGTGCTCCAGGATCTCATTTTTCATTTAAAATAAATTCAGTTTCTAGGTCTTGTAGGTTGCAAAGGAAATCTTTCAAATGTGAATGGAGAATAAATCAATGCTGTGCTGAATGGAGTCTGAAAAAGCAGGTCTAAAAGCAGACTGAATCTCTGGCACGTTGACTTTGAAGGCTAGTGACAATTGAAAACTTCAGTATTCTTAATTTTTATGTACTAACCAAAGCATTCAAAATGGAAATAGAATAGTCACGTTATTAAGTTTTCAAAGGTGCAGGTAAGCAAACTCAGGAAAGTGTCACCACTTTTTCACATTAACAAAGATTAGATTAGACATAAAAAACCAGTTTGGTGTTATTAAGCCAAATTATTTTCAAGTTGGATGCAACGCTTTTTTTTCTCTCTGTCATTTTCTCTCTCTCATTCCCTCCATTTTCAACACGAGGCTCCCAAGCTGCCAGAGCTACCTCTGGCTGGGCGAGAAAAATCCATTCTCCACAAGACAGAAATGCCAAATTTAATATATGCCCAGTAGATTTCACAGTTTACTGCTCAGTGCAACTAGCCATGCCTCCAGTTACATCAACATTGCAAGTGCTGGGCTGGGCCACCAAGGCAGTTTTGAGAACAGTTAAAATGAAAACGTAGTCAGAATAGGATGAAAAAGCTGTAGTGCTACGCATTGATAGAGAAGTGGAAAGAAGCATTACAGTAAGTTCTTTTTCATGTGTTTGAGTAACACTCCATTTATATTTCAGCCTGGAGTGCAAATTTGGGTAAGATCTAATTCATATATATACAAATACATGTATATATTTAGGAACAAACGCTGTCCTCAATTGTACCTGTACCAGTCTATCTACAGTGATGTAACTGAGAAGAGCAAATTGACACCCATTGTATATACTGGAACCTGTGTGTATATTTATACAGAAAATACACCCATATTCACACATGCAGAATAGTAAAATGTAAATAGAATGGGTGCAAGATGGTTCAATAATGTTTCTTTCAAGTCATTTTCCCAACAGGGAAGGCACTGAAGAGGTTAACAAAGAGAATGGAGAGCAAATTGACAACAGGGTAAAGAAAAGGGGAAATGAGGTTTAAAAAAAAATTAACAATCCCAGGACACAATAGACCCAGAAGCGCAGACATGTGCATTCCCTGTAATACTGAAGCAAGTGAACTACGGAGCTGCAGCAACCCAGATACAGAAGAAGAGAAGCACTGAAAGAGGGGGTGAAAGAAAGTCGGAAAGAAAAAGAAAAAGAAAAGGAAAAGAAAAAGAAAAAGAGAAAGGGACAGTGGCCTCAGCTACTAAGACAACCATGTGCATCTAGAGGGAAGGGACCCTTAAAGATGCAGTATTCCTTTAAAAAAGGTATCATAAAATTGGACAATTAAACACTGGCCAAAAATTTAATGGCCACCCTGATTATGTGACCCCATTTTGCTGGGGTTTTCTTTGCTGCCTATCCCTTCCTTTCATGTGGTTGTGCACAGATCTAGAATCCAGGTTCTCTCACATTCCCACCACTGAGGTCTTTCATTCGAGCTCTTAGAAGTGGGAGGGAGGTAAGATCACAGTGAATGTGATCCTCAAAAATTCAGCCTGGTCCTTGAATGAGCAGGACCATGGGTGATCTTCATGCAGTGCTCTAACCTTCTCCTCCTATTGTCTGAAAAATACCACCTTTGAGAGGAAACACAAAATGCCTACGTGGATTTAAGAAATTCCCACAGAAGATACTGAAGTGTCATTTCTTCTGCTCCTAACACAGCTGTAGCAGCTGCCAGAGAAGGACAGAGGGACAAGGAATGGTGCTTGGAACATCCACTGAAAGACTCCTCTCCTGTCACAGATAAAATTTCTGCATCTCTCTTACTGGACCTGATTTCTAATTACTGAGAAAAGCTCACCTTTGGAGTTACTTCAGGCTAACTTTTAATGCAAGAAGTGCCACATGTTCAAGAGCAGAACTTACATATAGGGAGTATCAGAGAAAGGAACAGGAATTTCCATGTCTATGCTAACAGTCCAGGAAAGTGCAGCCACTAAAGGCTGTATAACCACAACTTCTTCATGGCTGTGGAACTACAAGGATGCTAACAGTTCAGGTCCAATCCAATGCTTGTTGGTATTTTGGCATCTTAAAAAGGGTGCTTTACACACCACATGAGGCACAATCTCTCCTGCAGATGCACGATGTTCCTCACTGTGGCAGGTTCAGGACTTGAAACACTGACCACAAAAGACTGTCTCAGACCGCAAAAGGCCCAAACAGTCCCTCACACATCCTGAAAATCTCCTGAGACTTAAAGGCCACATTTATCTTCATATAAAAGATTTCTATGAAAAGGGGAAATGGAAATAATAACAGTTTGTCAAGTCCACTGGTTCCTTTAAGGAAGCCACTGCTTCTCCCTTTTTGAATCATATGCCACACCCGTAACCTTCAGGTAAGCTAAGTGTTTGTCCAAAATATGTAAGGATTACATTTTGATGAAGAGTTATCCTTTGGGATGCCAGTTTTCAACACAGAGAAAAATTCTCTTCCTCTGAGACCAAAATTTTAGAAACAACGTGTACACTAAAAGCCTTCACAAAAGTCTAAACTTTTTTTTTATGTTCATGGACCCACATAAGTCCACTTAAACTCATTAAATGTGCTGGCCTGCCTGTCTTCCATTGTGCCTCTGTTGACAGTTGGGAGTTAACCTTTTTGTTGTTCCTCAGCATCTGTCACTTGAACTGCTAGATTAGAATAATCCTCCAAAAATCCTGTTTTCAATCACATTTTCCTCTTGTGTCCTCTGGGTAGTCTTAAAGAGTTTGTCTCTTACCAGAGGTCCTTAATATTTTGTCTATCAGACTGAATTTCCAAAGTTTCCTACCACTGTTGTCACTGACTCAATTGTGTTGCTGTTTCCAATACTGGGAGTGGAACATTCTGGGCTTTCCTAGTGTTTTATATTCCAATCCTTCCCAAAGAAGTCTTACCAAATACATCTTCTACCCTGGACAGAACTTCTACTCATGGCAGAACTGAACCAGAAATAACAGTAGGACGAAAATTTAGTGGGGAAATCATTGGTACAGTCCCAGGCTGCATTGGGGATAGCCTCAAATGAATGGTACTGGACAAAAACATACATAGTGTGGAGCTGTAAACACCCCACCCTCTTTGCTTCTCTCTAAAGAGAAAAGAGAGAACAGCTCTGTCCCCACACAGAGAAGGTAAGTACTGCATCTTTAAGGTCTCAGCAGTGAGGTAGAGGAGAGGAACATATTGTCAGTGTTTATACCTTTCTTCTTTGTTGAATTTGGGATTGGCTTCAGAGATATCCAGGCTTTTACTGAACATTGTTTTACTATGGCAGAACAAAGCGAGAAAACACAGTTACTAGTGTGGACATTTTTATAAAAGAGAGTCACCTGTAGCAAAGCTGGACACCCAGCCCCCCAACCCATCCTCCCCTTTTTAAGCAATGCTCTGAAAAAACCTTTCTTTTATTTTACAGTCATGGCTCACGCCTACACAGTGCTCAGGTTCATCATCTTCCCCTGACTTCTGAGGTCTAAAATGAGTTCCCCCATGCATACTTGTAAACTCTGCTCTCCTTTATCCAATTTAAAACCCAGGTACCATCTACTTTGTCACACTGTCCAGGGAAAACAGAACATGCCTGAAGGCATTAATTGCAAAGCATTCGTTACTCACAACTTTTCCAGCAGACCTCAACACTAAGCACACTCTTGGAAAAGGTTAAAATCAGACCATAGAGCCTCTTAGAGGAACAGTAACCCATTTTGTATTCTAATTTGTAGGGTCCATTACCACTTAACTCCCAACTCTCTTCCCTATACTCAGTGTATAGAGAAATGCCCTTCTTTTTCATCTTGGGTCTGAATCCCTGCAGCTTAGAAGTGAAATTCCCTGTACTTTGCTAAAAGGGCAGCTCTCTGTAATATATTTCACTGGTAATATGCTTCACTGTTTCACAGAACACTGCTTCCTAATGGTAGCTGATCTCTCATGCAAGCTCTCCACTTCAAAAACTAGAAGAAAATGAATAGTTAATGAAGCCCATTTTAGAATGGTTTTTGGACTCTCACAGCAAAGCTGCTGAAAATTTCTGGCATATCCCCTCCGGATTCTAGCTCCCATGGAATTCTTCCTAGTCTGTGTGATTTTAGCACAAGGGACAAATTAGCTGATGTTAAACTAAGCTCAGAACCTACTTCTTTTCTTTTGACATTCAATGAAATACCAGATAGTCTGAGAGGTGGGGATACCAGCACAGCAGAAATAATTAAGATGTAATTATGAACCTGTTTAGTTGACAACTAGCAGGGAAGCCCAAGAATTAACTAAACTTAGTCACCAGTTTTAGAGGGGCTAGAGTTTGTGCATACCAACTTTGCCATTTACAAAGATCAGTTAGAGAATACTTGGAGAGGTTGGCACAAGAATTTCAAGGAGCCTGTAAGCTCCACAAGCAGCTTTTGTGCTGAGTTCCCCTTGCCCATTATTCAAAACCAAGTCACTGAAGGACTGTGTTTTTCACTTAATACTTTCTCAGCCTGTAGGGCTGGAGGCTGCCAAGTTTTAAATTTCAGTGGAAAGATATGCCCTAAACAAGCCAAGACCAGACACTTGTAGGGCCCCCACATGGTTACCAAAAGCACAGCTCATGATACAGACACGTAAACCAGAGGTTGTAACATAAATCCTCTTTATGCAAGCAAACATCTGTTTACTACTGGGAAAGAGGACAGTAGGAATAAATCACAATACACTTGGGAGTGTTTTGTCCACTGGTTAGAAGTGTATCTTTGCCAGGTCAAGAAAGAAGCAATGGCGCTGTGTCTCCAGATGTTTACACAAGTCACCTGTGTCTGAACAGGAGACCTGATTCCATGGTCCATCTTCCTAGTATTGTAGGATAAAAGCACTCAATAGTTGTCTCTTGAGACCAAAAAAAAAAAAAAAGTAATTCTTAAAAAAGCATTTGCCTTGGGGATCTAAACCCTACTGCTGTAAAATCCGCTGTCAGTGGGTCATTTCATGGAATATAATATGCAACTAGCCATTAAAAATCCCCATTCTTGGTGGAAGGCACTTGTCACTTTGTTACTGATTGTTCTGACAGATGGTGCCCCATCAGCAATGCATCGTCCCCAGACACTCCCCATGCAGTGGGGTTCGTTAATGAAGCCAGTTCATGTTATAAATGACTCTGCTGCCAGCAACACAAAATGTGCCGTTGTCATCTCTGGATGCGGATGGGATGAATTATGGAAGCTCACACGTGGAGTAAAATAACATTGTCCCTTTAACCCCTTCGAAAACAAGCACTACCATGCCCATCATCATCAATCATGGTGTTATTACATCCCTTTCTCCACCCTTAACCACACTTTTATGTCCATTCCTGACTTGTGGTATGCATTGCCCCATATCTCTTTTGTGCCTGCAGGTTTTGCTTCCTCCTTAAGCCAAAGCCCTTCTTTACTGATCTGCAGCCTGGATGTATGTCTGCTCTGAACTCATCCCAGCCCTTTTGACTTCAACTGTTCCCTCATGTGCAGAATCGAGTGAAACATTTAAAAGCAAAAGAAAGACTTTGGATAGCAAGGCACAGCTTTGCCTCTTCAGGCTTCTGAATCCAAAGTCAAAGTTCAGAGCCGGAAGAAAAGGTTTCAGCTCTCAGAAAATGCTATGATCAATTTAATGCCTCCTGTTTGTTCCATCCAGTTGGACGCTCCCTGTAAAGGAGCCTTTGGGGCGGGGGAAAGTGATTTGCCTCCACCTGGCTCTGGGAGCCTCATGTCCCCTGCATCTCCCAGGCAGCAGAGTAAGCACTGCAGGCAGAACAAGGAGTCAAGTGTTGTGCTCATCTTTCCTCCTTTGAGGCCTGTGAGGAGCACTGAGCACACCCTGTCCTGAACACTCCCTTCATCCACACCTCACACCAAAGGAAATCACATATTCGAGACAGGTTTCCAACCTACACTGTGATAAGAAGTGTTTATGGCAGTCTCAAGGCCACATATCCAGTCTGAAGTAAGTCCTAGCAGATTCTGGAAATCACCACTCTTTCTTCACTGCAGATAGAACTGTAACAATTGCCAGGACAAGTTTCCAGCAATTCTAGGGCCTCTGGAATATCTATGAAATTATTTCATGTTCTTCACCCAGTTCTCAGTCAGCAAAGGGAGCTTCTGGGCACAGCAGGCTTATTATAACAGATCTTAAGAGCTGAACAAATAAAAATTCATGCCAAAGCTGAAACAGAAGTTACAGCATCATCATCATCATCATTCATATATGGGAAGTGTTCTTTTATACTGATTGATTAATGCAAGTGTGAAACCAAATGTATGTGCTTCCTTTAGGCTAGTCATAGGGACTGAGGAAGCAACTTCGTGGTTCACATAAGTGAATTTCCACAGTTCACTTACTCTCCCAGAACTTGCCTTGAGGAGACACCATTTTCCTCTGCTGTTTCTCCACAAGACTGACACTTTCTTTGATGGAAAAGAGGCAAATTATACATATTCCATCACTTTACAAGAATGTGGTGATTTATGTGGGTCAGATGCATGCTGGCTCTGACAGCACATTTTGAAGGCATCTACAGATGCCTGGACAGTCCTTTTCAGATTCAAGTTGTTTTGATGACATGGAGCATGGTGTTCATTTAACTTCAGGTGCCCAAAACCTAGGAACCTAATCCAAGATAGTCACCTAGATTCCTGTTGTAGGCTCTGGAGACAGAGAAGAACAAGCAGAGGGTGATTTATCCTGTTGACAGGACGCATGTATCTGAGACCTCCCAAAGCCCTCCAGTGTCCCCATTGCCCAGTTAGCCTGTATCACAAGCTTAGACTGCATGCCCATGTCCTCAACAATTAAAAAGAGGTGAGATGACTCTTGTCCAGAGGACATGGTGACTTCCTGAGGAATAGCTGCAAGCAAACAGAACCCTTAAGCCTCTGGCAGGACTTCTGGTTCTGTGTGCACAAGCATTGCTGGCTGCCAGATCATGTTGCAAATGTGATTGGAAGCTGTAATGAGTGCTGGTATGAACAGAAAAGTTCCGCAGCTCCTTTGTATGTGTAACACAAAAGGGGAGAGCAGACCCAGGCAGGCAGGGCTCGTGAAGGCAGGGTGAAGCAGAGACCCACCTCTGTCCATGTTGTGCCATTTCAATAGCTCTGCGAGCAGGAACTGGGGATCCGCCATCCGTCACACTGAGAACCTCCATCGACTTCCTCTCTGGCCGCCGCTTCCCATGCCTGTTCAGCATTGGGGAGTCCACACGCTTCCTGGGGGGATCTGTACAGAAAGAAAATGCTGTCAGCTGAATTTAGTCATGACTCACCTCACACAGGTTAGTTAAATCCTCTCTCAGCAATTTCACTCTCACACCTCCCCTACAAAGACATATCTCTTCATGATGGAGGTGAACATCTGCAGTCTCTCCCTTCCTCCAAATTTGCAAGCATTAAAACATGCAATCCACCTACAGAGAGAGAAAGAGCCCTGCCACTGCCCTGAAGATATTATGAGCACTGTAAAATAAAGGTACAACTATACCACAGCTTGCAGAAATTAGCTTACAAAGCCGATAACAGTAACAGCAAGATGATACAAGATGACAGCATGGGCTATAGCACAAGCTGTTAGGCAGAGCATAAGCCATCTAGGGATCCTGTCTATGTACTCAGGTTGCTAGAGCTTGCCTTCCATGTCCCTGCCAGCCAGATTAAATGTGACACAGGGACATGAGTACACTCTAAACTCAGAATTGCATTCTGCTCTGAAAATGTACCCTTTTTTTGCATCTTTAAGATTAGATTTCAGGTTTTTCCTGCTGATTTATATTTTTCCTCCTTCAGCATTACAAATTAAACATGCTTGTCTACCTGAAATGAATCCTCAGTGAGAGCCACACCATACAGCTTTTACTACTATAGTAAATGAGATGCTTTACACTTTTTATTGTGTAACAATTCTATGAGGTATTAAAGTGCTACTTTAGCTTTGCAGAGTGAAAACAGAGGTATAAGAATGGGAGATTTAAAGGCAATTCATTCCTAAAGATGTTGACATTTACTGAGATTCTGAGGAGCACTTTAATTGTTCTGAAAAGAGTCTTCAGATACAAAAATGCATTGCAGAAGGTGACTTGCCAAATCATACACACCTCCCTGGTGAAGCAGGGAACCAAATACAGACCTGCTGAGATGTTTCATTGCTAGCATCTCTCATGGCATCAAAACAGTATAAAGGAGAAAGGCAGAAAAAAAAACACAGAAGGATTTTCTTTCCTTTGGTTGGGCTATTTCATTTCCCTGCCTCTATTTATAGACACATTTTTAATTTTAGTCGAGAGTGACCACTTGTAAAAGAAGGCATCCTTCACCCCTGCTGTTAGAAAGAAGCTCACAGTGCCCAGTCCTTAAGGCTTCTTCTTCTGCCAGGACTCCTGTGCAAAACCAGAAATACCACACTTGACAATTCTACCTCTACTGCCTGGTCTTTATTATCCTGCCCTCCTCACACCCACCATGTAATCGTTTCTTCTCTCTCTTTAACATCATGTATTTTAGAACAAGATCTCTTTAAGGCAGAGCTTATCCTTGAAACAATGAGCATAAGCAAAGATGGTTCAATGCAAATGGATTAGTGGTAACAACTGACCCCATTACAGTATAACCCAAGTATTCTTTGTGTTGGCAGTAATAATGTTCCTCTTAAAAATTAATTAGAAAAAAAGTGTAGTTGTATCTCGATCCATTTGAAACTCTGTCCAGTAATAAAAAGATAGTAGAAAATGGTATAGGCAATGACATCCAGGTAAGAAAGATAAAAAGTGCATAAAGGGAGATAAACCAAATGAAGCATTTATACTGCGTGACTTCAGCTGCATATGTGTTAAGTGGTCAAAAGTAAACTGGCACAAGGTTTAGGTATTTCAAACTCCTGCTTCTTCAAGCAAGTTCAAAATATGAGAAAGAATTCATGCTACAGAACAACTGCTGGTTCAGAAGTGTATCTACAGCACAGTAACACACATAACAACGATGTTCAGAGTGTACATATAACACAAAATGGATACGAGTTTTGTAGCCGGATATCAGACAAAAAAGGAAAGTAAAATAGTGCAGTTTAAAAGAAAGGAAGAAGGAATATGAAAAAAGCATCAAATGTCAAAAGAATGGTGATGACTAAGCTGAAACAATAGAAGCTAAACAAGAAAGATGGAAAAAGACAAGAAAAATATTTTATGAACAGGTATTTTAAAAGTCAATTTGATCCACGCCTGCTCAAAACAGAAATGGAAATTCAGCCAAGTGACATTTACAAAAGTGACAGACCACTTCTTTTAAAGTCGGACTTTAAAAGACAGCAAACAAGAAATGTGAAGAGGAATTAGCTAAAAACTTGACTGACAGTGTTTTGTACAGCCATCTGAAAGAGAAAACCTGAGAGAAGGACATTAGCCAGAGGGGCCATGAGGGAATCAACAGAACAATTGAGGAGGAGAAGGATATCTCTAACAAGCTAAATGATTCTTTTATATCAGTCCTTGCTGCTTAATATGCTGGAAGATATTGATTTCTAATCTATATTTTAAGCTATCAAAGACAGAGAATAAACAAAAAGAGCAGTGCTGAAACACACCTATAAATTCAGGAACAGCAATTCACAAAAGCTGGATGGAAAACACATCCAAAGCTTGCATTAATGTGATTGAGCTTCTAATAAAGGTATTTGATGCCTATTTAAAATTGGCTACAATCCTACACTATACCTGGCCGAGAGTAGCAAGTATTGTACATATTTTTTACAAGGGTCTGATTAAGAAATGACAGGGCATCATCACTGTCAAGTCTAAAGATACCAAAGAAATAGTTAAATACACACCTATCCTGTCAAAAAGACTAAAGTGGAGCCATACAAAAGCTGTAGAAGATTTTGCAGAAGCTCAGGAACTAAAAGTAGGAAAACCTCTAGTATTTGCCCTTCTCTTCTTTGACTTTCTGGACATGGTGAAAAAAAATCAAGTCGTAGTCCAGTGACAGTGACAGCATTAAGGATTTATTTTCCTTTTATTTCACATCAGAAAAGCAAAGCCGTTCCTAAGGATTTTTACATAACAAGATAGAATCATATAGGTAATGATCCAATTATAAATCCACCTTCTCATGGAAGGTGGGAAATAAAGTTTGGATGAGGCACCTATATCCTGTATCTCTGTTCTGGCCCAAATTCTTGTTCTCTGGTTCATTAAGAAACTTCACCCCACAAAATCCTTTTTCTCAAGGAGACATTAGTTGACATTCATTCCTTTCACTGAGAAGTTTCTCATTCCTATGTTTTCAAGTAAAGAAAATGGAGCTGCACGTGAAAAATGTTGGAAGTGGCCCCTCCTTGGCCCTTTGAAGAAACTTCATACAGCTGAAACAGATAAAAGGGACACCAGAAGAAAGGGCAAGCTGTAGCTGGCCATGTTTTTACCTGCATCCATCCTTTCTGCCAACAAAGAGGAAAAAAACAAAATACTCTCAGATGCTTTTTTATATCTGGCAAGAGCTCAGACAATGCACAACTCTCACGAACATGGTTTCTTCAAGCTGCTATTATTAAACTGTTACTTTTTCTCTGCTTTTCTTTGTGCAAGGCCATTGCTAATGGCTAATGATGAGATATTCATCAGACACATGACTGCTCCTAATTAAACCTTGCCCCATGTTCTCACAGATACCGCTGGGAACAGAGGACGTGGAAACCCCCTGTGGAAGAGGAAATACAACATACAAACACTCAAAGAATAATGCTCAAATGTGCTGGTAAGGCACATAGGTACAGTCAGTGTTTCTCTGTTAGGAAACATTTTCACTCCTTGTACAAAAAATACAAGAGTGGAGCACAGTATTTCAGTTCAAACCATGAAAATATTTTGGCATGTGGAAGAGATATATGATGCACCTAGGGCATAGCTACATATTCACTTACATGCTGGGTTTGAAGATTCTAGAGTCATCTTGTTTCTTTTCTTATGACAAAAGCACTTCTAAAACAAGATGATGCTGTCCTTACATGGCAGGATAATCTGTCTGAGTCAAAAGCTGATTACCAAAGTGCTAGATGACAAACTGCAACGAGCAAGGGGCTTTTGACCACAGGACCTGCAGCTGGCACACCTACCCATCTTCATCAGGACCCCTGCTAACCTGCTCTCTGTAGCTCCATCCAGGCAGGAGTTTAAAAATTGCTGTGTTAACTAAGAATTTTCCTCTCTTCTCCCACAGATGAAATTTCCCTGCAAAATTATAGGGCCTGGAGCCTGGAACTTGGATAGGTTAATAATTCTATGAAGCATTAACAAATGCAGTGCAATATAGCACTGCCCTGAAAGCTTGTGAGATTCCAGGCTTTCCGGCAAAAATAAAGGGCACTTTGCTTCTAATCTTCAAAGTGCTGAAGTACAATACCTGAAAATCACCTCACTTCTATGGAAAATTCTGTTTCAGATCATTGCTAGAAGTGACTAATACTTTATTAAACTTTTGTCGCCCTGCATGTCAAGAGTCTCTTATGTAGTTAGCTCCCTGGGGAGCAGTTTTCCTGTTGTCTGGATTAGTGGTGATCAGCAGCATCCTAAAATATCAATGAATAAATAGGAATAAAGTGGTATCACAAGAACTTAGTAAGATGTATAATCTTACTGTGCATTAAGCTTTTAAAATCTAAGTCTAAAAACATGGGAGTTTGACTTATGTACTATAAACAGCTAAGTTATATGATTCATACTTTCAACAGTGCATGTATTCACTTACAGAGAAGAGAATGTGCACATATATAACTGCAGAGGGATGCAGCTACACAGCTTCTCATGAACTGAAGTCCATGAGCAGCCGTTCTGCAACACTACATGGAGACTTGTAACTAGAAAATTCTGATACTAGATTATACCGCTACTAAACCTCGTCTGCCTGCATAGAGCCAGCCTGTGGGTTCACAGCACATTTTTTAAGATCCCATTCAAGGCCTGCTTAGATGTTTCTGCACTGTGAGACAGACGTGTCTCCAAAGATGAAGCCTTCAAGTTTAACCACAGAACAGACCTGCCTGCCCCAGGCTGAGGATTCTCACCAGTGCTGTGTATACTGTTTCAGTGGGAAGGTAACAGTGACGCTACGGTTTGGGTTTAAATTAAAATAAAATTTAAATTTAAAAAAAGGTGAAGAGGAATTAGTTCAGATGGGTTCATGGTGACTGAGGTCATATATGCAGTACCTATTTCATTTCTAGGGGGAAGATCCTCATCTTCATGACTAGGATACCTCTCCTTCCGGTCAAGCAGAAGAAAATAAATCATTTTTTCTTGGTTTTCTCTGAAAAAAAAAAGAAGAAAAAAAATTTTTATATTTGGAAAGAAAAAAAGGTCAACATGTACATAAAACCTTCTCATCAAACGAACAGTCACAGTTATTCTAAATAAGTTGGAAATGGTCATGTACATGACAGCTAGATACACAACCCACAAAGCTTTTGAGACCCTTGCTGTCTCTAACAAGTGAGGAAAGGACATAAGGTTCCCATGTTACACACATGGAACAGAGGCACAGGACAGCTGAGGTAATGTGTCCCCAGGAAGTCCAAACCAAGAGTGGCAGCCAGACAGGTCTCCTGAGCCTCTAACTGCTCTTTCTACTACATGTCCTCTTAACACCTCAGGACATACACCAGCTCTTAGGCACAGGCTTGAAATAAATAAAAATTTGCCAACAAAGGCATATCCAACAAAAATATCAGCAATGATACCTCCCCATGTGGACTGTACAACCCATGTTTTAATGAAGTGACCTGGCCTGGCAGCTAGGGAAGAAACAGCACAATGCCTCCACTGCTGGTCAGGCCATGAGCTTCTGACCCACGGAGCAAGAAAGGCTCAGGGCTTGCTCCCAACACCTCACCAGCAAATGAGCAGCCAGAGGGTGAGAAGTTCTTACCAGTCACTCAGAGAGAGAGAGACATCAGGTAAAGTGCTCTCTACCTCTCCCCAGGCTCATAAGCATCCCAGCCCCTGGACACCCAACTGATATGAAGACTGAGCAAGTGCTTACTCTTCCGACAACAAGTCCTGTAAGAGTTTATTTCGGTCACGGAAGCAGCCTAACGAGTGCATGCTATCTAACACATCTGGATCAATATCCTCCAAGGAAGGGAGAGAACGAATCTGCACCTTTCGAGGGATTGGTTGCTCTGGTTCTGGCTCATTCTTACCCCCTCTGCAGAGGAAAGAAGATGAGAGAGAGAAAGGGGGAGGGAAAGGAGAGAAAAGAAACATGAGTCACAAATGAACCCATACTCTGAAACACAGCCTGCAGCAACAGATGGAAATAGCTTGCTAAATTCCCACTGAGAGACCACAGCTTCCAACCAGACAGATATTCTTCTCATAAGAAACTGTCATGAAGGCTAAGATTGACCAGCAGGTTGTGGATTTGGGTCTTTAATGAGAAATGCCTGTGTTCAGTCAGCAAGGCAATAGGAACTTCACTTACCAGTGCCATTGTAATAGAAGCAGCTGTTCAGCATCCTAATGCCAAACATTTACAACACACAACGTGCTTTTAGAGATGTTGTCTCATCAGCTGGCCAGACCTCAGACTACGAGGCTGAAAAGTGCAAGCCGAATGATTCCCTTTCGAAGAAGGAGCTCTGAACAAACCACCACTATTTCTCACCAATTCTGATTACCACCGACACTGCAGCAGCTTCTTCCATTAATGGTTCCAATGTGATTAAGAGGTCTCAGTGCTCAGGCTCCCACTTGACACACTTTAAAGAGTTTTGGAGGAAACCAGGCTACTTAATTACATGCCCAAACATGACAATCTCTGCTTCTCTTAAGAGATGGAAATTCGAAAATTTTGGCTCAAGTGCGATGCCCGAGGTCAGTGGCAGATCTCGGAACACACCATTAGCAGTAGAACATATTACTCTTTCAAATGTAGTTAACACAGGCTTTCTGCACAATTATCTCATCCCATTCGCTAGGCTCAGGAAATATTGATTATTCATTGCAATTAAAGGCCCTGACTGTAAGAAACAGGTCAAGGTGTCAGGGTATCTATAACTGACTAATGATATATATTGCAGACATCCTGAATATCCTTTGATTTTATTTCAGTAGGCAATGAGCAATTCATATAAATTCTATCCACCCAAAGAGGTGGGTTTGGTGGTGGTGCTGGTGTTTTGGTTGGAGAAACTGTCTACTCTGAATCTGCTATTTCTCAATGGATACTTTGTGTGATGTCCAAGTTTCCCTGCTCCAGTGAGGTGCTGCCCTTCTTTTATGTGATGCAAATGTCTGACTGCTGGGTCCAGGCTCCCAGCGTGGGCAACAGGATTCAGGAATATTTAAACTCCATCAGATGTCACCATTTGCTGTTTATAGAGCTGTGTTTGGACTAGAGATCTTTCCTTTTGATACTGGAAGAAATAAGGTGGCCACAACTTGTGAAGTTACTCGCACAGTTTAAAATGTTCCTGACTCAGATGTAAGCTATCCAAGCATCTACATAGAAAAAGGAGTTCCAGTTCAAATGTCCTTAATTTTTCTTGTGTAAGTTAGAAATCAGCTCTGGTAGGATCACGTACATGAGCCCAAGGTCTCAGCCAGTGTACCAAAAAGACAGCCAATGCACCATAAAAAGAGACAATGCAGATTTATCTCCTCCAAGATAAGAAGGCAACACTAAGTCGTGTATCCAGGATAGGACAGTTACATGCTGGGACAATCACAGGAGATTGCTGAGTGCTACTTGCAATTTATTTTTAAGCAAGTTGAAATGCAGTTGTGAGGCATCTGCTCTGTTTGTGGGACATCATTTGCAAAAAGACTCCTCAGAAATGTTCATTTTATCTTCTTCTGAAGCAGTGAAAATGTGCTCAGCCCTACCTGGATACATGTCATGGAGTCAGACTCTGGTGTTCATTACGTGGGTCATGACAACATGGGTCAGATCCCACTTCTCTTACAAAGAGCACTCACCCACACCCTGCTCAGTTTTATCCAATTTAGGGGACTGGAAATAAACATACAGGACATAGAATCTGCTCCTTGGGATTTGTTCTCATGTGTCAAACCACTGAAACACAGCCTCTGATGCCCCCTTTGAGTTTCGCAGAAGTGTCTGTCTTCTGCAATACCACCATGGTCCTGAATCTAAGGGCAAAACTCAAAAATCCTTGTTCAACTAAAGAAACATCTTATTCCTTCTAAGAGGTTGCTACTGTGACCTGCTACTGCTACCTCTTAGGATCAAGATCTAGCTCTCAGCAGGTAATAAGCAATGATTAGTTCACAACCTTGCACTATTAAAGCCAGTGATGACTTTGTCATTAAGATAAATTCTTGCAGGACAGACCTTTGAACAGCAGCTGAGTGTTTTTGCTTTTTAATGATCTACAGTTCACTTCTGAAAAGTATTGACTTAATTAATCACTCATGTTACAAGCAGATGTCCTTAAGGTAATTTAAAGAGATTAAAAAGAATCATTGTCTTTGAAAATTTCCAGGAAACCTGGGTTTCCCACTAGCTGCCCTAGTCTGAATAGAATTTACAAGTTCTTCTTGTATCAATCAGCACAGGAGCCATTTCTAGAGAGCACAGCTTGCCATCCTCTGTGCACTCCAGAGTGGCATTTCCTTATGCCCTGCACCTGGTCAACCTCAGACACAGTCAGGAATTTTCACACCTCCTCATCAGGTACAAGTAAAATCTGCAGAGAGGCGTCTCGTCATTTGGCAGCGCAATTCAGTGCTTCAGGAAACGAAAATCACCGGGTCTGGGCTGTGATTGGCATGACTGCAATGCCTGTTCCATTCTCAGTCTAGCAGAGTGACAAATTTGTTGCATTGCAGCCCACATAGACATCAAACAATGTCACACAGTGACTACTGCAAATCACATATATTTTTTTAAAGGCCCACACGAATGTAATTGCTGCTTTAAAACCCACCCTCTTTTGTGAGGATCGGTGGATACAATGGCTGTGATTCCTAATCAGGGTGGACCTTTTCAGTCTCTCCATGAAATTCTCTCATGAATCTCACCAAGATGCCCATTTGCATTGGAGCAAAGCAAAGCAGAACCAGTACACTTACTCTTTTTCTTGTTAATAAATGTGGTACCTTCACAATTAAGGCAATAACTCAGTGTTACAGGAGTGCGTATTTACCATAACAGGTAATTTTATCTGCCCTCTTTATTAAAAAATCTGAAAATAACTGCTGTTTATTTTCTGGTTTATGGTAACCTGCATTTGAGGTAAAAATAAATGATTTCAATTAAAAAGGCTTGAGAAACCTCACTGAATTAATTTGGGTGGGAGAGCAAGAACTGGAGGTTGCTGACGAAAGGTTTCACTTAGGTTTCTTTCTTTCTTTTTTAGGCTTGTGAATCATGATTTCAACTTTCAAGACCTCTTTCTCTGCCTGCCTAAATCTGCAATTAAATCTTTTCTTCAGTTTTACAGTAGCCTCAATATTTATTTGAAGAATTAAGTGAAACCGCTTCTATGTTCTGAGTACAACTTTCAGGTCAGTAACCTATCTATGACAAAGGATGAAGATTTTACATAGAATAGTAGATAAAATAAAGAAAAAAATTAAAGAGGGCAAAAGAGCCATAGGATAAAACACTACAACCCCTTCTTCTCTGTCAGCATCATTATTTCCAGGCAAAATGAATGCAAAGAGGTTGTGAAACATCACCAGATGAAAGCAGCTGAGTTTTGGAGGTGGCAAGGTTATTCACTGACTAAAATTAGCCACAGGAGGTTAACCTCCTAAGGTCAATCCATGGCCAGTATAGCAAAAATGAGAAAGAGACTCATTAAAAAAGCTACTTTGAGCAGAAACTTCTTTTTAGGCAATCTGAAGAGACATCTGGAAGAGCCGTTCTGCACTGACTACCCTGGAAGTCTAGAGGAGACTTGCTTTTGCAAAATTCAGTTTCTACTTTTGAAAACAGCCTCAGATGCAGTTTACTATGTCAATCATCAGAGAGACTGACCTTCAATGAGAAGTACATGAAAATGTTCAAATGCTTATGTCTCCACAGGAAAAAAAATCTTCACATTCTAAATATAGAATAAAGTAATGAAATGACACCTGTGAAATTGCATATGTGAACCTGCGATAACACTTCTTCAACAAGTGAAAAGTTCCAGGCATAAGTCTTGAAGAGGATAAAAATAAGAATATTAGGGATCAATGACTTTTCGTTTTATTTCCTATTCCAGTTCTGATAAAAGCACAGAGAGTGCCAGCTGATTTCACTCCATGAAGAAACAGAGGGGAATCATCTGTCCAATCCGATGTAAACAGCATTTACTTCTGGAATTGCTAGCAAGACCTTAGAGGAGGGATTTCAGAGATTACAGTTAGGGATTTCCCAACTCCATTTTTTCTATATTTATCCATGAGAGTTTTAAAAAAAAAAGTACCTGCAGCAAACGACACTCCAGTACTTCTTTGGTTTAGAAAGGTGCCATGTCTGGTAACTGAAGAGAGCATGGGCAGAGTGCTGTCACTATTTAAGGTGAACTAAGTTTTTTCTTACTTTTGATTTTTTTTCTTAGTTATTCAACAAACTGTTGAACCCCCTCAGGTCCTACTGAAGACATATAAATCCAGAGGTGAACACTGCCCATAAGATAGAATTAGAGAAAACAAAACAAAGAAAGAAAAAGGGGTTTTTTTCATGGTGACAATCATGTATCAGTTCATATCATCCTCAAGTACTTCTCAAGAGCAATGACAGGATTATGAAGGTAGGATTTTCCTTATCACCCACCTGGGAAATGCTGACCCTGAGAAATGTATCCAAGCATCATTTCCTTGCTTATTATGTGAAGTATTCTCCTTAGTTTGATTTGGATATCATAGTATTAAAAGTTTATTTACTTAGGCTTCTTGAAATACTACTAAGGCTACACAAAAAGCAAGGTCACTTTTAAAAGCTATCAATCTTCCTTACACCCAAACCACCAGACAGGCATGTACTTTTCTCACAGACCTCCTATTCCACCGTCAGGACTGCTGTTTTTAATCAAGTCACAGAAGTACTCTCACATCAACAGGTTACAAGGTTAGAAGCAGCCTCTTAGCTTGCTATGAAGAAGGAGTGGGGATTATGAGACAGAGAAGCTCTTACTCACAGGTGCTTACTTATCAATATAATCATTTTTGTTTCTACTTCAGAGAAAAGTCAAGATGCCAAGAAGGAACAAATGAAAGCTTTCTTGTCAAGAAGGTATTACAAGGGATTGTTTGTAGCACTTGGATAGCAAACTAAATATGGCTGCTAGCCGGGGTTTTTTTTGCTGATCACCTGCAGGTATCTCTTTAACACAGCAAGTCGCTGGCCTGAATGTCTTATCTCAAACAGTTGTTAGCCATTGTACAAAGAAAGTTCCTAGGCTGGTATATATAAACGAAATTATAAGAGTAGTAAAGGGTAAAAAAAATAAATTAGATGTCTCTCTGCTGTCTGCCCCTTTTTCCACCTGTGCAACCTGCTTTTAAACTCCAGTCTCACTGTTCTAGTGATCTCTTCACAGATCACTGGAATACCAGAATCAACAATGAATGTATGCAAAAATTTTTTAAAAAGTTACTTACATATACCATATGTGTTTCTGAATATGTTCTAGCTGTAAAGGAAAAGAAAACAAGGAATTAGTGCTGTAAAATAGAAAAGGTAACTCCACAAGTCATCCTCATTCCAGTCTTATTCAAGTAAATCCAAAATTTCAGAGATGGACCTATGCATGCAACAGGAACTTTATGCTGCATAAAGAGCTGCTCATCCTAACCCCTCCCACTGCAAACAAGACTTTAATTCCAGACATAATGCATCAATCAGGAGCAAATCCCAGGAAAATGCTAAGTGCAAGGCTTCAAAGACAAGTGTTTTCAGAATTCAAGCTTCTCCCTTCCCAAGTCTTTCCCTCTATAATCTAACTGCTCCTTTTTGTATCTGCATAATAGCTGATCCTTTATACTTAAATTGCATTTCTAGTTTTGTTTTGAAGAAAAAGAGAGAGGAAGAAAGAAGAAATTGGGTTCAAACAGATAATAAACAAGGTAATTTGTGCATCTGTAGTGTGACCTTCCTGGATACAGGACTCATTCTAGACTGGCTTCACATTTATCAATATTTTATTAAAATCTAAGGACAAAGCAGAATAAGGTTCTATGTAATTTACTAATTCTGCACCTGAACACCAGACCACGAACTTATTTCACTTCCCTCTTTCCTCTTCCACACGAGAATTTCACTATGCAATGGAGGACTGATTAAAGCTGAAAGTAGCCTTGTCTACCTATGGAAGGCAGATCCCACAAACATTACAATGACATGTTTTCCCACAAGCATGGGAAAAGAAAGCAACATGCTTTTTCCAAGAGAAACCCTTAACAGCAGAGAGAACAGAAGGCTCATATGACATACTTACAGCAGAATCTTCATAATGTATTTTGTTTTAATCATCACAGCAGAAAAGAACATTTCTTAGACGTCCAGTGATTGTTATGTGGGTAATGTTTTTCATATTCATCACTATGCAGCATCCTTGTAGGTGCAGAACAAAATGCACACTCACTGCACATGGACTCACATTTGTGCAACATTCAGGGGAAAGGCAGGAGAGAGCTGAGAGGAAACTCGTATGAGAGGAAATCACAGACCCATTACAATGGTCAGGAAGAATGGTGACAGCTGTCCTGCTCTTATTACATTCCACTTCCACAATAATAAGAATCAGAGAAAAAGAGAAAAAATAAGGAATGGGAAAACAACAAAATCTCAGAGATATTAAGTAGATGTTTGCCACAGAGAGCAAGGAATCAGAGACCTTTGTGCTATGGAACAACAGCTCTGTGTCTGAGAAGTCAGTAAGATGTGAGTTTGGCTCTATATGAGATCATTTTTTCAAGTGAGTCAGGGCTTTTCCTAAAAACAAAGAAACACTGGAATGCAGCTTAGGAAAGCATGAAGGAGGCTGGAGAGAACAGTGTGGGAGACAAACAACCTCCTTTAAACCCAGACTGTATCAACATTGCAATGAGAGGTGCAGTTGGCACTCACACTTCTATCTGTCTTCTAAGCAGTACCAATGCCCCCAGCATCCACCGGCCCAGGCAGATTTGCACAACTTCCAGCTGTGGCCTCAGCCCTCCACAATAATTCCCCTTCATCACAATTCTCCTGCATTAGGTAATCCTCTAACCCCTGCACTATTAAGAGCAAGGTGGAGTATTCCTGACACACTGCCATCTCCCATCGAGATAAAGGTATTATTACGGGAGTTCCCCTAACAGCCTGGAGACACAGCCCTCTTCCTTCTGGTTCTGTGCAAGCTGAGGTGCAGTCACAGAACATAAGAAGAGCCTATTTTGCACAGCTTCCATGGGACAGCATTTTAGCATTGCTCCTTAGCAGGTCTATAGTTCTGTGAGGATCTACCAAGGGGTGGACTGTGCCTCCTGTGCTGGCAAAACCACATCTACTCGTTATTTCCCCTACACCACACAGAGGGTTAGAGAGATTAATGATCTCAGACAAGATGCAGATGATACAGCTATGCAACGTCCAAGCCTCTTTCATGCTTGCTTCTCCTGCTGCATTTTCTGTCTCCATGGGTCACTGTGCTCTTGTGTGCCCATGATATACAGAAATGCCATGGCAAAGCAGACAACAGCACTTCACTTTCTGTGTTAGAGAGGGGAAAGAAAAGAGGGTCACCAGCTCATGTCTTAGTCACAGAACCTCTGGGCTCCTTCGGAGAAGATGTCAGATGCCTTCTGCTTATCCCTGCTGATCGACCTCCTTCAAGCTAATGAACACACAGCATTTTTCTGAAAGAGAAGCCCCCTTGCACCTTGATACACATTTGAAGGTGTATGAGCTCTCATGGCTGCTGTTTACCTACACATCTGCCATTCGATCCACATCAAAACCACTGCTGTGAAATATGCTGGGATATCCCAAACATGAAAAGTATTCTACAAACCCATTTCCTATGCTGATTCAAACGTAATTGCATTGAAATGTTATTACAAGTGTGCTTGCTGCTGCCAACATCTTCACTACTGTTTTAAAGGTAATTAATTAATGCTTTGCTGCTTTTTGTCTGCATTAAAGTGACAGGAGGGTTATGGGAGGGCGATTGGTTTTGACAAGGAGAAGTCTGTACGCTTTCTACTGTGCAGTGCAGGGGAGGGAGATACACAGTGGGAGCTAATTTCACTCCTGCCTTCATTTAAACACAATGCTTAAATGCATTTAAGTGACGAAGGCATTTAACAACCCTTCCCAGAGGGTTTTTCTTGCTATTTGCACATGAGTTTGCCAAGTTTAATATCATTTTATGGAAGTTGTAAAAATGCTGCTTCCTAATGTCTCCTAGTCACTGCAGGCAATTGCCTCATGACATCATCTCTGAAACAACAAAACACACTCAGATCCACTGCACATGCACAGTCAGAGAGATTTCTGCACGCTAAGAGGCTGTAATGGAAGGAGAGGGAGAATTCCTTTATCATGGTTTTACATAAAAATACATCCAAATATTAAACTTGTACACTGAAGAAGCATCGAGGAGCCCCTCTCACAGATGAGAGACCCATTGTGATATAGAGCTGCACAAGCTCATCAGAAAAAGAGGTCTCCTCCCACAAAGAGCTTACGTCTGAATTCTAAGGCAGGGAACAACAGATGGAGACAGACAGGCAGATGGAAAACAAGACAGCGCTGTCTACATCCTCGGCACTGATCTCAGCAGAGCAGTTGCCAAGCTAAAAAGTTCTGACCTGAAGAAAAACTTTCTCAAAGTCTGTGGATATAGATGAGGGCTTCTGGGCTTGAACTCACGTCAAATTTCAAACTTCCCTGTCCGGAAAGCAAACAGCCTCAAACCCATCTGTGCACCCACACCTCAAATGAATCTTCTTCATCCAGAAGATGGTCTAGTCTGAGCTTTAAACCTACTGTGTAATGTCAAGATAGAGGCTTTTCCTGGCCACAGGGTTCAGGCTGGCAGTGGTAGCAGCACTGGTAAAACCATTACCTGTGTCAGCAGCAGCAGCAGCCGTACTAAAGCAGCCTCCAGGGACCTCGACAAGGGCAAGTATCACTATCCTACATGCACGGGAAATGAACAGGCCCTTGACAGCCTAAATACATCAACTGGACAATTACCTCCAATCTACAGGTTGTAAAGTGAGATAATTTAAATGATGGAATAGGCACCTTACCATAAGACCTTCTACAAAAATGAAGAAGGAATCAGGTGAGTTTTTCCTTCTTCCTTTTTGTAACGTTCTTTAGATACTGTAGTTCATCATTAGCATACATTAGACCCAAGAAAAAACAAAATCAGAAAGTAGAGAGGAGATTCTGAAAATATGTGTAATTCAAGGAATATTTAGATAATATTCAGGGATAGGTATTTCCACCTATGGGGACACCCAACATTCTACTCTAGTATAAAGGGCCAATGCTAGAACAGTAACAGCTTTATTGGAATAGCTTATTCTGCAATGTCTGCTCTTATCCACCTTGCTCTAGAAACAAAGTTTCAATAATGCTCATCCATCTTTAAAAGAAAAGTGCCTCTGCCCTTTGCCTTTGTCTTTCTGGAGAAGAAAATATTGGCTGAGAATGCAACTGGTTTCTACTACAGGAGCTGTAATTCTCTGCTGTAGCAACGCTGAGAAGAGCACATAACTAAAAGAAATCTCATCTTGCAGTACTTTAGGCACCCAGAGCACGCCTCCCATAAGCCTTCTTAAACTTTATTACTACTTCACTTTTCCCTCCTGACACTATTCCTACTAGAAGGCTGTCCCAGAACCTCACTGATACGCCTAAAATTCTTCTTCTAGTTTCTAGCCTACTTTCCTGTAAGGCCATTCGACATACATTTTTTTGTGCCAGTATCTTTCTTTAGCTTAAATCCTTCTCTCCCTAGTAATTACCGCTAATGAATACGCAGATGACCAGTACAACCTCTCTTAGACATCATCTGTGTAGATTAACTGAAGCTCTTTTAGGCCATACCATTCAGACATATTCTTTCAAATGCTGATCATCTTAGTACTCATTCTTTGTTTGATTTCACCTTTCATAAATACGGGTGGTCAGAAATATCAACACCAGCAGCTAGGATCAACTTTTGCAGTTTAATGAAAGAAAAACATGGATTCTTTTATTTCAAAGCAAGTTCAGTAAAATAGGCCCAGTAAATGAGAATGGTCAAGGATGTCCCACTAACCATATTTGAGGCTGTGTAACACATGGCGAGTGTGAACAATATTCCACTAAGACATAATAAAGTCTTGCTCCCACAAATGAATCAAGGTAAGGTAATGTCTGTTTCTTAAGGCTGGAAAGGGCCAGCAACAATAATTCCAAGTACCCTCCCTTCCATTAATCTTCCCAAGCTCCAACACTGAAGCGAATGATGACAGTTAAACGTGAATGCTGGTTCTGTTTTTGTTGATCATTTTAACAGATGGACTGGGGAAGGTGTGGGTGTGCTGTGAAATGGCAATTACTGCAGGGAGGGAAATGCAGTTGGATGAAAAGGAAAAGAGATACAAATAAAAAAAAGAGGAACAAAGCAGAGAGGGGACTTGAAAAATGAAGTAAAAAATTCTAGTGACCTTACATTTCACTATATTTTTCTGCTGAATTCACCAGTGAGATACTGAGCAAATGATCAGGGATGGTAACAGCTACATCAGTACTTACTGTACCCAAGCTGCAATTTTGCTCGCACTTTTGTATAAATATCAAATTGGTTCAAGTGAGATATTTTCTAGGAATAGAGGCTTCCAAATAAACCCATATTTATACCCTTTTTCACAGGACACAGCTAAAATAGAATTCAGCTCTCTCCTCGGAATGAACTCTATATTCCCAGCTCCTGTGCAGTAAACAAAGAGCTCCCTTCTGCCTGGCAATCAAAGCATGCAGCACACTAACAGCATAGGAGTGTGACAGCAGCAGGGACAGCAAACCCAGAGACCCTCAAATAATGAAAATAAGACTGCAGCTAATAACAAAGAGCTATCTTTTTTTCCTCCCAGCTCTCAGCTCTTTATTATGTATTATTTCAAATTCTTATTCATAATTCAATGGTTAGTGCTTGCCAATAACTACCTGATCTGGGGTTTTTCGCTCCCTGAGGAAGCAAGAGGTTAATTTTGATCAAGAAAAGGAGGGGGATGGGTGTCACTCTGAGACCTCGAATTACCTCAACTGCTTTCTCTCCTATGTGTGTACATTCTCTGCCGTATTGCACAACTCAAAACATTTAGGGCATTGTCTCTGCCCTATGGGAAAACTCAGAACAATCTGAAGAAGGATCTAACATTTGATGATCTGCTCCCTAACATACTCACACCATTGGCACTAACACATTTGAGAAAAAAACCAACAAAACAACAGAGAAGCTGGCATGTTTACATCATGGAAAGGAAACTAAGCTTGAGAGAGACTTGGTTGCTTTCTTGGCCACGAAGAACAGCTGTCTCATGTCTCAGGATACTGCCCTAACCTCTGCTGTGTTCTTTCCATGAATATACTTGTGAAAATGTTATTTCTTTAATCTTTAAAAATCTGTTTTAAAAAAGTCTTTTAAAGTGCCTGATATTTTTTTTTCAACCAGCACTATTTATGTACTGCAAATGTGATGGCTACTGGGTTTGCAAAAGTAGGGATATTATTCTCCCCTATGCCACCAAATAGAGCATGACCTGGATCGGTAACAAATGAAAGAAAAACCCAGCTGTCAGGTAATGGTGTAAAGACTTGTGAAGGGAGTTTCAGTTAACTTCTTAGCAGAGAGGTGTCTGCATCCCAAAAGCACCGTCACAGCTGGCACAGACTGATGCTGTTGTTACCAACCTAAGCAGAGAGGCCAACCAGTGATCTGAGAGTTTATTTATAAATATTTTAGCAGACTGAAGAACCAGGAGGAGTTTTAAATTTACATTTCTTTATACATACTCCCACTCAGAATCTGTGAGCTTAGTAAATCTGTATAAAATCATCACCACGGCCTGACAATAGGATTTACAAGGGCAATGTACCCATAAAGGCACACGCCTCCACTGACAAGCAGGCAATCTTACTTTCCAAAATTATTTTAATTGCTAATGTTTTTTAATTCCCTAAAACATTAACACAGTGTTAGTGAAGGATACAATCACTACACAGTCCTCACCCTTGCAGGGTCTCTGCTGTAGTGATAGGAGGCATCCCAGGTGCAGACTCAGCGCTGAATGCCAGGAGCTCAACATTGTGGGCCTAACGGTGCTCAGGACCACAAGGCACATAATGAAAGAGCAGACTGGCAGACACTTGTTCTGAAGGCTGCTAGAGGATAATGCAGAGCAAATGAAGGATAGAATACAATGCAGCTTGCATGGTGTGAAGTTAGAAGCCAACACTTCGGTCAGAAATGTAAGAAAATCATACTCTGTTTAATGGCAAAGCTTCAAATACCAGTCCTAACACCTGTGACCTTCAAACACTTACACCACACCCCCAGGAAACTGCTGGTATCAGACAGACAACTCAGGTGAACTCCAAAAGGTGTGAATGGGTCAGTCTGTGATGAGCTATGAGGGATTTCCTCTAAATGCCCAGTGTTACATACGAAAGGGAATCATGAGGCTACAGAAAAAAACACAAAGGCAATCTGTCCTCATGACTCAAAAGAGATGGTAACTAAACTTCTTCCCAAAGACTCCACTCCTTCTTTGCTCAGGAGCAAAGACAGAGAAATGCCAGTAAATCATCAAGTTACCTTAGCTGCTCAACCATTCCTGCAACAAGGCGAGAAAGGAAGCCTTGCTCACACTGCCTCCTTACCGTGAGACGTTTCGAGGCATCCACTTCAATCATCCCCCGCAAAAGGTTCTGACAGTCGGGGGGGATAAAATGGGGCATGTGGAACACTCCACGCTTCACCTTCTCCAGCAGTTGCCGCAAGTTGTCGTCATCGAAAGGCAGGGCACCCTGCAAGGATGGGACAGAGCCGTCAATAGGAGAGAACTGGAGAGGCCCAAAGGAGAAAAGCCAGGATAAAAATGGTGAAAGAATTGAAAAGGGGAAGTCACTCATAATGAATTATTGTAATGAGGGAAAAAAACTTTTTATACATTGAAAATAAATAATTTCTTAGTGCTGCTGTATTTCCTCTAACATAGGAAACAAAACTCAGGACATTGCTTTTTTTATTAGACCTTTAATTAGAATAGAAAATGACTACCAGTATAAAGTAAAATACAAAATATGAAATTGCCTTTCCAGGCAAATTCACCAAAGATGCACGGATTCACTTAAATTCAGCTCAAGCTTTTGATCTGCTGGTATTCCTCCTGGGCATACTTTCACAGCAGCAATGTTTATCGTCTCCTTATTTTTAATCTTCCTGAGACACATTTATTGCAGACATTGAAAAGGAGGTGAACAGCCTTTGAGAGACTTTCAGTAAAGAACATGCTCTTTCTGATGGAGCATTGAAATGACACAGCTGAAAGAAACCCCAACCAACATTAGCCTTTGGAAGCAGCAGACATTCTACCTGTTTAATATACTCCATCCAGTTCCCATGCTGTGGTCAGGTCATCAGTTCCTATTGCTTCCCTACTGTAGCTCACTTACATGAATGGCTTGAGGTTTTTTTAGCTGAAACTACATTTTGAATAGATCATCAGCTTGCCACAAAAAGCAGTAAAAGACCTATCCTTGCTGCAAGGACAAAAAGGAAAAAGAGAAGTTGAAATCTTTAGGATAACTCTACCGACTGAAGCTGATACCCCTTTATAGCAAGTCTGCACCTTCCTAGATATTCTCACTTCCTTCTCTCACTGCCTAATTCTAGTAGGTGCCGAGCTTCCTTGATTCCCAGGATGGATTGTGGGAAGCTGCAAGCTGTCAGCTGCTGTGATAATGAAGCTTTAAGTTGTCAGCTCTGGCACTGCTCTTACTACAGTGAGTAGTGCATCTGTATAAGCAATCCTGTGCCTATGGTTGAGGGAGAGGAACAGCTCCATTAACAGCAGCCTCAGGAAGCCGCCTGATGGCAGCCACGACTGGGCACTACTAACTGGTGTTTGTTCATTCAAGTGGCCTCGAAGGCAGAGCCTCCCTGCCTTCTGTAACCAACCTCCTGAGTTACCTGCATTTTTCCTATCCATTCCAGACTTAAAGGAAAATCAATTCTGATAGTTCAGTATTTTGGCTAACGCAATTTAAGTCCTGATGAAGTCAGAAAGGATGTTGTGTGGCATTTCCTGAAGGTGACAACTACACCTCTTTTATTACTACCATCTGCTATTATATCTTGAGAATTTTTGCAGGGTTTGTCCTGACATAATTAACTGGCAAGCTCTGCACTCTCCATCAATAATAGACTTATTTCAATCATTTTTTAGGCTCGTGTGTATGTAGGAACAGATGAAGATGCAGCAACAGACACCAAGTCTTGACAGAGAATCCCCCTAAAAATGAAAAGCCTGCTCCTACAAATCCCAACCATCTTGACACATTCTCTCTTCTGTTCTTACAAATTTAAGAAGTTATATTAAGAGCTCATTATACAGTTCTATTTTATCAGCTATGAAAGTAACTGCTCAGTAAGAGATGACCAGGTGCTATCTAGTGCGACAGTTAAAATTCTTCTCATGCAACATCAAGATAAAAAAATTAAAACATCAAAAATGTCAGTGAATTGTAACGACTAGAAAGAAAAAAGGAGTAAGATTGGTTAAGGGGAATTAAAGCATCATACTGAGATTACTTCAAGGTATTTTGATTTGAGCCATTAAAAAAGAATCAGCATATCTTTTGATACAAAAATCCTCTAAAATGTTAAAGTATTTTAAACAAAAATAATATGCAGAATCTATGTCTTATTTTACACTGTACAAGTGCTTTTTTCAAAATAATACATGTAAGTGAAGCAATTAGGTTTACTGATAAATGTACAAGAATATAAAAATTTTACTTCAGGCTTGTTACTTTTAGAATTATAGATGATCAGCTGAACTATTACAGATATAAAGCAATTAACATGCACATAAAACCTATATTCACACAGAGTATTTTATCTGCATGTGGTATATGCTTATAGTAACATACACTATGTTTTCCTATATCATACTATGGAAATTGATAGCAAATGCCAAGCCTATCTGCCTTCAGCTGGACACCCAGTTGTATGTTTAGGAGTGCTATAATAGCAGTGTTTCAGAATAAATTCTATGGGGAATTGAAACTCTGATCAAAAGAAGGGTAAGTTACAAGATACCAAATTTTGAACACTAGAAGTATTACTGAGCCAGATGGAAACTAATTTAAACTTTGTACTACTGGCTCAGTTTTATATTCCCATGTGTACCAAAAGAAAATGTAGCTCACTGCTTCCATGAAACAAAGATGACGTTCTCAAGTCTTCTCTTGAAAAAATACTGTAGTTAATGTATGCATGTACTTGCTGAAGCACATATATACACATATAGCAGAAAAAAATGAACGCATCCCAAACCCAGCCATATTTTGATCCCGTGAAGGACAACTTGTTTGAACCTCTCTGTATCCTGAAGTTGTAACCCTACACATCCTTTCCTGATGTGGTGCAACATCACAACACAGCAAAGAGCATTTATGGAGATAAGTTTTTGATGCCTGTCTGTGCTCTCCTGTGCAGGGCAGCAGTGTTTCAAAGAAGCAGTGAAATATTCCTCATGCTTTTCCTTTGGGGCTGGTGTAGAACTAAGAGTAAAGGAAGCCACTAAGAGATACAAAAATAGAGGACTAAAAAAACCCCATCCGTTCATGATGTCAATAGAATTGCCATTAAATACAGCAGCACTTTCAGATTTTTCTTTTCTTTTTAAAGGCTAGTGCAAGGAAGATGACTCACCACTAGCAACGCAAACAAAATGACTCCACAGCTCCAGACGTCTGCTTTCCTTCCATCATATTTTTCTCCCTGCGCAGCAATGACACAGAGGTTCAAAAGACCAATCGCTAGTAAATGAATTAATTATCCTTGAAGAATGAGAGAGGGGAGAATGGGAAACCCCACATTTCAATTCAGCTACCTGCTTCCCACGGTGGCCTTCCCAGCTAAGAGGAGGCCACTACACAGTCCGCTAATGGAATTTTTGTGAACATCAGTTTACAGTCTTATCTGGGATCTGTGAGAAAAGGCTCAGAAGTGGGAGCAGTGCAGGAATGGTTGACAATTCACAGATTATCAGATCTGGCATTTAAACAGAGTCAGAGGTGCACTAAGGACATCAAGAAGGTGTGTTTCTCTGCCCTGGCTCTTCAGGGAGCTTGTCACCAGCCACGTTCTTTGCAAACTCATAGCGTTGTCTGGACAGCCTCTCCTGCTGTGTGCTTCCTACTTGACTTTACATTAGAGACATGCTTTGGAAGAGGGCAGTCTTGGGCACTGAAATCTTGGATACTTATTTGCAGAGGACAAAGGGAGAGGAGAGGGGAAGAATATTGTTTAGTGGAAACCAATATCACTGACAGTCAACTCCAGCTCTTCTACTGAGATGACAGCTACATCAGTGACAGAAAGGCTGAGGGGACTGCATCCCTTGGGTCAAAAGATCAAATTAAGCCAGGCTCCTGTATTCTGTCTGATCACATGATACGAAGGGTACTGTGAGAATAACACACAATTATTTCCCTCATACCATCAATGTGGCTTGATTCAGGGCTGAGCCAAACAAACAAAACTCTGTTTAGGTTCCTTGTGTCCTTTCCTTTCCCTCTGCCTTGGGCAGATTTCTTGTACAGAGGGTTTATCTGAGTACTTGCAATGAGTGACACTTCAAAAAAATTATTTATATACACTAGTATTAACCAACTTACCCGGATGACTTCAGGACAAGCATAATGTGGTGATCTGAAAGACAAAATACAGTAAAAATGAGCACGTAACAGCCTGGTATTTATGGTTATGTGCATTTCCATTTTGTTTAGCAGAGTGATGATAGACTTGCTTATACAGAATACAAGTGTGCAAACCAGCACATTTTTCCTTACCTCAACAAGAACACATTTCTAACAAGCTCAGAAAATGTTCAAGAACTAGCATAATTTAAAACTCTATGGCCCTGCTATGAGCTTCTTCAAAGCGAGCAATGGAGAGAAGACCAGGCATATTCTGTGAGTATAGAATTCCAGCTCTCTAATCCCATCCTTTAACTTGGCCTTGTATCTAATTAAAAGGAAGGCCCACACTGCAAAGCCTTTTACAGGAAAAAAGACAGATGCATCCCTAAACCATGTCTGGTATCTCTTCTGCTAAGATGACTCTCATTTACGCCACTGGTCACAAAAGCTGCCAATACATGATTTCAACATGCCTTTTTTTTTCTTAAAAAACCTAAAAAGGATGGACAGTAGCACTACTACCTGGCGAGTTAATATATTCTTTTCACATCCCTCTACCCATATATCTCTTGTTTGATTCCTGGCTGAGAAGAGTTAATTACTTCAACTTGCCAGGTAATAATTTTAATTCCTAAAGATTATAGCCATGGCTATTTATTTTATAGCCTTCATTAAAGTAACTTGACAAGTAAAAGAGATGCAAACTGTCTGAAACCCATGTGCAAAACATGCTATTGTTTATATTGACACCTCCCAGCAGCCCCTGAGCCTGTCTTCATTTGTGCATGTGTTTCTTGTGACAAATGCAATCATGGCTGGGCAATACCTGTCTCACAAAGTAATGAGCAAACCAGAAGCACAGTGAGGTTAGCTTTGTGCTAGCACGCTATATTAATGCCTAGTGAGACAGCCCATTAATTGAATTTCCATACACACTACACTTATCTTATGGCAAAATATCATCCCATGGGCATGGAATGCCCTAATTTGGTGTCACAGCTTTTGGCAGAGCATGACAATAAACTCAGGGTACACTTGGGAGTGCAGTTACCTTATCAGCAAAACCTACATGAGGAGAGAGAAATGCAGCTGATCCCTCACAAATTTTAGGAAAGGTGGAATTCAGCAGCTTAGTCCAATATTTAATACGTCAACTGTGGACCCATTTAAGAGATGGAGTATTCACAGGTATTCTGACCAATCTATCTGCTCAGTAGTCCATTAGTTTAGACAACATTTTAAAAGCCTTGGTTCAAGAGTCAAAACAGGTAACAAAAGCCAGAGCCTCCCTCAGAGAGCCGGCTAGAGTTGGTCACTGGAAGACCAGAAAGAATTAGTTTTGTATCTAGTGGGTAGGACAGACTACCCAGGCTCTCTGTGTAGCTCCATCACTGACAGCCATGGAAACATGTACAAAGTTACTTAACATTTTAAAAAACTGCAGCTGGCCCTGGTTTGAAAAAGATGACCAGAACCTCACCATGAGTCTACTCTTCTAACTAAATCAAGAGCAATGCCACCGCAGCTTTCACACCTCACAACAGAGAAAATGAGGCCAGAGTGAGACACTGAATTGCTTAATGTTATGTACATGTTCCTAAACTTCCAAAATATATTGTTTCCTGTGATTTTGCCTCTTTACAGCAAACCAAGAGCTGCACTACACCTACTCTTTTTAAAACCCCAAAGTCTAAACCACAGTCACAACACTGGACTAACACATGATTTTGCAAGCTTTTAGAAGACAAATTATCCTTGAGAAAATGCTTGACTAGTGATGTTGTCTTTTTCTCATATCCAACAGTGGTGTAGAATGTACAGGCCATCCCTAAGGCACACAAAAATCACAAGGAGCAGCACCACAACTGGGGCTGCAGCCCAGGCATGACAAGTACAACTCTCACTAGTGCTGGACTGCTTACATGGAACATTGAAGGAAGGCAGTGTGGGAACTGTAGGGAACATAGTAATACAACTGGTACTTAGCATGTTTGAGTTTCTCACTCTTGCATGTATTTTAGCTTCTGCAAGGTACAGCTGCCTTTCCATGAGAGTCATGAACACACCCAGTACATTAAATGGCTACTACACGTGATGCCTGTGGCTGACCTTGAAACTTTAGCCAGACCTCTCAAATCCCGCATAGTATCCTGTGCAGTTCAGCAATACCTTTCAGTACAATCCTTTTTGGATGGCTATGGCACTAGGGTGCAGTGGAAGAGTTAGTATCTCAATTTGCAGTGTTCCTGAATTTTTATTTGTATATTTTAACTCCAACAAGGATTTCAGAACTCTTAATTGTGGGTGCTGCGCAGTGCAACCACCTTGAAAGCTTCCTGTGCTAACATCCTTGAAAAGACAAATGTAAGCATTGTGAAGAACTCAAGATAGGCACATATGTATTTACATGTCCCACTAACAAATGCCCTTAAAGCACTTACCTTCCTGAGGTCTGCTGAACTGCGGTGGAATGTGCCATATATCTTAAAAGGCACCACCGAAATTCTGCAGAAGTCTAGGAGACTGGGTGGAGAAAATGCTATAATAAATCCTTTGAACAAGTTGGATTGATTCAATCATTCAACAGCTGCATTGCAACTGCCCAGAGAGCACAAGTTTCTGGCACTGCCATTCTGAATTCTTGCCAGCATACACTAGTTAGATATCTGCAGCATTATCTTGGCTAACAGCTTTAAAAGAGATCCTCCAGTCAGCCAGAATCCATAAAAAACTCATTTCCATGCTACCAATCACAGAGCAACTTCAACTGCTGTAAAGACAAAACTCAAATTTAATCAAAAATCTATTTATCTTTCTACAGAGTCATGAATATTTCTTTGGCTCTTATCACTAATTATTCAATATAGATGTGTCAAGAGCAACATTCCCTGTCTCTTCCCCTAGGCCACCTCCTCATCATTCTGCTACATCTCTGTGCAGCAAAAGCCCCAGTCTGCCCTTGATAACAAATAAATATATCGTTCAGCAAGATCAAGAAACAGTTGCTGCCTGCAAGTACCGCTGCAAAAAAAGCAGCGATGTTGGCAGTGTTTATTTCCAGGGTGATGTGGATTTTCCAAGGCTAGCCTGCCTGGGGCAGGAAGGGCTCTTGAATGGTTATTCACAGCTGTGACTCTAGGACACAATAATCTTAAGGATCTTAGGGGACCTTAGAGCATTTACGTGGCATTTAACCCAGAGGAAATAAGAGAGCAACGGTGAAATCCAGGACAGCTCTGGACAGTTAAGCCAGGCATTCAGAAAGAAATGTATATATCCTTGATGTATCTTTTCTGAATTTCATCTGAGAAACTAGAATAGTTCTTGATCTGTGCACATCAA
Source organism: Corvus hawaiiensis (assembly GCF_020740725.1). Taxonomy (NCBI): domain Eukaryota; kingdom Metazoa; phylum Chordata; class Aves; order Passeriformes; family Corvidae; genus Corvus; species Corvus hawaiiensis. Next base: position 47,806,341 of record NC_063218.1, on the reverse strand, counting down.
GATATTGTGCAGCTGCAGTAGATCTGAGACAACCAGGGTCACATCTTCAGTGCAGATGTGATGTGCCTGTGAGTTACAGGTGTTTTTATGTAGGTAAGAGAGACATGCACCATGCACACACAAATCCATTGGGCACATATGGTTTATCTGGGAACACACAGTAACTGCTCTGCCAGAGAAGTGGTTGGTTGATCAAGAAGGGCAGGAAAAGCTTTGTGATCCTACTTCACAGTGTGACAAAACATGTGTTATACTGCCTGATGGGTTCCCAAGTCCCAGTAAAGATGAGTGTCCATGCCTCAGTCCTTTGGTCTCATGCCTTAAGATGGTACTATTTGGGGAGGAAGAAGAGCTTCTCTGAGTCCCATTTTTTAGGCCTCACAGACAGAGACAGAGTTTCTGCAGAGAGGAAGGAACAAGAAGTCTCCTTTCCACTGTTTTTCTTATGCATGAAGTTACCTTGACATAGGATGTTGTACAGCTGCAGAGAAATCCTCACAGATCTGGCTGGTTTTGCTGTTGCTCGATCCTAGAGCCCTTCTTTCCCCTCTCTTAATCACTCTCTCCAAGCTGGCTTTCAGATGCAGGCGTTACTCACTAAAGCAAAAGGCTGCCTCTGCTTTCCCCCACATGCTGGGTAGCAAAGGGCTGAGATGAAGGGGAAGACCAGAGGAGTAGCAAAATAGATAAAGGGAATTCAGGAGAAGGACACTGGCATTCTGAGTAGAGAAAGTGACAGCCACAGATCACAGAGAAAAGATGGGGAGAGACTAACCAAAGGTGCCAGCAGCAGTAGGTAGTTAAGGCTGCAGTGAAGGCAGGAGCTGTAGGTAAGGCTGTAATTAAGGTAGTAGGTGTAGTTCAGGTTGAGTGAGGAAACTCAGCATCTAGCCCTCAGCCATCTTACAGCTGTTTACTCCTCAAGAGCAATTACATTTTTGGGGAATCTGCAAATCAGTTCATTAATTATCAGTTCAAATTTTTAAATCTTGGAACCTTTAAGAGATCATAATTTTAAAAATTAACCAGACCTTTGTATTAAAAGGGCACAAAGATCGCCAAATTAAGTATCCAAAAGTTAAGAACTGGCAAAAAAAAAGGTTGAAAATGTTATACTGTTCTCTTCAGGTACGTCAGGTGGATGTGTTGTTGTGCCCAATGCCTCTTTTCTACTTGTGACTGCATTGGGAAGTCTGTAGCAACGTGAGGGAACTTTAATGTCAATATGGACAAGCTTGCATGCACGCAGCTGACCGACATATGGGAGACTCAAACTCTCTGTTCCCGCCAGAAAATTCTTCTGGGGAAAAAAATGAACAGGTGCCTTACACCGAGATGCTCACAGGTACTTATGAGTTGCATGTTCCCCAGTTTTCAGAATCACAGTGCTACACATCCAAAGCTTGATTTGCAGCATTTTTAAGCATGTGGAGCAGCAGCTGCCATTGGTAGGCACCGTGCTCTCCAAGTAAAGGACTGTTATCAAGCACCAAGTATCCTGATGTATTGGGACCCAGAGCATCCAACTGTACACCCAAAGACAATTTTGAGTTTCATTTTGCAGAATTCTGTGTCCTCATATAAATGGAGATAACCAGATCAATGTGGCAAACATAATATGAAAACAGTATAATTAATATTTGCAATCCTAACACACAGTGATGAAATCCTACCTAGCATTCATAGCAAGGCTTGAATGCAGTGAGCAGAAGTTATAAATGGATCCATAAAATGAACGATGAGGAAAACCCAAACATTAAATAGCTGTTTACTCACAAAAATACGCCATCCAATCATCAAATGAGGCAAAGATTTGTTGAAAAAAACCTGTACAAGCTCGTACTTAATGGGCATATTCTAATGTGCACAGGCTAAGTAAATGTTACACTGCCAATCCAAAGAAAAGCACATCTTAAGTTCTCAGGGGTTGATTTTGCAGAATCTAAGCTCTTTTAACATACCTTGTGATGTATTATAGGTGATGCTGGTACCAATGTTTATTAATAAGGTTGTCTGGTATTTCCCTTTATAATCCTCATTTTAAGTTCTTTGTAACTTACTATCAATCTAACAACAATTTTCCTTGCTTTTTGTCTGTCTCAGACTGGTTTCATATATTTGTGTGCATGCATGCTGTGTATGGGCTGAAACAGTTCCACTATCTACTTTAAACTAAATGTTTTTTCATATAAAGAAGAGAAAGAAAAAATTCTAGTATCCTCCACTGCAAAGGGAAAACCTGAGTATTTATTTGCATTCTCTAGAAACTATGTTAGAAAAATACACCATTTCACTAGAAAACTGCAGTTTGCATTTACTAGCAGAAACTCTCTAGAGCATTAGGATCAAAATCCTACATTCATTGGTACCACTCCACAGAGTAATTTTTTTATGTGAAACTATGAGGTGCTGTGGATGGGGTCACCACATGATACCAAACTTTAAAACCAGCTAAGTGCAACACGAATGAAGTATATCTAGGACTGACAGCAACTGACTCAGACAACCAGGTATAGGAAACTAGAGCTGGAACCTAGTAAAAAAGAGGGAAAGAATCTGGGATTTGGGGGCCAAATATGGAGCAGAAATGAATGGGAGAAGTCAGCAAGATTATAGTACAAATCAGGAAGGAGACGGGAATGGAGTGCTGCAAATGGAAGCTCTTGATAAGATGGGGTAAAAAGTACTAATTCTGGCATTTCCAAATTTAAGAGTTTAAATTTGCAACCCTAACAATAACTGGATGTAGGACACTTGCATATGTTTTAGACATATGTACACGTTAATTATAAAGGGGAAAAGTATGTGCAGCATCATGTCATGTAACTAAAATCAGAAATGGTGCTTGGACACTGAGGTGTATCTGCCCTCTGAATTATCTGCTCACCACAGGTCTGCTGATACACGAATGACTTGCTACGATGGAGAACTAAAGCAGAGAAGGGCAATGCATCTCGTCCTAGACCACCGTGAATGCCTTCAGCAGAGACAGAAATCAAGCTCAGATAACCTGGGTCTCAGACCTGAGGTTTAGCCAAAAGGCAGTCACTCTTCTTGCCTAGTGACAATTCAGGATGGATTGGACAACATCTCCCATTCTGAAACACTGCAAGGCAGCACGCCAGGAAGAATCACTGCGAAAGAGACGGGGAGCGTCTCTGCGTGCCACTGCCTGGATGGGTAAAGAGGAAGAAGAGCTGAAGAGATCTAAAATAATAGAAATAGCAGCCTATCACATCTTTCTCTTTCTTCTTTGTCTGCTGCTGGCTGACAGACCCTCCCTGCTTCTGAAGGAATGAAGAGACTCACTGTGTTATCTGGCATTTCAAGGACCATCTCTCTGTAAGCCTGCCTTGCTGTGCAATTTCTGCCATAAGCAGAATTAGTCCTGCAGAGCCTACACACAGCTCCTCTTCCCCTCAAGGGTCTAAATATACTAAAAAACTACAGCTTATTCCTCTGTGCTGTGCATATGCAGGATTTGCACAATACGCATTTCTATAATGGGGATTTGTTACAATCAAGGCCCAACGCGCAGTCTGTCAGTGACAAATTATGTCAGTGAAACAGCAAGTCCATCCTTACCTCCTTCTCCTACACAAACACATGTGGATTGAACTTTTATTGTTTCCTCCAGGTAGTCTGTCAGTGCTGCAGAAAACCATGCAGACCTAAGGAGTAACTCCCAGAAAACACTGAGATATGCAATTACATCATACCTCAGGCTACATGAGGCTACTCTTCATGAGGTCAGTCAAGGCTCTGTGGTAACCTAAAGACTACCCAAACTTTGCACTAAACTTAGCAGTTCACTTGTGATAGCAAAGAATTTTTGACTGCAGTCTCCCCGCTTTGCTGAACTGACAAAGTTAGCTGTACCACACGGCTCAACCCCATCTGAGCCTCCCACTCTGACTGACAGAAATACCTGGAGACTCCTTGCTCATGACTGTCAATGGGAATGTTACAGTTTCATCTCATTATCAGTGTTCACAGTACAGATAAAGCCATTCTCGAAATTAACTTATGGGTGCATGGAGGAGCATCTCATTAAAGCTCAGTATCTCAGCCATGATTCACTCTGTTTTGTTCCTTTTCATGCTGGCTTTACCTACCCAACTACATGGGTAGGTAGAACTGTTGCCTCGAAAAGCTCTGAGGCTGGTTACTGTGTGTGCTCCAAGGGAAAGGGAGTCATAACTAGATTACCTTTCTCTGTGAAGAGTGTGGCGTATTGTTACATATTCCTGCCTCCCTTCCTCCCTTCGCCCCCCAAACCAGAGAGATCACAAGACACCAGTATCAGCCATGCTGGGCTGCATGCCAGGAGAATTAATGAAGTGGTGTAATAGCTCACATGGAGGCCTAGTGATTGGCAACACACTTAAAATGAAACTGCAAGGTAGGAGATCATAGCGTTGCCGCTGTGTTCTGTTTATTACAAGCACATCTCTTCCGTTCCATTGATTTCTTTATTAGTGGATTTTAAGGCCACAATGTGGGGGCCGGATCTGCTTGAAGAATGGAGGTTTGAATTCCAGCACAGCTTATGGGAAGGAAGCCTCCCTTTGAGACTCCAGATCTGGATGATAGAGCTGGGTGCTAACAAGAACAGGAACCCTACCGAGAGGCTCCCGAGGAGTTTGAAAAATCCTACAGGGCAATTGAGGCTGGGTTGGTTTTTATACTTCCTCTTTTTTTTTCTCATGGAAGGAAGGGGAACAATTTTATTCCCCTTGCTTTGTGTCAGCTGCAGAGAGGACTGCATTTCCTGATCTAGAGGGGAAATTTGAAAGCAGCTCCAAGCAACAGATGTGCAAAATCACAGAATAGTTTGGGTTGGAAGGGATCTTTAGAACTTAACTAGTCCAATGCCCCTGCAATGAGCAGGGATATATTCAACTAGATCAAGTTTCTAAGAGCCCCATCCAATCAGACCTAGAATGTTTCCAGGGATGGGGAATCTACCACCTCTCTGAGAAACATGTTCAGTGCTTTACCACCCTCAGTGTAAAAAACTTCCTCCTTGTATCTAATCCACATTCACCCTTTTTTAGTTTAAAACATTATCTCTTGCCCTATCACAACAGGTCCTGCTTGTGTCCCAAGATCAGACTATAGAGATCTCTCGTCTCCGTCACCGTCCCGACCGACCGCCCCTAACCTACACTTGCTAAAAAGTCTGTCCTCATCTTTTTTACAGTCCCCTTCCAGTACTGAAAGTTTGCAATAAGGTCTACTGGAGCCTTTTCTCTCCAGACTGAATAACCCCAACTCTATCAGTCTGTCCTCATGGGGAAGATGTTACAGCCCTCCAACCATCCTCATGGCCTCCTCTGGGCCCACTATAACAGGTTCATATCCTTCTTATGCTATGGACCCCTCAAAGCTGGATGCAGTGCAGGTCTCACCAGAGCAGAGCAGAGCAGAGCAGAGCAGAGCAGAGCAGAGCAGAAGGGCAGCATCCCCTCCCTCTCCCTGCTGGCCATGCTGCTTTGGATGCAGCCCAGGACACATTTGGCTTTCTGGGCTGCAAGTGCACATTGCTGGTTCATGTCCAGCCTTTCCTCCACCAGTACCCCCAAGCCCTTCTCAGCAGCACTGCTCCAAATCCTTTCATCCCTCAGCCTGTATTGATTATACTGAGTGTCTCCCTACACAAGTACAGGACCTTGTAGCTGACCTTGGCATCACAGCTCCTTGCTTTTCATCTGTGCTGCTAAGAGCTTAGATCTTGACTTGACATGGACAGGAGAGAAGCAGTGGGTCCCAGTTTACTCATCAACCAGCATTCTATCATATCATGAACTTCAAATACTTTTGCTATCCATTATTTATGACTTGGAAAGCAGAGCCATACAGCCTAGGAGTGAGAGGCAGTGGCTGGGCTTTAGAGGGAACCCCGATGGCTCCATGTCTGCCCTGAACTGCCTTGGCCCAGAGAAGAGACCCAAAAAACATGAACTGTAACAAGCTGAGGCAGGGCCTGGGCTGAAGTCATCAGAATCACACAACCAAAGGCCAAGAAGAGTCAGTCTGCATGGGAGGAAGTGGAAATCTGCTGGTACTGTCTGGTTTCTGTGCTTGCCATTAGAACAAATTCAGACACAGCTAAAAGCTGGTGTAGTGGTGCCAGGCTGCAGCAGCTTGATGCAGCTGCTGCCCTTGCTACAGCTCAGTGCCACAGCCCCTGCACAGTCACCACAGCACTGGGAATTGGGGAGCATGGTCCAGTGGTGCCCCAAGGCAACTGAATTCCCATGGAAATGTCTTTAGACTGCCCCTGCAATATTCGTCCAGGCAGGCTCCTTTGTACCTGCATTTATGCCCTGCCTGTCATTGCAAAGGACCCTGCTTCCTCCCTGTCACTCCTGCATGGGAGCTGACAGAAGCAGTGCAGAGCATGAACACCAACAGCTGCATGCAAGCAGACAGCCTAAAGAGGACATGCAAATTCCATTTAAGAACCCCTAGATACATTTATTTTCACACCCCCTAATATTTTTTCAAAGCCTCTTCTTAAAACAGTCAACACTGCTGCTTTCAGTTCCCAAAAATTATATGGTCAGTGAATGCAAACATACCAGTATATGCAGATGAATCCAAACCTGAAAGCCTTGACTTTTATATCTGTATGTGACACCTACAGTGGTCTGCTTTTCACTGTAAAGCACTTAACCCCCTTTCTTTTAGCTTTCTTCTACACTATGTGCATCATGTAAACTTACTGTCTTGCTGGGAAACACCAGTGTTTCCCACCAGCGTAGGTCTCCAGGTCTTCAATGAAACCCTTACTATAGACAACTTCTGTGTCTGGAATCTGTCCTTCATTTTTGTAATATGCTTTGAGACACTCACCCACAACTGGTTTCTAACAAGCTGTCCCCAACCTGCAGCGATGCCATCCCGAAGTCTGCTATCCGGATGTTGTTCTTTTCATCCAGCAGTAGGTTTTCTGGTTTTAAGTCCCTGTGGCTATAAAGAGAGGGTCAAAATGTGAGTTAAATTATCCACAACAGCTTCCCACTACAAACCTTGTTCTTTATCCAGAACAGCATTCAACCTGTTTTACTTTAATTAATTTAATTCGCTTTCCTGTCCCAGGCAGGAGAACACACATATCCAAGATCCAATCCTTGCAGTATTCTAGACCATATCCCAGATGCCCACTCCTGATGAATACAAGGCCTGCAGTGTCCTGACAGGAAAGGAACATCTTCAACTTCCAGTGATACCAACACAACATGAGGGAAATAGCAGGAGGAGAATTTCAGCTTGGATTCAGGGCTGATATACTCTATCACATGACAGCTCCTTGAGGTAGGAGGCAACACCATCAATACGTTCTGTCAACAACAGGAAACAAAATGAGTGATATCCAGAGAAAAAACATTCTTGATGTAAATGCTACTGCAAAAAGCTCCTATTAGGACTTCTTTACATAGGCAGAAGGCTTTGAAATAATTTTGGGTAATTAGCTCTGATGGAGAAATCCCTTCAGCTCAGCAGTGCTTTTAACTGAGGGTGTCAGCAGTAGGAAGGAGAGAGAGGATTCCCTCCTTTGCATTAAAGTTTGATTCTCTTATTATTTGTCAACATGGGAAGAGCCAGGCAGCCACAATCTTCATAGTGGCAACTCCTGCTCCAAATCATATATTGACAAATCTATTAATTTCCACTGTTCACCACCAACACCACTGTGCACCCATGTCTGCTTTTAAGTACTTAGGTGCTTTTGTACAACTATAATATTCACTTGATTTTATACCCAAAGACAAAAATCTTGCACAAAATTTGTGATGATTGTGCTTTTTTTTCCTTTTTATTTGCAACTCTTGGAAAGTCACAGAGATGAGAGAAGCAAGCTCATTTCTTGGTTTTCCTTATGAATAGGCAAAATGACTCTGATTACAAAAGGTCTAAACAGCAGTACCCAAACAGGCAGGACTGCCAGCTTCTGTGGACGGGCAGACCACAAACCTGTGGGAAATGGATGTCCAACAACACTGAGTGTCAGGCAAACAGCACCCACTTGCAAAAACTTGCAACTAAAAGCAGTTACACTGACCAGAAACTGAACTCTGGCAAAATAACTGAACTGGCAAAAGAACCGGGTGTCAGGATAGTCAAGTGGCACCAATCATGGAAGGCAGCCTTATCTTTGTGCCATTTCCTCTTCGCTTTTTAAAACATTCCTCTAACATTCCTCATGCACCCAAGTGCAATTCTAGCCCTACAAAAATGTAAAGGTGGACAGTCTCTTCCCTCTCAGAGCAACATGAGCAGCATGACAAGGTCTTGGAAATTAGAATCCTCTGATTTGAAGAGAAGAGGAACGATCAGTTAGAGACAACTTGTAAATTCCATGTAAAACCAGAGCACATGGTAATAGGATACCTGGGGACTGTAACAATTATTTCCAAAGGAGACTCCCGACAAAACAGCACACATTCAAAGCAGTTACTGGTCATCCACCTCACTGATTTGTTCTCTCTTGCTTTTTAAAATTTAGTCTCCAATCTTGCATAAATATGATGAACCCTTCGTGTTAAAACGGCCTTGTTAACAATGAGAAAGCAAGTCTGTGGATAAGAATTGTGATTCAGATTTGTGCATCTTTTCATTTGAAAATACAAAAGGTGCTTTGCTTTATGAAATCTGTATTTCTCATTGAAATCCAAGGTTTGAGATAATGGAGACTGAAGACTTACTAGCTCTTAATAACCATCAAGATAGTCATAACTAGTTGACAAAAAATGCAGGAGATGAGTGACAAGGAAAGGTTCCAGAGGCAGTGAATGACCAGTTAATGGCCAGGAAAAGAACCCCTGAATGTCATCATCAAGGACAGCAGTCCCAGACAAAGGCAAGATCATCAACACCTGCCAAAGTTTAACACTCCAGCAGTGAAATGGAGTGAAGAGCCCACAGTTCTAAGGCAAGTGAGGAAAGCTGGATGCTAATGAGACAGTATTGTGTGATTTCATCCTTCCTCCAGCAGACATCCTGGACAGTTCTCATCTTACAACTGCTTTCATTAATGGGAAGACCTTATCCAGCTGGGGAGGTGTGCTGCAGTTCCCCTGTCTGAGGATCAGTGCTCAGGGGCAGGTAACAGCCTCTGCAAAGTGAGAGCTGCTTGTTTGATGCTGTGAAACAAGAAACGGCCCCACAGCTCAAGCTGAGTGTGTGTCCTTCTGCTGTGGAGGGTTTTAAGTGGCTATAGCTGTCTTTCGGTCTTGGCAATTGCTCCTGGCTGACAGCTGAACAGATACATGGTATAGAAGTTGAGGGTGCTGCGGCCTGTGACCGTTCCACTGCTTGTGCACTGCATGATATGGTATGATTCATATATGCATTCAGTCTGTAGCAGGCATACTGCTGACACGTGACTTTTGTACGTAAAAATTGAATCCTTTGCTTAACCTAAAATTGTGTAGCTCATTTAGAGAGAAGGAATGACCAAGGTGGAGCATGACCTAAGCACAGAATGTCCACAAGCCTGGATGTGCACTCACAACAAAACATCTTATTTCAGGAACACGGTGCAGCTAAAGGAAATGCAAAAATGCTCCCTGTCCATGACTGAAAGCTTCCAGCCTTGGCAGATCTGCCACAGGCCCCAGCTGGAGCACAACGTACGTGAACCTTGAATCAGCCCCACTCCCAGAGCGCTAGGAGGCAGTGAAAGGGAAGGGACACCACCTTCGAAAATCAGGACAACATTCAATCCTGGAGTCTCCTTCTCCCCATGTCATCCTGTCTTCCCATCAGCTGGGATCCACAACACAGTTTTAGGCCTGGGTTTTTAGGGAGAATCAAGGGGGGAAATGAGGTTCCTGTAAAGTGGCATGTATATCATGGGGTTTTTTTGAGAGCCTCTGCAAGAAAGAGAGGAAAAAGAGGGTACCACCACCCACATTCCAAACATGGAGTAAGCTTCACCTCACTGTGCTGCACAATGCTTTTCCATGGATGATCAGTCTGATGGAGGTCTTTAGGCAGAGGTGCTGACCCAGCTCCCAGTGAGAATTTTGAAAGCCTTAAGTTGGGATCTGGGGATTTGTGGGACTGGGATAGTATGCATGAAAGTAAAACTGGAGTAGCAACAGACCTTAATGTGTTTCTTTTCTTTTCCTCCAGACACTCATCAAAATAAAACCAAGAAAACTTACCAGCTCTTCACTATAGAAATTATCACTTCACTGAGCAGAGAGGAGAATGTTGCATTTATGGCTGCCTGGCCCCCAAAATACAAGAACAGTTTTGATATAGTAGTTTTGTATCTCTCTGTCCCTTCTCCATCCCTTTTTCAAGACAGTCTCTAGTGCCCAGTATGGATGGTTAGCATAGAAATTTCATGGCAGCCTGAGCACGGATTTTGTATTTTGGCAGCACTGCTCTTGGAGATCAGGGTGCCAGTGGGATCAGGCAGTACTTGCACATTCACCCACAAGAGTATTACGTGACCCAGTGAAAATTTTCCTCTAGTTGGAGCATTTCTCTGATATCCATCTTTGGGCCACTTTGAATTTGCTGAGGCAGCATCCTGGGGATAGGAGTCAGGCCAGGAGTTTGCACCAGAGCGGCAGAACCAGCATCGCTGCCACTGGGAAAGAGACTTCCTCTCTGCATTTGCATTTCCCATCTTTCTACTGCCAGCTTTACAAATGCCAAGGGGAAGGGAGAGGAACATATGGGAACAGGGAAGGCTTGTTATAATTTACCTAAGAGCCCAACAGCCCGGACTGCCTAATGCACTCACATTTGAAAAGAATTCTCTTGTGCCAAAATGAAACAAAACAAAACAAAAATCCCACTGTATGTGGTAATTAGTTGGCACTAATGGAACAGTGCAGAGTAAATGCATTTAATTTGGTTCCATTCCAAGCTGATCTCTCTGGCTCTCCATGTCTTATATGACCACATCAACTCCTCTCTCTGCAGGTGAACAAAGGACTCGTTACCCTTTTCTTGTTCTAAAGGCTCTAAAGCTGTAGGGGCTTTATCACACGGCTGCAAAACCAGAAGAGAAGAAAGCAGCTTCTTTTCTGACGAACATGGCAAACTCTCCAACTGAGCCTTGCATATGCTGAGAAGGAATGCAAAAGAGAGATGCAGGACTGCAGAAGTCAATGTAACCCTGATCCATAGGGGCCACAGACTCCCAGAGCTCCTCAACCAAGACAACAGCACAAGAAATCAGCCTCTGGAGCCAGCATCCAGTGGATTTTTGAAGGGAGAGTGTGTGAAAGGGAGCCGTGGAGCAAGCCATGGCAGGGGAAGCACACACTGTCAGACTCTCTGCAACATCCCTCTTTCACAAGTTACAACAAAGGCTTTACAATTTCCTTGCAGCGTAAGATGGATGCAGAGAGAGCTCTGAAAAAATTGTTCCATGGAAATAGGCACCATTGTTGGAGGTGGTGCATGGAAAATGAAAGGCACAGATATGCATTAACATGTTCCAGCTTTCCCATTAACACACTGGCCACGTTTGCTTTCTAGTCACTGCCAGAAACAGTTCCTTTAGTTCCCTCCAGTGCTTTTCCAGTCCATCCTCCTGCTCTGAGAATATCCCTATACCTGTACTGCAGCAATTGCAGAAGCAACACAGTCTGCCTGTCACCCAGGGCTGCCAGAGAATTCTGCTGTAGGGATGGACTCTAGATCTTGGATTCAAAGGAGCTATGTTACCTGGCATGAGATGACAAACGAAGCCATTATTTTAAAGTGATGTTTGAGCTGAAACGTTCATATCAGTTTCTATGACAACTCATTGTAGGTCACAGATTTCTAACCCAAGAAACCTCTTAATTGGAGAGTTGCAGGTCATTTGTACTAATCAAATTGTTGGCTACTTTGCAAATGCTTTTCTCACTGACCCCAAACTCCCAGTAGGGCCAGACCACAGAATAATTGTTCTGCAGTATGCCTCTTAAAATGCTTGATGTGATGCAAATAACTTATCAGTAACAATTAATAGCATGAGAAGCATTATTTTAAATTTCATGAGCAAAAAAAGCCTTTAATGTTATTTTCTCTTGCTTCTGCAAATCAGATCCAAATGTAAGATAAGTTTTATCTACCTACAGAAGATTCTTGGTTTATAGCCATTGTTGCTATGCTCAAATTTAGTAAGCTTTCACAGAATTCTGCACAACAAGTAAACATAATTATAGCTAGGAAAAAGGACAACATCTATAAACATATCAGGAATCCTGGGAAAGGGTTTGTATGCATAAAATGTTGCTTGCTTTTTAACAATTATTTCCATTGATCCATTAAAATATACTGTTTCTCTGGGCCAAGCTCTCCTCAAAGCATATATTCCTGTATTTCAAAGCCAGAACAGCCTGTCAGGTCTGATCACCACTGCTGCACTTCCCAGAAAACGTTACCTGGTTATGCTTACAGTAAGACTATGCCATTTTTGAGTTTCCAGTGGCTTACATAAAGAAGAAAACTTTAGCTGACTTTAGCTGAGCTGGTAACTTTGCCTTTGGCATTGCAGCTGCTGCACTTGATGGGTTTTCTCTGGTTCCCTGTACAAGGGATATCTGAAAATTCCTTACTGTTTTAGTGAGTCTTGAGCACAAAACCGAAACTACTGGATTCAAGTAATGATTGGTGAATATCAGCTTTATTTTCAGGGGAAAAATGTATCCTTCTCACTTCTGATGGTCTGAACGAAAACTTGAAGGCTCAAGTACCAGAAAAAAAACCCCAAACCAGCAACCAATTTTATTAAGTTCCACAATTTCCATACCAGTTTCACATCTGGAGACTTTGAGTCATGATTTCTAAGTGTCCATCTGCTGAAGTCTTCAGCATTTGACAGACCCTCGCTGCAGGACACCCCAGCACAGTGGAAAGGGCAGGGCAGAGCAGGAGTTATGAGGAGGGTGGCACTACATGACAGAACGTGGCACCTGGCATTCTTCAGCTTCCTCTGTTTCTCAGAGACACCCCAGATTTCTCCCTAAAAGCATGCTTCCCTTACTGACAGCGCTCTGCACCTCCTGCCTGCAGGAATATACCACAGATTTTGGCACCACAGCTGTGAAATCTTGAAGCGTTATTTCCTGAGGAGCCTTTCCCTCCCTGCACTGAGGGAAGAACACGAGGCCAAGTCAAACAAAGCTCTTATTCGTTGCCTCAGCCCTCTAAGTCACACACCCCCATGCCTAGGCAGGCACTCACAGACACTCTCCAGCAAGAGCCTTCCTTGGGTGTACTCAAACAAGCACAGCCCCAGGCAATGGAAGGAGAAAGGGCCCTCGTAATTGTCATTTATCAATATTCATAAAGAACCTGCCTTAACCCCTCTTGTGCATGCTCAGGGGGAGGGAAAAAAAAAAAAAAAAAGGAACTCAAAATGAAACGCAACCAAAATAAAAATAAAATGAAATAATAATCTCACTGCTCATTACCGCAGGGGATTTCCTCTCAATGTCACCACTGCCCTGCGCGGTAATTGGCATTATCTGTTATCTCTGAAGCCATAATAAGGTTTGCCAGGGGGCATTTTCTGTAATCACGTTTTTATTTGCCAGCCCCTCAGCCGCAGCCAGCCGAGCGCAGCCGGGCAGGCCGCGCGCGGCGCAGGGCAGGGGCCGCGCGGCGCCAATGGCGGCTCGCGCCGGTGATGTCACGCCCAGCCAATGAGGCGCCCGCCAGCCCGCCCCGCCCGGCGCTGCAGCATTCCCCACAGGCACCGCGAACGGGCTCTTCCCGAGCAAGCCGAGGGCTCGTCGTCTGCCCGCAGACGTGCTCACACATTGATTCCCGCAGAAAATACAGCCGGGCACTGAACCAGCTGAGCGCTGCCCCGCAGTACGGAGGCAGCACGTTCAAAAGGGGCTATTGATTCAGGGCACCCAGCGGAAGTACCCTAAAGGCCCTGAACTTAGGAGAGCAGACACACCCAGTACGAGGTGAACCGCATCTTAGGCAAAGGCCATCTGTTACGTCCAAAGAAAACTTCCCAAGGTCGGATAGACTTCCATCGGTGTCCGGGGAACCTCAGGTCCCTATGCCGTTCCCTGCGCGGCTGCTCAGCGCGTCCGCTCCAGGCACTGCAGCACAGTGCAGAGCCCTCGGAGCACAGGGAAGGGCTGGAAGGAGAAGCGATAATGCTGCATCACCGAGCCAAGTGCTTGGCTTGCCAGCTCAGGCAAGGCAGCGAGGTAGCACAGACCCCACGGGATATCCCTGCGTGGTGCCATTCGTGCCCGTGGGTCCCTGGCGTGGCACGGTGCTCTGTACACACAAAAGTCCTCAGAGGACCCTACAGTGCCTTACCCATAAGCGTTCCCCCACGGCCAACCTGCACCACAAAACCCTGTGAGTGACTGCACCACAGAGTGAAGTACATCAAATATTCCCCCACTGTTTCCAGTAAATAAAACAAGAAGAGAAAGCACATACATTTTTAAAACAACACACAGACTCAAGCCCCACACCTATTCTGCTTCCTTTTCTCAGCTGCTTGTTTGAAAACACCTCTCAGACAGAGGCGATCTCTCCACGCAGTAGCAGCAGAAGCCTTTTACTTATGGGAGGAAGATTGGGGAATCCTTTCTAAATCTTTGACCCAGGAATGCTGGTGTATCAATGTGTTTTGAGCAGTGAATGCTGAATGTGGTTACATACAGCTGTTAAAGTAAGCCACAGGTATTTTGCAGTGTTTTGGGATGTACAGGAAGAAGATGGGACTGTTACATGGGGCTGGGGACACCAGGCTATCAATCTACTCTGCCAGTAGGCTGGAGGCACCCACATTTAGTCATTAACCAAAGCAGAAGCCTTCATTTTTCAATGTGGTCATAACAGGATAACCTGGCTGATGAGATGATTTGTCATTTCACTGCCCCACGACAGGACAAGGTCAGGCTTCATTGCTTAGGAAAGCACATTAAGTTTTACACTCACATATATATTTATGCATGCTCTGATTTTCTGAAAACTGTCCAGAATACAGCACAGAATATAACACACAACACACGAGTCTCAGAGTGACCTGGAGGCAGAGCTTATGATTTACTGCTAACTTACCCAGCACTAGATGCTAGTCAAGTGGGAGTTAGCAAGGAGATGGGATTTACTTTCAAATAAGACTGCTGCCCACAATCCAATATGTTTAACAGAGGAAAATGGATTCCTCGAGAGAGACATGCATCTGCCTAGAAAATTTCACATAGCATTAAACCTGCAGAGGTGCTTGTCTGTCTGTCTGTCTGTCTGACAGCCTCACCACGATCCTCACTCAGTTTATTAAAGTCTCCCAGATCTAGAGGTATCCATAACAAGTCCAAAGCACTAGCATGTATGTGCATATATGTGTGCTTTAGTAGAAACTTCTATCCCAGTGGAGATTCTGATTTCTCTGGAATATTCATTTGGAAGAGTAAACAATTTCTCTTCAGCTGTACTTAAACATTTCTGAGTGTTGTTGGATTGGATCCCTTAAGTACTAAGCCAAGTAGGGAACAGAAACATGTATGTATGCAATCCACCAGTGGTTACACTGCCCAGTGTATGTAAAAAATAACAGCTCTACAACCAACCAAGGATCA
Organism: Corvus hawaiiensis; assembly: GCF_020740725.1. Classification (NCBI taxonomy): domain Eukaryota; kingdom Metazoa; phylum Chordata; class Aves; order Passeriformes; family Corvidae; genus Corvus; species Corvus hawaiiensis. The sequence goes on along the minus strand of NC_063218.1, from coordinate 47,790,763 downwards.
TGCTGGTTCTAAGAAGGTCATCATCACTCAGTGCAGTTGAATAGCAGGGAGGAAAAATTGTGGAATTCACAGAATAAAACTGCTCAGAGGTCACTGCCAACAGAGAAAACTTAGATCCTCTACTTAGGGCATGCAACCTGCTCTTGGCTTCTCTGGGAACTTCTCTGACTACTGTAACTCTGCCTGTGTCAAGTAGGCATTGTCCTCAGGACCTTCTCACCCAGATCCACCACCTTTGAACTGCCTCTTATAAGAAGAGGCACTCTTCTTATACAGTATCCTTTTCTTAATATATCCTCAAGAAAGGCTCTTCTTTCCCTTTCAATTTATAAGAAATATGATCTCTTACAGATCATTATTTCCTGTTCAAAGGACTCAGAGATGTAGGGGGAGGGGGCTAGATGAGCAAGTTAAATATTTAACATCCATTTTCACTGTGGCCATCTGGTTTGTGAGTTTTCAGCATAGAACTGGGGGTGCAGAAAATCCCTGTATGGCTACTGAGAAGTAACCACACAGTGATTATGCAAATCCAGCTACTGCAGTATCTCTGAGTGGCCCTTGGCTTCCTGGAGTGGGGGATCTATGGCTGGCTGTGGCTTTGGAGAAGCAGCCAGGCAGACATAATGTAAATGTTCTCCCCCAGCCAATCCAAATGCAAGGAGCTGCATTTGTGAGAAATGAGCAGGCAGTTATGGGTCAGTAGCTGTACAGAAACTCTTGTGCTCAGACTGATTGCAACAACTTGATTTCAGTATAATTTAAATTATCTCAACTTGCTGGAGATGAAAGAGAAACTGGTCCAATATAAAATGGCACCTGAAAGCACAGGTTAAACCACACTCCACAGTTAAATAATATGATGGAGTTAGCAAGAAAATTCTTCCCTACTGGAAAGGAAATTAAAAGCAACAGTGACTCAAATGCCCAGAGGGAACTCAGTAAAGGTTGCCAAAAGCCCGCAGGTTTCCAAAACCAGAAGGAAACTATAAAATGACTTCGCTGTATTTGCAGTTGTCCGAAGTTTCTTCAGGGTTTCCTTTTGATATAGTGTGTGTAATTCTTAGTAATTAGTAAGTGGCACAAAAATTATAGAAATGAAACTGTTTTTCCTTGGTGGTTTTGGTTTTCCTGTTTAAAGCCTTCCCTGTGAATGAATTCCTCTCCAGTGAGAAATGATGGACGACAATCTTCTCCATGAAGAGTCTACCTGTGACTGATACACTGTCTCACAGCTGGCCAAGAATTAAAAAATACATCAGCACTTTACCCAATGCTTTTAGAGCTTTACAACATCGGTTACTTAAAAATATCAAGATCCCTTTATTATCTAGCAGGGAACTCCCATTGGAAATGGCTGTACTCACCATATTGAATGACTATGGCAGAAGTCTAAAGCAGAGATGATTTGTCGGAAGAACTTCCTGGCTTCTTTTGGTGTCAATCTTCCCTTTTTTACGAGATAGTCGAAGAGCTCCCCACCTGACACATGTTCTAGCACCAAATACCTAGAAAAACACAATGCCAGGATTTTGTAAGTATGTGATCACACCAAGCCCCTCACACTCACACGGTTATATACAAACACCTCTGTTTATACACAGTCAAGGAGAACACTTCCAGAAATATCAGTGGAAGAGAATACGAATTTTAAAATCAGGAGTGATTCATATGTTTAACAGGGGTTCTGCAAACTTCAGACCTGCCATTGTTGGATTCAGTGTCCAATGTCATAGCAAGACATAATCATAATCAGGAAGCTAAAAATTACCCAAAAGACCAGAAGAGGAAGCAGAGAATAATCAAGTATAAGCTTCCACAGCAGGTCTTAAAGCTATAGTGGAGTAACACTTTGTATCAAGAAGCCACAGGTCCTTTAACCAAGCTGACAATTCTTTTATAAAACAGCTGTGGCAAAGCTCCACTCAGACAGAACCAGACACACGTCAAGAAAACAGAATGAATTAAAAGTAAGTGAACAATGTAGATTATGAAAACAAAAAGAACTACCTGTGTGTGCAGCCTATATAAAAGCTTCAGCTTTTGCTGCTGAACAGCAGTGATTTGCTGGAGCAGCTGCCTGGCCTTACAACTCGCAGGTGAAAAATGTGGCACTGAGTGAATAAATGTGGCATTGAGTGAATAAATGTGGCACAAAGGGGACCTAGGAGCAGGAGAGGAAACTCCTGACCTCATCCAGCACTCTTGGCAGTCATAGAGCGAAGAGTGAAACCTTCTGGAAGCAAAGGGCTTGCCATGGATGGACCATCTTCTTGTTTTAAGTAGGGCTAATGAAAGGCAGCCAAGCAGAGGAAGACAGTATAAATCTCTGGAAATGTTGCCTAATAGTGGGTGTGAAACAGTTTTCCCAGGGAAGTGGCAGGAACACCATCAACTGAACCCTTTAAAAACAAACAAGTTTGAGTGTACTTCTCAGTCCCTGCCTCCCAACAGCACATCAGACCAGGCTGAACTGTATGTGCAGTATGATCCCTCAGCCCTTTGCTTTACAGCAGGATAGTTTTACTACCAGAATTAATCCAGCTCCTCAAATTTGAGTGGACAATGAAGAGTAATTAATCCAGGATACTGTCTTTTCTGTACCTCAAACAGCACAATCTCCATGGAAATTTCAGAATTTGAAATGAAAAGTGGAGAAGATTAATATAAATTTGGGGTCTTTATTAGTCCTGTTTTCAATGTTTCCAAAAAGCTAGGACAGTAGAAGGACTAAAAGCAGTTCTGAGGAAAGTAAAGCTTGCTCAGTGATAATGGCATTAGCCTTCAAGTTGCAAAAGTGGGACCTGAGCTCCTGGTCCATCATCATCTCCTGTGTAACTTCCATGTGTCAGTTCCCAGCTACAGAAGGAGAAAGCACTTTCCTGCCTTACAGAAAGAAAGACATTAGTATTGTCTTGCCAGATAAATAAGTACTAAAAGGGCACAAAAATTGGACAAAACTATAAAATTATGGATTTTAGGGAATTAAAATTGTAGTTTTGCATTTTTTGATCAAAGCTGAAATAGTTACAAGAAACATAGTAATGTTGACTTTTTTTTCCATTAAAATTGGTTAAAAAAGAGAAAAATCTTAACTTGAAAATCACATTTGGAATATGTGGGTTATCTTCTCGCCAAACAGATGAGTAGTTGCCCAGCTGTCTGCTGGGTACACCTTGGTAATTTGGAGATCACTTTTTATAGACATGACATTTTTTGAGCAAGTCATTCAAACACAGAAGAAAGCTGATACGCAGCACCCACAGGCACTGGGGTTTCTACGTTGTCAAGTCCCAATCCTTGATTTCTAAGCCTTGGCTAACAGATAGTCTGATACGAGGGTTTGCTGTAGCACTCATTCTCCCTCTCATATTAGAGACAGATCTGGCTAACTATCCAACATGGCAGACCCAATCTTGGCATGGAATCAATCCTAAAATTCTTCTTGACAGCTTGCTTTCTCACTGTGCCCAGCAGAAGCTGGATACAGCAGTGCATCTTGCCCCCAAAATTCAAACTGCTAGCTGCTTTCTTTTTCTGGGAGGTATCTTACAAAGATGATTGCAGTTACAGACATGCAGAACACCCTCCACACTGGCTTCAAACGAACAGTTTTTGAAAAATACAGACCCAGCATTTCTGTCACCCACAGCAGGAACTGCGAAGCAATTTATTTTCATCAACTTCATCTTATTAAAAACACTCAACAAAAATGCACTGACACGTATGAAAAATAAAACAAATTGAGAGACAGGGAACATTTACAAGGTTATTAATTTTTTGCTTGCCACCTAGAAGCAGTAGATATAATAATGGAAATGAACAGGGGAGAGCATTTGAAAAAGATTTGTGCCTATGACAAGTCAAGGGACAGAGAAGCACAGAGACGATGTATTCTGATCTGACAAAGCCCCCAACGTGACATGAGTGAGAAGGACGACAAACACATTCCTCAGTGGCTGAGTGCAACAAAAATGCTGCAGGGATCATTCCATAAGCACTATGTGGCTAAGCTGCAGCTACGATTTGTGAGTTCAGGTTGTTATCTGCCAGGCCTATTCCCTGTAGTACCTTGCGGGGTTTTTTAGGACAGCCCCCAACTAGGAGACTTTAAACAAGGGCATAATTCAGCACCTGCCCCCACCTCTGTGCAAGCCAGCATTCTGCTGGCACATTACCTGGCACAGTAGTACACTTGTTCTTTCCAAACAGGCTGACAAGAGGGGTTTCAACATTTCCAAGTGTTGCACTGGTTCTAAGTACCCCTGGACAGCTACACAAACCCCACTAAGTGCTGCATATCTGTATCTGCCCATCTGTGTGTGTGTGAGTGTGCCTAAGTGACTCCACAGAAGAAGAGAATAAACACTCTGAAAAGCCGAACAGAAAAAGCAAAGGAAAGAAAGAACATTATTCCCTAGGCTGGAAAATAAGACATACAGACACCACATCTTTCCTGAATCCATGTCACAGAAAAGAATCCAAATCTTCTATGTTCACATCAGCACCTAAAATCCTTTACTTTGGCAAAATGCTATAGGATTGGAAGTATGCCAATGCCAGTTCTTGAAGGATCTAGGAGAAGGTAAATAACATGTAGCCTGTAGGGCAAAAAAACACGAAGCAGCATTTTCATGAGTCTCTCTTCCCTTTTATCTTTCCCAGATATGACAGGTTTTCACTTCATTATTGTACTACTTTTCCAATTTATTCTAAACAAGCAAGCAAATTCTGAAAATCCCAAAACAGTAACCAGAACTTCTCTCCTATTACATTTAGAGATGAAAAGCAACGTATTGGTGAATGAAGTTTTGAGGGTTTTTAATCCTGTCTACGTAAGACTGACAGCATCAGTCTTCCTTCCCATTGTAAAAATGTAAGAAAACCTGCTCTGTAATAGCCATTTCAAGGAGGTTCAGGGAAAGGAAAGACCCAGTCTCTGGCTGGCAGCATGGGCACTACATGCTGTGATGATACAGACAGGACCTGTGTTAGGACAAAAGACTCTGTAAGAGCACTTAGCTCACATGTTGGGTGCTCTGGACACCAGCTCTTCTAATCCTTGCATTTCACATGAGAGAAGCAAGTTTTAACAAGCATTAACCTCCTGTTCTTTACTGATAGGGGACTGTGAAGCCAATTGACTTGTCCAGGGTTACAGTCACCCAGTATCAGCGCTGGGATTAGCACCTGTTATCCCTTGTGCCTTCTACTCCATGCTGTCCCCACCACCAATTTCCCCTTTGCCTGCTTGGACATTGGAAAAGCCAGAAAACATCAGAGTTCTGCAACTCAATATGAAGCCAGGTGTATGTTAAAAATAAAGTCTCAATTACTTTTTCCTCACTAGATATATTCTCTAGGAGGTTGCAAATATTTTTACAGGCCATAGCTCACTTTCATAGACACCAAGGTCCACATTTTGCATTATTTTCTCATCCCTACTATAAGCCAAGATGTGAAACTAAAAATCTCTAGTTGAGTTTCAGTTCTTGAAGGAGACAAGACTTTGATCTTTAAAGGCAAAGAGGCTGAATACTAAATACAAGAATAATTGTGTTGATTGGAAAGGAGCAGAGATTGCATCCAACAGCATTCTGTCTATTCCTTTTGCCATTTTTCCATCTGCATCCCATCATCACCACCTTCTCAATATAAGATTCTGAGTTCCTAACCTCAAATGACCCACTACATATCATCAGAGATGCAAGCTTAGAATAATTCTAGGCCTTTCTTTCTTTCTTTTTCTTTCTTTCTTTCTCTCTCTCTCTCTCCTCCCCCCCTCCCCCCCCCCCCCCCCTTCCTTTTTTGCTAATTTTATTTATTCTTTCAGGAACCAAAATAGTAAAGTAATAAAAACCCTTACAATATAGCAAAGGAGGGATGATTTCTGCATGTGAAAGACATGGACAAGATGAATGTGGAGAAATATGGTCTTAGACTACCTTTATGCACCTCAGATTCCAGCTATGCCAGGAACTAGCACAGACCCCAGACCTCTCTAATTCACAGTAGCTTGACTGTGGTTTACTGTGGCTTGTTCTGTAGCCTAGACTAGAAATTTAACAAAAAAGTACTGTGCCTCTCTTCCTCATCACCTTAACTTGTCAGTATTGTAGGGATCACAAGGTGTGAGAGCCCACAAGTTTCACATTTGCAAATTTAGACACTCAGATAAAAAGTCAGTATTCTCCTTTTTCCTGAATAAACTAAGATGTTAGTTTCCAACTCTGACATTTTTGGTTGTCCTATCATCAGCTCAAACACAAGGCTAAAACAAAACTCAGCCTCACAATCTCTTCACACTTCTACCTTTCTCTACCCCCAGGGATAACACTGCTTGGGTTCAGGCTTGTAGTGTGGGTGTTACCTTTCACTCAGGCTTTTTGTCAGGTCCCTACACCTTGGCTGTACTGGTATCTTTTAGATGTTTTCTTTATTATACCTCTAAGATAATGGTTTTCCTATCCATCCACATAGCTAAAATTTCATGTCTAAATTTAGCTAGGTATCTTGTATCTAAATTAATTTTTCATCATCATCACCATCATTGTATCTTTTACTTTGATAAATGCATTCTGGCTCCAGTTTTGGTGATTCAAAATAGATACCAGACCATCAACTGAAATATCATTTTTTTAGCTTTCCACTTTGACCACTCTTTCCATGCCTCCATTGTTCTCCTTTTTTTATACTTTATCTAGCTTCCTTCATTTCTACATACTGTATAGCCCCTTCTGTAACCAATCTAGGATCCCCTCCCTGGCCTTTGTGGTTGACTTCTGTCTCTGACCAGTCTTCAAAGCCAGCTTCCATCTTCCACTCCTTAAATATCTAGGCAAACAATTGTGTGCTCTCACGGCATCCCCTCTACACTTGGAAGAGCATCATTGTAAATGACACAGCTACATCATCGGTTTTCTTCAGCTCCTTTCTGAAGGCTGGTCTTTGCTGTGATGCTTGACAGCAGCTTGGACTTCCCATTCCCAATAGTTGCTTTGTGTGTGGGATTGTAACCTGGTTTTGTCTCCCATTCTTGCCCAGTGCCAGCACAGCAAGGACTTCTCAACGATTAGATAGATTACTGTTGCACTACACTCCTATCACTTAAAACGGCAAAAAAAGACACTTTTCGTGATTATTTCTCCTTTCCATCTGGTGGACTATACCACAGCTTCTTAAAAGGTGCCTTTGCCCATGCCCTGGGGACCTCTGAGGAATAATTCAGAGAGCCCTCACTGAGGCAAAGCAGCTACATGCTACCTCCAAATCAGGACTGTAACTAAAGAAACAGGCTAGCTCTGAGCAATGCCTGGAAAAATGCTGTTAAAGAAAGACTAACTGCCACAGAGATCACCAGGACCATTGTAGTGGTTTGATGCCCTCTTTACTAAAAACCCAAATTATACTAAACCATGACAACCATGCACTACCAGATTTTTTTCTGGCAAAATAACCAAAAAACCCAAACCCAAATGAACACACCAGTTATAATTTGTAAAGAACAAAAAGCTGTCTTTGAGCCAGTAGCAAAAATGGTGTGAAATATTAAAATTCTTGCCAGATGGGATTGCCCACAGCAGCCTATCAGTGGGGTATGCAGCTCTTGTTTTCTCAGGACAATTTACAAGACACTAACAGCTACACCGATTATTATTTATTATTGTAGAAGTGTTAAATGGAGAGATCTCTAGATGAAAGCTCATGCTGAAACACAAAGTATTTCAGGTAAGTATTTATAAATGCAAAAAATTAAAATTACCAAGAAACACTCTCTAATGCTTTAGGAATGAAAGTCAATTGGCACATCTTGTTTTAATTAGGCAATAGAAGGTTTGTCCATCAGTGCTTGCAGTTAGCTGTCTGCTAGGGAAGCAGTTAATAATTTGTTTTTATTAAATAATATGACATTTACATGTATAAAGCACTTAACAAGTAGGTTGATCTTCTACATAAGCCTGAATGTACCACTGGGCACCATCACACATCACTGGGCAATGCCCTAGAACTTTTACTATGCCCCAATTAGACTAGATATCCATGTGGCACTTGTTAGTTTTTAAGATGCACAACTTTAGCCATGCACTCCAGCAAGATGCAAAACCCAGTTATACAGAAAGAGATACACACAAAGACATAAAACATCAGGTGAGAATCTCCATCATAACGACAGGTAAGTCTTTAGTTCTCTTCTGTCCTGATGTTTACTGTGCCAACAGCTGTAAAACTCTCTTAAGTTTTGCCACAGAATCAAACACAAACTGAAATGGCTGCACCACAAATGGTAGGGGTTGGCACTGCCACAACCTTGATGAACCATGCTCCATCTCATAGTAATTCTGGCAGATTATTCACAGGGAACTGGCTACTCCTTTTGACCAATTTAGTTGAGAGCTAGAAAGCTCACTGCATTTCAAAGGGATATGTCTGGAACAACAGACAACGAAGAAAAGCTTTTAGAAGAAAAAAGACCTGGTGATTCTCCTTCCAGGCTACCACCCTACTTGCAAAATACCCTTCCATATATATATGGTTGAACATATACATAGCAGGGACGAGGTTAAAAGTTGCCCAAGCTGACATGCTCTGTAGTTCTTTGACAGCTTTTTCTCTGCACTGTTTTCTATTGATTAAATAATCTCGATCAGATATTAAGCCCCTTGTTATTGGTACAGCCTATACATTATTCAGAAGTTATATAATTTCTTATGGCGGGCATGAATTTTTAAACCCTTATTTGGCACTGGGCCAGGAGCTCTGTATTATTTCCCCCTCCCGCCCCTTGCCTGCGAGAAAATGTGCATGTGTTAGATTTCGTTTTTCTAAAAGACAATTTTAACTCGAGTTTGCATGTTTGAATGGATATTATATTTGTTTGCTGGTTACATTTGGGCATGAACAGGTTGGGGCTTTTGGGGAAAAGAGGTTGTAAGAGGTTATGCTGTTGAGCTCTGCACCTTTGATTTATTTGGGATGAAAGGTGTTTTGAGCAGTGCCCTCATGGTGTGTAGTCATGTATGCCAAGGTACTGCAGCAGCCATCCTATATGGGCACATGATATGGAATGGATTTAGTCAGAGGGATCCACAGCACAGGATAGGCAGAGCTGAGACAACACCCATCAGGCCACTGCTGCAGTTGTTAGTGACTGTATACTTTGGGGCTTTGCTCTTCAGAGCTAAGTGGCCTTTGCTGTAACAACCAGGGCCCAGACACACACAGCACTGCCTACCAAAGTCTAAAAGAGGAGTCAGGCATGGGAATATACTGTGGCTCTGAAGCTACATCTCAAAGAACTGCTCATGTCACAGAATTGCTCCACTATGGGCCTGTTTTTGCCCAAGCCCAGCATCGTGGCCTGGATGATATCCAAGCACACATTAGGCAGTGAGCAGAGGATACAGTCAGGCTTTTGGGTTGAGCTTATTAAGACTGTGTTGCACAGGGTATAGCATTAATTCCCACCACCAGCTCTGCAGGGCCTGCTCTGTGCCAGGCTGGTGTCCTTGTGAGCGGTGACACCTGCACCCCTTCCCTGGCTTCTGGCCAGCTCCTCGTCTCCAGACCCACCCTGAACTCCAAACCTCACATGCACTGGCTCCACTCCTACCACTGACTGGCTTTCTTCTGGCTACACATGCTTGTAACTCCAGACAGTCCTAAAACAAGTCAACAGCAGAAGACAAGGGGGTCAAAGTAGCTGGTTACAAATATTTTCCTTAGTTCTAATCAAGGCTCAGGTAAAATGCTATTCTGCCTTCCAGTCTTTTATTTTCTTTCCATGTATTCACAACATCTGACATCCCACAGCCTCACTCCCAAGGTGCACGCCTACCACAAAATTAATTTTCAGTTCTGGGACTTAGGAGCCACTCTGACTTTCTGAACTCTCCTTCTGCCTTTAGACATGTTTCCCTGCAGACAGACTGAATGCCAAAGTCTTGGCCTACCACTAACAAGAACATGCAGAACCTTTTTTTCTCTTTTCTGCATCCTCTAGCATCTCACAATTAGTTTTCAACAAAAATAAACAGAATTACAGGAAAACCCTGCAGGAGAGGACAGGCAGCACAAAGGCCTCTGCAGACACCCCCAGAGCTGTAAGTCCTCGATTCCTGCTGCCAGCTGATTTTGTATGAGCCAGAAACATGAGTTGTGCACAGGTACGAGGACATTTTAATTTTCTTATCTGGCTCATTGTGATGCACCTTCACCTCTGAAATCAGGAGGTGGTGTGTTGTGTACATTGCAAAGAGATTTGGGCACTTGCCCAGTGATAGCATTGTACTGATGAAAGATGAGAAAGGCACTCCTATTTGAAAAAGGTGCTGAGGAATGCATGGCACATTTCAGAGAGCAATTGTCTGGTGTCCACTCCTCCTCTCAAAACAGATTCTTGCTTAAAATGCTGATCAAGTTGGATCATAGAGATTTAAATGATGCCACAAAATTTGAAATTTTAAATCTTAAATATGAAGGTTTGAAAATCATTCAACATAAATCTACACATATATACACAAATATCTGTAGGCATCTCGCCACAGAAATTTACAGATACAGATGCAGACATCACTGGAAAGGGAATCAAGAAATACCAATACAAACAACTGAAAGAAAAGGGCATGGAGTGGTCCTAGTATGTCTTTTTTTTCTATTTTATTTCTACTCCCCACCAAGCCCCTGACGATTGAAACGAAATAGTTAATCAAATGATATCAAAACAGATAGTGCCACCCCTGTTGGGAGTTCTGCAACAGAACTGTACTAGTTGGCTTTATTCCCTCAGGAAAGGGAAGTTCCATCTCCTGTGGACTGTATGATGGCCCTTAGCTTGCCAAGCCAACAGCTCCTCCAACAGTGGGACAGCTGCTTTTCTGTGATCTGAAGAAAAGCTGCACATACTGCATAAAACACAGTAAATAAAATGCAGTAAATATACATGTTTGAGTTTAAGAATAAAGCATAAGATTGCATCCTGGAAAACACCAGAGCCAGTCACTTCACTCATGAAGGACTGGGCTTTGCATGTTTCCTCTTCTTTAATCCTCAACAAGACTGCTAACAAGAACCTCCTGCTCATTCACAGTGGTTGTGCTGCTGACAGTGTAGGAACTCCATCTTCCTCTGCAGTTGCTACACAAACTCTGTGTAGGGTCAACTCAAGAATATACATAGCACAGAGAAAAGAGGATCATCCCCCAGGTTCACGCAGCTCATCTGCAATGCAGAAATCACCAAAGGAGTGTGTCCCCTCCAGCACACACCAAAACTTTGTTATTATCTGTTACTGCCTTGCTCCTTCTCTGCCCCATTCCTGGAAGTGTTCAAGGTCAGCTTGGGTGAGGCTCTGAGCAACCTGGTCTAATCAAAGGGTTCCCTGCCCATGGCAGGGGGGTTGGAACTAGATGATGTTTAAGGTCCTTTCCAACTCAACCCATTCTGTGGCAATTCTATGGTTTGTATTTCCCTAAAATTCGACTGTCTGCACTTCCTTAGTCAAAACGACTGGTGCGCACAAAGGTTTTGGTAGCCCACTGATCATTCCCCATACCAGGCCGCTTTGACTCATTTTGATCTTTAAAAAGGGAGGATGCTCCCCCTTCCCGGCTGTTTTGTCTATTGACATTATATGATGGCAGAGAGGGAGGCATTGATTGTCTATAGCTATTTCTAAATTATCTATTACTGTGGACTCCCAATCTTGCTTGAAAGCCATCAGTGTGATCATACAACAAACATGAAATAATTAAACTGTCAGTTATATTGCTCATTTAGCCAACACAATATATATCTGAGGCTGTATATCACTTACAGAGAGCCACAGTGCTGCTGTGTTTTTCCCTAAACACCTAGATGCATAGTCTGCAGTCTTACTAAATAAGACAACTCAAAATGATGGATAAAGAGATGGAATAATAGATTTGATAGCTATCTCCACCTCTCCAACTATCTTGGCAAAAAGAACCCTACCAAAATAAACAGAAAAAGACTGCTTCGCTAACACACATATGCTAACAGATTTTTATTATTATTTTTTAAAACTCACTCTCAGTGTTAAATAAACTGTGGAAAAAGGATTTGATTCATGGTTGCATTAGGAATCTACTCAACCAAAGCCCCTTGTCACAAATTAAATCATAAACTAAAAGTCAAACATGATTTGTGAAATTAACATTTATCGAGGAAATACTCCCCAGCGCTGCATTGTGATTAGTCTCTGGCTTCTGAAATATCACCCATAATTCATGAGCTCCTCTGAAACCATGCCACTACTGCTAGTGCTGGGATGGCATGCATGATGGAAAGGTGCTGCCACAACCAGAGAGCAATCCCTTTTCTGATGCTGGTGAGAACCAGAGGTCACTGTGTCTTATTATTTGGGAAGGTACATGCATACACGCTTCTCAGCCCCCACTCACTTGTAACACTTCACCCCTCCACAGGCCCTCTCTTCCACCTCTCAGATTTATCAAAGGCCACAGCTGTTTCTAATTTTGAACATGGAGGCTTGGCAGAAGCTCTGCATTGTGCCCTTTCTTTAAAATAGCGACTAATAAAAAATGAAACTTAATTAACAGTCATTGGTTCTTTCAGAGTGTGTGTCTTTCAGCAGAGGGATTCGGTGCCTTTGCAGGGGGATGCAGACAGCTTAATCTTACAGGCAGAGGAGCTACAGCACAAAGCAGACTTAGTGATTGTTCAAGGCTAAATGGTCATTGGCAAAGCATGCTTTGGAGCCCAATGTTTTTTAGAAGCCAGGATATCCAGACATAGCTTAAAGATATGGGATGCTTTCCTTTTCAAGGTGATTTTCATCAGGAAGATGTTTTCCTGCCAAGAAATGCAGTAATTTTTTTGAAATAATAGTGTAATGCCATCCCTACTGCACTGAGCTCTAGGTATTTTTCACAGGGAGCAAAATAGCCCCCAAGTCTTATGGGATAAAGAAGGGAAGCTCAGCTTCTGGCTTCACAGGCATTCAGAGCAGGAAGAAAGCTTCAGCACCTCTACAGCCCATCCACTTGTGGCCTTTCTTCTGCATGTATTCATACATTGTCACCTCTGCTCAAGTCTACTACACCTGCCTGGAACACATCAACACATCAGCTGTTTGCTGTGTTCATGCAGTGTGTGTGTATACCTAAGATTACACAACACAGAAACCAAGGTCACAAAGAAGAGCATTGCCTCTCTTTTAATCAAAAGAGGGGTCTCATACCCTCTTTAAACAGAATACAGTGAAAATGTCCTCTGCCTCTCTTCAGGATTAAAGGAGAAGGTACTCCCTGTAAAGCCTAATTTCCCTTTGCTGCCCTTCTGCTCACAGAACAGGCTGTGTTAGATCTGAGCCTCCCTCTCTCCTGATCTGCAGCAAACAGGGCTTCATGGAGCCATGACCACTTATGCCACTGAGGACAGAGCATTCAGAACACAGCTCTGAAAACATCTGAGCCAACCTCCACCCAGTGCCTGCACGAGCTCTTTCTGGCAACTGCATTCCACCACGGATGGCAGGCTCTGCCTCAAAGGAGGAGGAGGAATCCAAAGGAAATTACTGCCTGCTCTACTAAGCTAACCCTTAGGCAGAGAGGCCTCGCTTCTCGGAATAGGAATTCATTGCTCCTGTAACAAGACTGGCTGAATAGTCCATGAGGGACTGTTACCTCCATTCAACACACTTTCTTTGGATTAACAGTCATTCCCTTCTTGTGTTGAGACACTAAAAAGAGGTCACCAATGGATGGTAGCTTTTAAAAACTGTTTTATCTTTTTTAACCACTCTCTTCTACCTGTAATAACCTGATAAAAAGCTGGAAATCGCAGACTTCCCTACTGGGTCACCCTTTTGTATTTGGAGAACATTGATCTTTTTCCTGTTGTGCCAAGATTAATGTGGTGTGTTTGTTTGACAACAGATACAACGTATTTAGTGCCTTAAATCAAGCTAAAGTGATTGTCTGTGGACAACATCCCTGTCTGGCACTGGTAATGATCTGGAGAAAGAAAAAATCTTAAAAAAAATAGCTTTGCTACATAACTGTCACTGCAGAACCATCAGGGGATTACAGTGGCCCTTAAAACCAAAATCTGTTGCTGATGGGACAAATTTAAAACACTTTTAAGTAAGAGTTGAGGGTTTCAATGAAAACTATTAGGCAAAGGAGGTTATCCAAATTATCCACTCTAAGTCTGTTACAGCTTTGATTCAAAATTGTTCATGATCTTACAGGTACAAACCTTCCTTCTCTCTTCCTATTTTATAGAAAACATTGGTTTGTCCTCTTTCTTCTATTTTAAGTAGGAAAAGAAACAGCATATAAGTTTCTTATAAGTAAAGGCTCACTCGAGGGAAGATACTGAGATGCTGGAGCATATCCAGGGATGGACAATGAAGGGTCTAGGGCTCAAGTCCAGTGAGGAGAGGCTGAGGGAGTTGGGTTGTTTAGCCTGGAGAAAAACAGGCTCAGGGGGGAACTTAGCACTCTCTACAACTCGCTGAAAGGAGGTTGTAGTCAGGTGGGGGTCAGTCTCCTGTCCCAATTAAAAAGTGACAAGATAAGAGGAAATGGTTCCAAATTGCACCAGGAGAGGTTTGGATTGGATATTAGGAAAAATTCCTCCACTGAAAGGATGGTCAGGCATTGAAACAGGCTGTCCAGGAAGTGGTGGAATCATCATTCCTGGAAGTGTTCAAAAAACGTGTGGATGTGGCACCTCGGGGCATGATTTAGTGGTGAATATGGCAGAAGTAGGTTAATGGTTGGACAATGATAAATTTTCCAACCTAAATGATTCTATTATTCTATGAAAGTACAGAGAAGAACATGAGAAAAGCCAGGGAAATAATGAGTGTTCATTCCTCATCCACATACCAAATGCCACACAGACATCAGCAGAGGGTAAAAACACACCTGTTCCATTCTTTCAGAAATGTTACCAAGTTCCAAAACCCCAATCTCCCTCCCTCCCTCCCTTTCTTTTTCCTTCCCTTCCCCTTTGTCTGGCAAAAGCCAGTAATACCTACAAATATTTTTTATTTTCGTAAACATCATGCAGCTTTAAAACGTGGGGATGTTCTATCAACTTCAGGATGGCTATTTCCCGCTCCACCTGGAAGAAACGAAAAGAAACAGAGAAGATTAGAAGCTTGGTCTTAGAATACATTAGATATTGTCACACATTTTCTTCCCATTTATCCATTTTCCATTCCTCTTCATATGCAGAGGATACAGAAAATTGTAACAATGTAGCTTATTTACCACTTACATAATTTAAGAAAAATTCAATTTATTCAGCCTCAGCACTCCCTGCCCTGCGGAACCAAAAACCCACAAAATTTCAAGGTTGAAAGAAAAGTCCCAAATCTACCAAAGAAAATTAGCTGTGGGAGTTATATGAGCATTCAAGGCTGTTCCTGCCTCACAATCCAAAGCCAGTGACATGTTCTCAAAGTACAGAAACTCTAAGATGTCACATAGGGCTCTCCTGACCTCCCACAGCCACAGGTGTGGCTGCACTATGAACTGCATACTCAGTTAATGTTAGAAAATCCCCATCCTGAAGAACTTGCCATGCATGCAGGGGAGAAGACATAGAGCAGTGTGATTTTATAGCTGCAGAACTGAGGCGCAGAAAGGGAAAGAAATATAAGAAGTGACATAAGAAGCACAAGGCACAACAAGAAATTAAAGCAGATTACTGGAGATGCGGCGTTCAGAGCCTTAAGCACAAGACTGTGTTTTCCCTCAATTCCCAGTCTGCCCAAGGATGGCTACTTCCAAGAGCATGTTTTCAACGCTGAGTTAACAAGTTGTGACTAAGTCCCTGTAATTAGTGCAAGGCCTGTTATCACCCAAAATTCCTATCGTGACCACTAAGGGTATTCATTAGGGATGGAGTCAGTGCAATTCCTCAGCTGTTAGCAAAATTGCTCTGCTGCTCGAAACCACACTGTAACTGCTCTGATTTGACCTAGGCTAAGTCGAGGGGAGTTAATGTAGCACTGTGGAGACTGCGGATAAGTGAAATAAACTCTGCAACAAGACGCAGTCTAAGCATTGCACAGTCGGGCGTGACAAATTTCTAGGAATCCACAAAGGCAGGAAAAAGACCTAAAGAAGCAAACAAGGACAACTAGGTAGGGTTTTTTCCAGTCCTTTAAATAACTGATTTTCCTGGAGCTGCTATACTGACAAACAAACCATGAACAAACCACAAAACCATCCCTTAATGTCTCCCCTGCAGGGATCAGATGAGTAATTAGGAACTTGCCCAGTACACTTTTAGTTCTCAATGTCCTTTAACTTCCTGAGAGAACATCCTCTGCTAAGCCTGAACACAGACAACTTTACCTGAATGCCAGGAAGATACTCTTCAGGAAATTAGAAAGTGGTAGTTCGCAGCACTGCGCAGAGGAGGATTTCCCAGCATGTTGGTTATCACCCCAGATCTCTCTTCCTCTACAGCACCACCATATAAAAACAGTAAAAGCAACTTTTGCACTACATCGTCCTTAGCCTTCCTCACATACCAGAATGGAGGAAAGTGTATTTGTACATGTGCCAATCTCAGTCTTTCAAAGACACTTATTCCTCTCTGCAGAGTCAAAAGTCATCTGAGAGATTCCACTTCCACACTTGGGATCTCTGGAAATAGCTCCTTCAGAGAAGTGGGGAATGCATTTAAACATGTATGTATGCACTTCAGCACTGCCAGAACTGCTAGGAATTCAGTGATACACAGTGCTTGATGGTGACAGCTCTGTGGGTGTTAACTTACTCATGACCAGCACTCTGATGAAAGCCACTTGCACAAACAGGAAACAAAAGCTGGGTAGATTTCAACTGTACAGCTATTTCAGCACAAACCCAGGGGGTAGCTAGTTTATTCCATTTTTGCCTCCTCTTCAAAAAGACCTGTTACTCTTCTCTCTTACAAGATATGCACTGAGATTTGCAGAGGGCTTGTTCAGCCCTATAATTGATAAAAGTTGGATTTGCTTCAAAAACGAGGAAAAACAAAACAGAAGAAGCACCCACTATCATAACACTCTTCCAATAGTACTGAGATTCACCATCAGCAACATGTACTGGAGCTGCTCAGAAACTGCAACTCCAATGAAGCTCCTTTTGGATGGGGAAGAACAGGTGTTTCATGGGGAATGTGACCATTGCACTAGCTATGACAAGATTAATCCAACCCCAGTCTTCCTCCTGGGGATATCCTGCCTATGAAAGATAAAATTCCCTGGTGATGGGCTGTCTAACAGCATTGGTGACTCACTTCTGAGAAACGCCTTGGTTGGTTCAGTGGCAACCTAAGTTCAGACCAAATGAGTGATGGATGGCAGCATCCAGTCAGGGTCCTGCTTGGTTATTGTCCTAAAGCATCAGAAGAGGCAGTGACTTATGACTACCACTTGGAGAAGGGAATTCAGCTACAGCACTGCGTGGCCTATGTTTGGTAACAGACAATCAGAGTAGAAAGGAAATACCTACTTATGACCTACAGATTTACTCTAGGAACCAACTAAAAAGAATTAACCTGAGTTGCTTTTTTTTCCTCATTTGAGGTGTGTGACTGTAGGAGGTTCTATGCATATTTTTAAATTCTTGGGAACTATATCCTAAGAGGAAATACAGTTTTGGAGGTCTCAATTTCAACCAAGGTATGTAGAGAGCATCTGTCTTGATGTGCCTGACAGCATTTCACTGCAGTGTGGTCAGTTCAGTAGTGTGTTGTCTGCGCCAGTCAGCTTTCCACAGTCTGCTACCTCTTCTATCTGTAAACCAAGGACAAAACTGATCTACTCATCTCAAGTAAGACTTTGTATAATCCTTCAGTGAAAGGGCATTTAGGGAGGAAAAGTGTCATTACTGTACTTCTTGTAGTCCAGGACTTTGCCCCACGTAGAGGCACAAGACACTAATAGTTGTATTACTTTAGGATCTAGAGACTCCCAGTTCTCTAGACAGCAGTCTGATAAAGACCATCCTCAAAAAAATCTCATAGCAGTGTCCCACCTCTTTTTCCTTAGGAAGAAAATCAAGAGTTCACAGAAACATGCAACAGACCACCACCCCAGAATTACAACTGCAGTCATTACTGATGGGTGACTCTCCTGGATCCTGTCCATTTTTTAGATCCCTACAATGAAGCCAGTAATTGATACGGGCTGGACACAGACTGTAGATCTCAACAGCAATGTCACTGATGCACAGCTCAGGAGGACCTAGCAGCCATCATGTCACCAGGAAAGGAGAGATATCTGAACTCACTGGCAAAATAAGAGAGGTCTGAAATAGCATGCAGCTTTGCCTTCTTCCCCAGAGCTTTGCCAGCCCCTGGCATGCCTTTTTTGCGCAGCCCTGTGTTTGCAAGCCATGGAATCTGTTCAGCTCTGAGCTGGCAAGGACAGGGGAGAGGAGAAACCCTGCAGGGGTGTTTGCTTTAATGCACATGCAATTATCAGAAAGCAGGGCAAGCTCAGAATAGCCTGTCTAGGGAGGCTCAGAGCCTGTGATAAACAGGAAACATAGAGAAACATTTGCCTAATGGTTAAAAGAGAAAGGAATAAAGCAAAGCTTTTCTGTTGCACAAACACCGGGTCACATCACAGGGTCCCAACTAAAGTCAGGGTTGCCTCATGCCATGGTAGGGTACTGACTGTGCTTTGAAACTGAGGGAAACAGCTGTGAAAGGCTGTGTGAGGCAAAAGGAGACACATTGGTAACGTGTAGCTGTGCAGGTGCTGTGCAGGTGCCAATTAGAGGTTCTAAAAATCTGTGCAGGAGGTTGATTTGACAGGATGCTCCAGTGATTCAGCTAATGACAAAGTGCAACACAGGGGCAACGCCACCCTTAGAGGAATCATGCAATACTTTGCATCCCTCTCCTCCATCTCTACTTTGCTCTCATTCTCCTCCAGAGGAAGTCACATCTCTCTGGTTTAAGTCCATCTTGTCAGCAAATATTCACTGGCAACAAGTGCTCGGCTCTCTTTCTTTTTAATTCGGGCACACAGGGTGTTAATTTACTTAGAAGGTAAGGAGAGCAGGTCAAGGGAGCCTGGCATTTTGTCTCAGTGAAGAAGGAAGTTTCCTTCTCTCTTGCACTCTTTTGCTCAGTAGCTATTGGGTCACTCATGACCAATTTGCTCCCTGAAAAATGAGGCTCACAGCTTGTCTTGGGGTGACTTTCTGATGTGTATGCCATATCACTGCCCTATGCTCAGAAATTAATTATTGTGCCTTTCTATGCCTTTAAACTGAGCCTGAGAGGGGGAAGGAAAAACTGAGCAAAACTTTCCCAAAGCAGTTTGCAGCTTGTTCAAGGTCACATAGAGATAGCGACTTTTTTTTCAGCTGTGGCAGGGAAGAGAAGAAGCATCCAGCTTGCTGTTTTCCAGTCAGCTTTTGGCCAGTTGTTCAGTTTCTTTTCCTCCAGAGAGAGACTGAGAGTTGAATTTTGTTTTTCCTTCCCTGGAATTTCGGATTTTCTCCCTTTTCTACTGGACCGCTTCAACCTCAGAGCACATTGGGAGGACTTTCCACTGAGCACAGAGGGCCTGGCCCTGGGCCAAGTCCCAGCTCTGAGTAGACCAAAGGGAGGACTCTGCCATTTTCCCAGGTTTTTTCTCCACAGCAAGAGATTTTATTATTTAACATTATTTTCCTTTCCCGTGTGTTTCTTAAATAAATAGTTTTATCTTCTTCACTTTCCTTCGAGGAAAATTTATTTTTCCGGAACCTGGTGGGGGAGGGGTGGTTGTGCCTTCTCTCAGAGGATATATTTCTAAATTTGGCCAAACCGGAACACAGCTGTGTCATATTACCATGTATTTTATCTACCATACCTGTGCAAGCACTATGCAACAACAATTTCTAGCAGTTTCTCAAAGAACAACTACACACAAAAAGCTGGGGGACAGCAGATGACATTTCTGACTGGAAGCTTTGAAGCTCACCAGCAGCACAGCAGAAAGCCCTCTCTTTTCTCCATTGACATCAGTAGCTCCCATATGGCTCTAAACCCTGGCTTGAGAAGGAATTCCAGAGCTGCAGAAATGGTGAAGGCCAGCAAAGTCCTGCAGGATGCAAACATGTTGTGCTGTTTTCTCTACTCACAGAGCAAAATGGTGCAGGGAGGGTAGGCATAGTAGGTTTTCCTGTGACAATCAAGATCTCTCTAATGTTGTCCCTACTTTGAGGTAACTAATGAAATACTTTTCAGAACTCATGGCTGTCTCTCAGTTACAAGAAACTCATCCAGGACATGACCTTTTCTGAATTCAGAATTCTCTACACTCAGAATGAACTTCAAAGGATGCAGAGATTTGGCTGCTTATCCAACTCCTCAGGCTAGAACTCAGGTTGGAAACCTTGTACCAGAGCATCTACTTTCTCCAGTGTCTGGCCTGCTGTGCAGTAATTTGCATTTCCATGATGAGAGCACAGAAAGCAGAGTAAATCACTCTGGTATTTCACTGAGTTGAAGTGGCAAAACCAAAGGCATCTCACAGGAAGAAACTAATATTAGGTTCTCTGAAAAGTCTGTGTTCCTGCCATAACAGAAATATCAAAGCAAAACACCTGGGTTTTATTAATTTGATACTTATGCTTTCATGTTATGTGGGACTGAAAGTTAAAAATGGTGAAAAATGCCTGGCTTTGGTGAAGACTGTCTAGGTCACCTGTTCACTCCTGCCCATAATCACAGAAATAGGCTACTCCTGAAATCAGAAGAGAACAGCATTAAAGCAGAAATGGCTTTATACAACAAGTAACTGTAGGTCCATTATGCCCCGTAGGGTCATTGCTGCTGTGATAGGACACCATTCCTCCAAACAGATTAGGCCATTACCAGATCTAAGCAATACCAAAACATCTCATGCATTGTATCAGTTACATCCACAATTTCTACGGCAACATAAATAGAGTTGAAGTGGAAAAAATATCAGGGTTTAAATGATTAAACATTAAAGTATCTTCCTCTGCAGCTCTGAATTTGGCTGACTTTTTGCTTAAAATGACCTTTCATTACCCTTATCCAAAACTTATTCAGTAGGCTATTATGAATGCAAATGAAGAGCCATGAAAGTTGTGCATCTATAGGGAGTATTTCTTACTGCTATCCTAGCCATTAACCTCACATTTCTGAATATATTGAGCCAGATTCAAAATGTATTGAAGTCAACAAAAGACATCAACTGACTTAAGTGGGATTTGAATCAGACCTTCTAATGATCATTAAGTGGTATCTGGAAGAAATCTTCTATTATACAATTTTGACTAATTAAATGTTTTAACACGAATTCAGGTTTTCTGTTAAGTATTAGCAATTACAAGAAGATTTTACAAAAAATAGATAAATGAGGGGGAAAACTAGACTTAGATCTCCATAGAATCAGACAGCTAGACAATTCTTTACAAAATACTTACAACAAACAGAAAATTACTGGAAAGCTGAGCAACTCCTTATTGTACTGAGGACTCTATTATGGGCTCATCCCACCACAATTTTTGTTTGCATGTGTGCTTCTCAAAGCTATTTCTCCCTAAATGAAAATTAAAATAGGTATGTGTGAGAAGCAAGTGAGATGCATATTTCATTTTAAAATTTGCATGTGCAGACTTCTATACCATGAAGCTTTAGGAGGGAAATTTACTTTCCACAAACTAGTATTATAGCAAAACGTCAGTTTCTACTTGTCTTTTTCCAAAGTCCCTTCAAAACTGCAACTCTGAAAGCTCCACTGAATTTCAAAATTTAGCATAAACTCTGAGAGTATTAAGTTGGCTGGAGGGATACTGTTGTTAATTTTCTTGGAAATCCTTTCTGCTGTTGCCGGTGCATCTCCACAACAGATTCACGGCCTGGCCTGACACATAGATTGCAAGGTCTTGAAGGGACAGATCCTACAGGTTATCTAGCCATGGAAAATCCTATCCAGAACGTCATGGTTTAGCTCTGTAGCTAACACCTGCCGTGCTCCTCAGGGCTCTGCCATCAGCTCCCGAGTAAATATGGCACTTTGACTTATCTGTAGCGTATGCTGCTTTAAGAAGCATCAGGGCTTCATGCAAAAGACACTGATGGGAGCTGACAAGGAGTGGATTTATTCATTCAGCACTTGAGATTATCTGCTGCCCGGTGGTACACAGCTAATGAGTGACTGACACACAAGTCTCTGCCAGCAGTCAGCAGAAAGGCCCCATTCACTGGAAGGCAAACAGCCTCCCTGTGCCTCCTGTTACCTTCAGTGAGTGCCACATCCTGGCTGCCATCGCCGAGTAGTGCAGGACACAGGACACAAACCTGCAGCCACTCTACAAGAGAAATAACCTGATCTTTGACTCGCCTTTCTTTTTCCCTCCTTATCCTGGTTTTTAATGTTAACGCCCACTGTGCTTTCTGTAACTCGTGCACCCAGCCTGGCATTTATGAGAAACCCGCCACCCCCATGCAGCATCCACAGCCAGGTCTGTGTGAACATTGGCAACCACTGCTCCAAAGCAGCACACTCGGTCCCTCTTGTGTGAACAGGTCCCCTTGCCGTGCCACATCTGCAGTGCTCACCCCAAATGTAGAGCTGTAAGTCTAGTTCCCCCTAGCAAGGCACAGAATCAAAGGATCACAGAAAGCTGAGTTGGAAGGGACCCCCAAGGGTCATCAAATGCAACTCCTGGCCCTGCACAGGACACCCCAGGAGTCACACCATGTGCCTGAGAACATTGTCCAAATGCTTCTTGAACTCTGTCAGGCTTGGTGCTGTGACCACTGCCCTGGGGAGCCTGTATACAAATGTATGCTGGGCTTGTTTCAGGGGTGTATAAGGCCCTGTGAAGGAATGGAGTGCAATTCATAAGTAATCTTTCCCCAGCAGAAGTTACTTCTTCTGAAGAGAGACGGTACAGCCCTGAAAACTTAATGTCTTGTGGGCTGCTGTGCTAAGCTACAGAAAAACAGTCCCTCCACACAGAGGAGAGATAAGCTGTAAAATTAAGGGGTGAAGAGAATTCAGCTTCAAATAATATAGGTGCAGAACTTCTTGTATTATTTGAGACATCACAGATTTATTATGGGCAATACCAAAAACAACACTGGAATGCTGGAGCCAAAGAATGTGTGGAGAATGCAGAAGATGCTGCATCCCATTAAGGAAATATGGGCAAGCATAAAGGAGTCAGTATAGCACAGCACAGCAAAATGTTCTGCCAAAAATATAGTGTGGAGCTTCTGAGAGCATTGGTTGAGGATATGATAAGGCAGAGGGGTTCCCAAGAGCATCTAGGAATGGGACTGAGACAGTGAAGTGATGCTGACAGTACTATGGACTGGATCCTTGAGGGACTCCACCATCAATAGGAAGAGTCATTTAAAAGCAGAGTTTTGGAAAAGCTTCAAAGGATGAATTCTCTACCATTTCCTATGCATCTCAGCTAGCCTCTTTCTCCCTCTTCCTCTTTTTCTCCATTAGTCACACTGGCCTTGTTTAGCTCTTTGGCATTGTCTTACACAAATGTCCTTTACATTTTCTGTAATACTCTTCCAGAAGCAATCAATGGGATTGCTGCTATTCCCTTCTCTACTTCTTTCCTTAATGGCCATCTCTGGTTCCCTAAGAAGAAATAAGCTCCAGGAGAGGGCAGAACAGCTGGAGCTCTGCAGAGATTGGAGGCAGAATGCCAGACTCCATCCCTGCCTTGCCCTTCTCCACAACGAGCCTAACAACATGATTAATTTCAAAGGGTGGAAAACAGATAATATGATTTTTGTTATTCTGCTATATTCTCCTGTCATTCACTTTTGGTTGCCCCTTAACTCTTTAGATAAATATTTGTATGTATTTGTCTATTAGGATCTCATTTTGGCTGAATTAATAGACTTAGTGAGATACTAACAGCTGATGTGGAGAAGGGATTCTCCAGCCCAGTAGTCCCTCACAGCTGGCAGTGACAGAAGCAGAGCCTGAGCCAACCCATAGCTCACCCCTTTGTTTCCAAAATACAGTGTTGAAGCACAACTGCACCTCCCAGAGGGACACTATCCCAGACAAACAGCAGCATGGACCTCATCCAGGAACTGTGGAAAGGCAAAGGGCAACACATGTTCACAAAGTTCACGTTTGCACTTCGCTTTGCACTAAAGAGGGAGCCTCAAGGGGAGGCCTGGCAGCTGCAGGCAGAGGCATCAACAGCTAACTTCCTGCCAAGCTGTGGAGCCAGCGGCTGGGTACTCAGGGAGGCCAAGCAACCCTCCAGCCCAGTTCTTCTGCCCCAGCAGGTCGGCAATGGTTTCTATCATCCTGCAGCATAAATAGCAGCTCCTGCCTCACGTGCACCAGCTCTATGTTAGCACTTCCATGTCCATTCCATCTTAGAGACACTGATCCCAAGAACTACTTATTCTTATCTTTGATAAGAAATCAGTCTGCTTTGTCCATAATTCTGCCCCGAGTGTGTCTCTCTAGGGACATGACCATATCTGGTGTATCTCTGTAATGACACGAAACAGCGCTTCGGTTCCAACCATCCCTGCCCACTGGTCTGGATGTGGGATTGTAATTTTTCATGCAGACCCACCTCAACCACAAGCATGTTTTTTCACACCTTGCAAAACAGGGCTGAACAATGTGGGAAATCAGCAGTAACCTCTTCCTATCTTCACCTGTGGGCTACCTGTTTGGACATAGCCAACAGCAGATGATCTCAAAGCCTGTTCTCTCAGCTCTTTGGTGACTCACACGACAAAATTAGTGGCCTCAGCCTCAGTTACTCAGGTCAGGAGTAAACTACTGGTGGACAGTAAAATGGCTGTTGTAAAACTTTCCCCTCCCTCACCTACTGCACCTCAGCGTTGAGAAAAAGCTTTCAAGATGAGGCTAACCCTGACACAGCAGCTTTGTCCATGGTGCCTGTCACTTCTTCCATCACATCAGGGATACAGCAAAGACAGCAACACTGTCTGGGAGCTTTCCATTGGGGTTTAATCTTCAAAAGAATGACTAATAAGGCAGGAATTGAAGTACAAAGCAAGAGGCAGAAAGAGAGAAGAGGAAATAAAATTGCCTATTTTGCCTCAGTCTTGAGGCTGCCTGTGCTCACTCCCTGCCTGTCCTCAGGTTCAGCCTGCAACAGAAGACATTACAGCAAGACTTGTACTCCCCTCAGTGAAGACAACATCTTCCTCTGTTTTGTACAAGCAACAGAAGCTGCAGAAAATTAGTCGATTGCTGCCATCAGCAACCAGGATCTCTCACAGCTGGGAGTTAAGAGATCAAAGACAGCAACGAAGGAACATTTTGTTTCTCAGTTATTTTATCTTTGCGCTTCTCATATCCTTCTCATCACACACCAGTCCCTTATTGCTGGAGGTGATGATGACATCTTGCACTCTATCAACATCAATATCAGGATCAAGAAGCCTCTTGGCAAGCAAGGTTTACAAACAACATTGTAAAGATAGTTTCTCGAGCATCTCAAAACAGGCGATAGGGATAATTCCTTCTCCACATTGTCTGAACCTACTTAGGAAATGAGGACTTAAGACACCTCTGGCCATATCCAGCATACACTCTGGAGCTGAATACAATAATTTTCCACATCTTCATTATCTTTTCCAATGCATTATTCAGTCAGGTCAGACTTTCAAAAGTACTTGGCATTGGCCTATCTCTTTATCTCAGTGTTTGTGGGACTCTTACTACTAATTGAGACCAGAGCCAGGCAGTAATGATGGGCAAATTCCATCTTTTAGTTCTAGGTCTCTAGAGATGGGTTTTGTAAGATGAGGCCTGCCTTTCTATTTATGCATCTATGCCTCAGACATTACTTCTCAGATCCTGCAGTATTTCAGAGCCTTTCTGAGTTCTAGTGATGAATCCTTCAGCTTCACCATATTAAACCATAGCCAAACATATTCCCTACCCTCAAAAGGTCCTCTTTTCCATATAGTGACAATCACTTCTGCAGTATGGAAATCTTCTCCCTTTAATTACCCGTGTCACTCCAAAACAGCCTATACTCTTATGACGTGTTGTACTGCAGTGCCGATGCACCCACCAACACAGCATGATTGCATAGAGATCAGGAAGAGTAATGAAATTAGGCATTTTAAATTTGAGAAGGTGGTATTTTATTATTTCTGAAGAAGTTGTGGTTGTGCATCTTCAAAATAGTCAACTTAGCTGCCATTATTTGAGCCTCTTCCCATTCCTTTGTATCTGTCCTGTGCATCACATCTAATACAGAGTTCACAGCTGTTTGGCTTTTGATGAAGAGCAAAGACAGGATACAACGCTTTGGTACGTCAGGTGACAATGCATCGCTAAAGAAAGTGCTAATGACTCAAAAATTACATAGCAGAAGCAACAGGAAAGTTCCAACGTTTAGCAAATTAGCTTAATTCTCTGAAGATGAGGGACGTGGATGGACATGCTTATTCCAGTTATTCCTGCAAGTGGCAGAGAATGCATTCCAAAAAAAGATGAAAATTTGAAAATTGAAATTTAAATCATATCACCTTAGGCCTGTACACCTTGGGATGCTTTGGCACATATACAGGCATCCTGCTTTCACAATCTAATTCAAACTCCCTTGCTCTTGCCAAATACTTAAGAAAACACTTATATGTACAGATTGAAAAGTGCTCACAATTTGCTGAGAAGATGGCAGGCTAAATTTGAAACCAGCAATATTTGAAATGGACAGCTGGGCTAGATCT
This sequence comes from Corvus hawaiiensis, assembly GCF_020740725.1. Lineage (NCBI taxonomy): Eukaryota > Metazoa > Chordata > Aves > Passeriformes > Corvidae > Corvus > Corvus hawaiiensis. The sequence continues at coordinate 47,764,039 of NC_063218.1, read as the reverse complement.
ACCCCCCTCCCACCCCAACTTTTCAGTGTTTTCTGCAAGAGATCACGTTATCAGGCAGCTGAACCTTGTTCCCAGATGTTTGGAACATGTGAAAAACAACCTGTGAATCGGGGAGTTTTCCAGTACTCAGCATTACGGTCACAACAGCATTTTGGAATGAAAAGGCAAGGGATGCTGTTCATGTCATCCTCTCTCTACAGAAAGGAAAACCAATTGCATCTCTTTATAGGAGATATAATTAGCTCCCTTCTTTCCAATGGAGAAAGCCTTTTACCCCATGAAAAGCTTATACTGCCTTCCACACAAACACAGGACAGACAAAAAAAGCAACCAAAATCTTTCTGAGGCGGATGCCATGCTGAGGAAACCCAGCTGTAACCTCAGGTATGAGGAAACAGTGCCTGTGCTGTGAGGTTCACATGTTGAATCCTGGCTTATGCGAACCTATTTGTGAGGAAGGTAGCACAGAGATGCTCTTCTTGCACACCATACATAACTCAGTATTTCAGCAGTTGATAAGGAACTGTGGTGATTTTAGGAGGCCATCCCGCTTCCCTGCAGAGGTCTACATAACCATTATACAGAGTTTTTCCCTTCCTTGGTGACCGTCTTACTCCATCCCAGGTGGACAACTTGAGGGTTATCTACAGTTTTATCCTGTCCTTTGGTACAATTCTGCTGCTCACATGTTCTTGTATTTAGAGTAGGGCAATGTTACACATCCAAACTGGGAGCCTGTTCTTTATTTTAGAGTGGATTCCTTATGCTACCACAGAAGCCCCATTAGAACAACCACATTCTGTGAAATCCTAGAGATTGTGAAAACCTTTTTTTGACTATTCCTTTTCTGGCTTTGCATTCTTATTCTTGCTAATGCTTCCAAATTGTTAACCACTTTTTTCCAAAGGCAGGAATGATTTTCCTGGCAATTTTCCACACATTTTCCATGTTCCCTTCAGGATGGCTGGGGACTTGGAACTTGTAGAAAATGTTTTACTTCCATTTCAAGAAAGTGTTTGAAGTGCAAGCTTAGTCTACACCACTACTGTATAGTAATAAAAGCAATAAAAGACGAAGAAGTGATGAAAGAAAGTGAGAAAAAAATCACCTTGCAAGTTCTAGCAAACCTATAGGAGAGTAACACATTTAGTTTGAAATGGTGGCCAATGTGAATGTGTTTGGTGGCCAACCAGAAAGTGGGGATAGTCTTTACTTCTGACCCATTAAACATGCATTTTGCACAGCTACTTTTTTGAAGAGATTCCTTTGGACATGTCTTCATTTACTGTCATCCCTTTTCCTTCTATGGGAACAGTGACCTGTTTGAGAAACCTGAGATGTCTCCACAGGCTCTCCAGGCTTGCCAGGATCCCTGGAGCACTCTTGTGTCTCTCTGATCTCTTATCTTTCTCATGATCTGCAAATGATCAGTCACATAAAGCCCATAGGAGAGGAGGCTGCTGCCTACCTACTGAGGGTCTGAGTTTGTCAGTTCTACCTTCAAACAAATGAGCAAAGCTTCACTTACGGAAAATATATAGAAGTGTAAAGCTCTGATACACTCTTATTAAGGAAACATGAAGCAGTTCTTTATATCTGAAAGAGGAAACAAGCAAAAGAGGAAAAAATCAAACAGTCCTCCCTTAAAAGTGTTCTGAATATTTTCAAATAAGGCAATGTTCATTGGAGAGAGAAAGAAAATGTGTAGTGGATAGCTGTGTCCTCTCTTTGATCTTAACTATAATGGCTCTTCCTCATCCTTTTCCATGACAAGTGTGCGTATTCTCCAGGACTCCAAATGGAAGTCAGCACTTTAATGGGATCACTCTGATGATGGCTTCCTTTAGACTTGAGGATACACCTGGACACACAATTTGCAGCAAGTTTCCTTCTTCTGGGAGAAGTGTCTGAAGTTACAAGAGAACCCAGGACCTCAGAGGTGACACAGGACTGCAAGAATCTACAGAGGGCTTACATGAATGAATGAGTCTGAATTTCAAATGTAGGCCAGAAGCAGCCCGCCCAGCCTAATTTTTTCTCCCTCGTACTGTTTATTCAACCAAAAGGATTTTCAGATGACCTGAGGGGATTGCCTTCATGGATGAGTGTGCATTTTACCAGAAGTCCTATTTGGCAGAATCACTTTTATTGAAAGCATTTTGGTTCTGTTGCTCCTGCCGCGTGCTGCTTTTCTTGGCCTTCTGGCTGTCTCCAAATCCTGTGTGAACTTCCCTTTCCACAGCACACCAGGGATCCAGCAGATGCACAAACTACGTAGTTGAACAATCACTTTACGCCTCAAGCACTGCCAAACAGTTTCTTGTGCAGCTTAGGGGGGCATGTATATACTGCTGCTCTGCTACAGAAAACCAGGGTGCCCTTCTAAAACAGCTTCCTTTTCGTTGGAATACCACCTGCATTTTACAGGAGTGATCCTGAACCAGCAAAATGAATCTGGCAAGGGGTTAAAATAGGAATTGTATTTTATTTTTAACTGAGGTTGGAGAATTTCCTTCCTTCCTTTTTCCCGTCCCCTTATGACACCTCTTTAAATAGAGTTGCTTTCCCCCGGCCCAAACCCACCTAAGGCCAAGGGTCAAGCTATGTTTCTTGAGTCCTTTGTTCACCTACACAGTATGGGGGCGTGAGATAAGTCCTTGCAGAAGCCACCAACGATTGAAACATCAGCACCACTAAGAGCAGCTGCCTTCTGTGCAGTCAGCTCTCTGTAAGCCACCCCCAGTCCTCTCTCTGCCGTATCAGAGCAGCCCACCTCTCCCTGGGGGATCCCCACAGCCAGCTCTGCAACGGGCCTTGTGCTCTGCTCCTCACATCCAGCCTCCCTACTCATTAATCATTTGGGATGTGACTGCTTCTGCCACAGCTGCAGACACCTAAAGACTGAGGATGTTGTCTCCTCCTTGCCACACAGGGCTGTTCTCCCTTCCCCAACTGCTTTTAAAGAGAAACATCCTTTTTATTTCCCTTTTTTTTTTCCTTTCTTTTTGGTTTTTTTTTTGGGGGGTGGGGGGTGGTTTTTGTGCTGCAACGGAGGAAACAGAGGACCTTAGAAGCAGCAAAAAGAGTTGTACTGCATTCCTCTCAGTGGCTGTGGCTGGCTTTCGATTATGTTGACATTCCAGCACTGTCAGGGCACTAAAACATATGCCTGGAAGTAACCTCCCATGCAAAAGGCCACTGTAATTCTTGCAGAGTTGGACAAAAGACTCCGTGCCAGTTTCCTACCCAGGTATGTCAGGGACGCATGTAAGTGCCAGCTGTTGGGTGAAGCACAACTGCTACTCCCCTTCAGTCCCTTTAGTGCAAAACCATGGTAATCAAAACAAAAGTCAGAGCATTTGTGAGGCTCCTCTATCTTTCCCTTAGAGAGAGGTGACTTTACTACCTTTAATGCAGCAGAGAGACTTGAGAAAGCTGGCTGTGCCCTTCAAGCTACTGACAAATGTAACTGCTTGGCAAAATGCACTATGTAATACTGAAAGGAAAGTCCTCTTACAGTAATAGCTTTTCCAAACCAGAGATCAGTCACCAGCTAGAACAGGACTGCCAAGCACTTCCAAAATGTGAGGCACAATCCCATTTTTCAACTTACCAACAGAAAAATGAGGGAGCTGCACAAGACCTGATGTGCTGGTGCAAAGCAGATGCAGTGATGTCAGAGCATCTATTCCCTCTGCAGCACTGGCTGAGCACAAACAACAACTCCGTCACTGTCAAAGATGACCCCTTACAATGTGGTTATTTTGTCCTGCAGGACAAATAGCAGGAATCCAGAGAGAAATTAAGAAAAAGAACTGCTTTCCACAGACTCCCAGGGCAGCTTTGATGCCCTTGGGGCACTTCTACCTTCACACAGGACTTGGCCAGCACATCAGTTCCACTTAAACCTAGCGAGAGAGGATTTAATGTTTCTTTGATGGTAACTTCCACCTGAATCCCTTTCCTTCCCTTCAGTGACACCCCTCCCCACTGCCTGCCCCCTCCCAGCCCAGAGCAGCTCTGGGAGTGGCCAGGTGCAAGGTGGTATATTCAGGAATGATCACCATCCTTTTTGTATTTTGTTCCTTTGTCCTTTCCAAGCAAATTATCTGCGGGACCCTGGAACAAGCCGTCACTTCAGAACAGTGTCACTATCACGTGGACAGCAGCCCCAGGACCTGCAGGACACATGTGAGCAGGCAGGCTGTGTTAGGAAGCATCAGCACTGGACACCTCACTGGCACATCTTCCTCACCACGGACTGCTGTCAGGCACTGCAAAGCCGCCTCCTGGTGCTAAGGTAACCTGGATCAGACCCTTGATACCTGGGAGCACCCTTTTCATTCCCAAGAAAAATACTCTTCAAATTGGAGCACAGGGATTTCCTTGCATTAGAATTAAGGAGCTTTCTGTCTCTTCTTAAAGGAGTTTGTTTTTTTTCTTCCCAAAATGCAACCATTATAATTTTTTTTTTGTAAATCACCATTGAGAAACACTAAAAAGCTTTCTGTAATACTTCACACAGTTAGTATTTGCTTCCCACTGGGAATTCATGTGCTGTCAGTAGAAGCTTCACCAGATGCTGACAACTTCTCCCATCAGGAATGCCCCTGAGGAAGGATGTTTGCCCTGTGGCAGCTCTCCTGCAGGAGCCAGCAGCAGGTAATGCCCACAGTTTCAAAAGGTAATGTTGGGTTGTCTGCAAGTAGTAGGGTTGAAGTACGCTGGTGGCAGATTTTCAGCTGCTGAACTACCCACAGTTAAGCTTTTAAGAAAAATCCCCTTTCCAGTGAAGGAGAACATAAAAATTAGATTTCCAAGTTTTTCAGACATTATAGTGGACTGGGTTTAATGAAAATCTGGTCTGAGGATGGAAGTTGAAAAGTCCTTTGAAAAGTCTATGCCTACGCCTAAATTTTGAAGGTGATAAGAGGCTGCTGCAGGGTTCAGCTAAGGGTGGGAGTAGTCAGTCTCATTACAGCAAATGTTTTCTGCACATTCCTCAAGAAAAGAACTCCAAATGCAGGACACATCTATACTGTCTGGCATAAACACACATCTAAACCAGAGAGAATACTAAAATGAAAGAAAAAGTGCAATACCTTCTGTTGTATTAATATACATAGTTCCAAACTTGAATTTGAATGACGTATGCATCCAAACCCACCTTTGGCATACCTCCAAACAAAATCATAACCACCTAAACCTTGGAGGTTTCTTGGGGTGGGGTTAAAGTTGGAATGATTACTGAAATTATATCCAAAGGAAGCCTTAAAGCTGTCTAAGGGTTTCCTAACTTAGTCTGGATTCACTGGGTCTGTAAAGACTCTGGCAAATGCCACCATCAACACTGGCTTGCTCTGACAGGATATACAAGGGAGGATGTGAGGTTGAGGTGCTGATTTGTGATTCAGAGTCTAGCTTCACTTTCTGATTTTCCTAATAGCTTATTTTGCCCTGCGTGGGTTACTTAATCTATCTGTGCCATAGCTCAGTATCCAGAGAATGCAGACAGTAAGATATTTGATTTAACCCACATTTTCCTGCCTTTTTACATGCATTGCCTGCTTAGTTTTAAATGTTTCAGGTCAGAGGTGCTCCCCTGCTCTGTCTTTAAACACAGCTATGGTGTCTGGTATGCCAGGACACGTGCTAAGACACATCCTCTGACAAACGAAAAAATGACATTTCAAATGTCGCCACAAACTCAACTCAGAGCCTGAAGAGAACAAAGCAGTGGGGGCGGGGGGTAAAGTCTGCAATATGTCATATGAGCAAGATACAAATTCAAAGCACGCTGCCATGGCTGAGCACCTGATTGTGGTTGGTGCTGGTGCTCTTCTCTACTGCCCTGGCTCCATGCAAGGCATCAGGAGTCAGCAAGTAATCCAGATGTCCTCATGTAAGTCAGGAGGAAGCAGAGGCACTGCACACCCTCTGAGCACAGGAAAATACAATGCCTCGTAAGCTGGGAGGGAGGGCAGACGGCCTTACAGGTGGACTAGAAATAACAGAGCAAGCTTCATGCTGAAAAGCAGGGAATCTTTGTCATGACAACAGAGAGAGCTGCTAAACTACACAACATGCGCAGGAAATGTAAAGATAAGCAGTACACTGGCAGCACTGCAGCAGTGAATGATGGTTTATTTTTAACAACAGTTTCTAAAACAGGAGCTGGTGATTTTGTTTGTTTGTCACATTTTATTTCATCCAATCCTCTAGATGGATACTAGTTCCTTTTGCAAGATATTTTTTTATTTATTATTGTTTCTCCTTGAAGCAGAGACTGAAAATGCTGTGATAAGTAGACTGAAAGGTTCACTTAGTTTCAGCTGCAGTTTCCCTAAGCGCTTCTGTGTCCCCTGCTGAACTGCTGTTTTGTAATGCAGTGGAGGTAGAGCACGCTTTGGGGATATTCCGCAGCTCTCTCCTTGCCTCCACCACACCACAAAAGAGCCATTTTTCCTCTCTCCTCCCTTCACCCTTCCTTTCCTGTAAGAGGACAAGAGCAACCAAGAAAGAAGGGTGTACTGTCACATTCCTCAGGCCTTTTTTCCACCAACTAAAACCCTGCAAATCTAAAGCATTAACCAAGCAGTTTCATGCTTTGCTCCTGCCCCACGTCCTTCAAGGTGTGTGAACACAGCTTGCTGCAGACTAACAAGCCACACAGCAAACACTGGGGACTAACGTTGGGGGACCAGAGGATCCAGAGCTGCAGCTCAGTGGTCTGAGGAACAAGCTCTGCCACTCTGTCCCCCTTAATAATGGGCAGTGAGCATAGAGGGCAAGCGTGACTAGGTAGGAGAAACCAGGCTATCCAGGGAATTGTGCAGTGCAAGTGCTGGGCTTCGCAGTCTGTAATAGGGGTGAGTCAGACTCTGAATTGCTGTGCTGCTGTCTTAGTTACAGTAGATGATAATTCAGCTGGTCAGGTAGAGTGTGCTTTTAGGAGGCTAATATGAACAAGCATATTGAGGCTCTGGGACTTTTCCAGGCTTCATAGCTGTTCTGCCTATCCTAAAGGGAAGACGCACTTGTGAAACGCAAATGCACAGCAGGATCTGGAATACCAGCCTCCTTTGAAGTTTTCTGGGATGGTGTCTAACGCAAGACTTTGAGCTGTTCGGCAGATTAATGGGGCAGTTTACTCTTCTGTGGTGTTCTCAGAGGCAGCTGGAGGCACTGTGGTGTGGAAGGTCTCAGTTTCAAGCAGGCACCTTCTACCTGCTTCATAAAAACAAAGGTGGAAACTTCTAAAAGACTGATTTCAAAAGAGGGAAACATTATGACAGAATGACACTGCTTCCTACTCTAGTTCTTTAGTACCCAGCAGGATTTGAGGGTTTCCTTTAAAAGACTCAGTGTCCAACCTAAAGTATACTAAAATTAACTCAAAAGACACTCACACTGGAGGGCACTGGATCAGGACCTATGAGGCTCTTGGACTCGCACTGCCACAGCTGCAAACTCTTAGCTGGTCTTCCTATGCAAAGGAGAGGTGAAGAGGTAGTGAAGAGGGATGAGACTCAGTGCCTGCCCTTTCCCAAAGAGACAGTCCTTTGGGTGCTGCGGCATGAGGCGGAACAGACGCAGCTCTTCTCTTTGGTAGCTCCATGGACCTGCGGTGCTGACAGTGACAACAGCTTGTCATCAGCTGACACAGAGCTACCACGGCAGTCTGCCGAGAGAAGACCCAGAGTGCCATTTTTAGGGTTAGTTTATTCTGTTTGGAACTGTACTCCAGTCCCTTGGGACCTGACCCTTTTCATTGAGTTTTCTGGAGGGAGCAAAGGAGCAGAGGTGAGATTCTCAGCAGAGACATCAGAGCCAAGCTGTTCTCTGAAACACCCTTCGTTGCCGTCTCTTCGCAAGCCTGCAGCCTCCGCTCCCTCCTCCCCTTCCCAAAAATAAAGCTCCATGATGTAAAAACATTCCTTTGGGGCTGAAGGTGGAAAAACTAGGACACCACAGTTTGGAAAATGCTCAGCACTGCATGAAATATTCACTATCAACCGAAACAGGTTTACCCGGAGGAGGGTATGATGAAGAGGGAACGGGGAATCAATTTCACTGTCCTATGGTTTGTTATTCTGGCTGCTTCTTCTACTCTCCAAATAAGCTGAGGTTTTTGGAAGCCTCTGTCTGACCCAATTCTCATTCTCTCACTTTTCAGTCTGTGTATCCCTCCTATTTTGTGAGCAAATAAACACTCATCCTAAAGGCATCTTTGCCCAATCCTAAATACTGCTGCTCTCCTGAACAGGGCTAATAATGTAACAATTCATGAGAGAGAGCCAGAGAGCGCATGTGCAGCTGGGCGACCATCAGCTGAGCACTGTGAAACGGGAACTGAGGAGTGCCCCAGCCCTGTGAAGGGCCTTCCCTTTCCCTTCATCTTCTCTGCATTTCAAGCACTTCACATCATCATTGGGTGTGAATCAAAATACTTCTCTCTATAACTGATTGCCAAGTTGTTTGTTCTGGGGTTTGCCCAATGCAAATGACAGGAAGAAACCTGGAAAATATGGAAAGCAGGAGAAATGGCTTTGGTGATCTCCCACCCTCATGTGTTTGCGTTCTGCTTTCTGCAGGTACAGGTTTCAGTGCAGACCCAGCTCAAAGCAACATTAACTATGTGAGTTTGTGTCCAGGCACACAGGAAGTTCAGCCTCATCACCAGAGATACAGCATTCCAAGCAATAATGAGGTGTTCAAACAGTGCAATGAGAAAAGGGAGATCAGTAGAGGTGATGGGACGGGCGACATCAGTTGTGGTTCCCTGTGGGTATCCCCGGGATGGGAAATCAAGGCAAAACCAAAATACCCAGTCAGAGCTGCAAGGGAGGAAGATGATGTTTGTCTGCCTGGGATACAATTCCCAAACTCTCGTAATGCTTGACAGGAACTTAATCTCCCCTCAGGATTTTCAGCACTCAGTGCATTCAGACAACAGATACGGGAAATTACACATTTAATTTTTCCAATGAGCTCTCACAGTGAATGCAGCTGACACATGAAGTCCAGCTCCCATACACTGACAGCTTAAAAAAAAAGCTACGAATGGATGCTAATCTGCAATTAATTCATCTTCCGTTCAACCGAACTCCAAACACGTTTTATGAAACGAAGGAGCTCTTTAAATACTCCAAAGGGCATTTCCCTAATGGTGAAGAACATGTGCACCCCATACTTGGTCTGCTCCAAGTGAATATGGAGCTGTATCGTTCTACCAAGCCAGGGAAACCACAGAGAAACTCATCTTCTTAATGCACAGTTCCTTCTCCACCCTCACAGCTGGAGCTACTTGGCCCACTGGGATATCCCAGGCCTGTCCCTGTGAGACCTCTGAACAGGCACAACAGGGCTCAAGTTATGCCCTGAAAAAGCAGCAGTATGTGCAACCTGGATATGTGGAGTTGGTCCCATATTTACTAATGTTGAACAAAAAGTAGGATTTATTCAGTCAGATGAGTTTGGTCTTATAATTCAATTCTTTGTGCTGATAAAGAGAAATTATTTTTTTACATTTATCAATTATAATTTTATTCATCAATTATAAGTTCATATTCTGTTAAGACCCCACTTAACATCATGTTAAGTGTTTGTTCTCTTTGTTCTGATACCTGTAAGTACAAACCAGATGGTTCCAGTCTTCCTGACTGGGAAAGCAGTTAGGGATGGACCTTAGAACAGGGGTCTGGCTAGTCCAGAGGTTTCCCGGCCAATGCTGGCAGCTACTGCTCATGGAAACACACAAACAGAGCAACTAAGGAGTGAGTCTTCCCTAGTGCATCTGCCCCTCTCACCTTCTGGCAACCAGTGAGGACCGCTTGACATGGAATGTCTATCCAAATAGCTCTCTAACTCTTGAACCAACACATGCTTCAGGCTTCCCATTATTTTGTGTGGTTTTTGTTCATTTTAACCCCTCCAACACAATCATGTAATTATTTCCCAGTCATTCTGGCAGATTTCTCACTACTCAAAACCAATGTTCTCATGATAGGCCTATGATCAACGGTAGTCAAGACAAGAACTTAGATTTCAGAGTATTTGGGAAAAGAAATGAAGACTACCTCCCAGTACCATTTTCAATCTTTTTTTTCCCCCAGGAATTAGCTCACTTCAAGAATTACACTCACTAAAAGCAGCAGTGTTTTCTGTTCTGTTCAGTGAAACTACACAATAAATGACTTTATATGTTTGTCTTTCTTTTTTTCTCTGTAAAGACAAAGAAATCTTTTCCTATTCATTAATAAGAAATTCCTAAATGATAATGTGCTAGCTCTCTTCACTACTGCTTTTCTAGAGAAGTAACCATTGGAAAGAAAAGAAGAATCTGTAATCACTGGCAGATTACAAAGGACTAAACCGATGGATAACAGGTAAATGTCATGTCATGACGGAGGAAGTGGCCTGGCGGAGAAAAATTGCAGATGAGCTCATATTTATACCAGTGAATTGAGCTGATAAATATTTATTACTTAAAATGCCCGGCAATAAAAATCTAGTTATTTTTACTACTTGCTGCTTGTGCTTGCTTTTTGTCCTTTATGATATGAAAATTTTCTCTTTTACTTTAATTAAGATATATGAGAGCAGTTCTTAATGGGATGCTCCATTTGACAAAGTAAGTTCTGTGCTGTGCCCCCAGAGGGCTGCAGCAGGAGGTGCCCTCGGTGCCAGCATCAAGGACGACCACCAGCTGAATAGCAGTGGTGTATTTGAGGAACTGTGCATCTTTGCTGTACAGACAGATCTCTTCAAACTGGACTCCTCACCAGGGGATGGTGTATTTGTTCTTCATACAATGTCAGGAATATGAAGAAGTCACATGGCCACTGTTCCATTCAAAATTACAGTCTCTGCTAAACAAGCAAAGCCTTACTACCTGCGTGAACCACTACTCAGGTTGGTTCTGGTGGCTTCTGCAAGAAAAAACAACAGTGCTCCCAGGGGTTTACAAATTGCTTAAAGAGACATTGTGTAATTCCTACATACTCTGCAGAGCTCCTCCAGGAGACAGCCACAAGCACAATTAGAGCTGGTTCCAGTAGCACCCAGCTGCATCCTGTGATAAGCAGGGGATTGAGTGCATGGCAACACAATTCGACTCAGCCAAAACGGCTATCAGGGGGACTGATCATCACTATCTTCCCTTCTACTTGCACGCTGTCACTGTGCTGGCAGCAACAAACTTCATAGGGAATAAGCACACCTGGGACACAGCAGAATTTGGCAGGCACCTGGAACTCAGCAGATGTCAGGTGTTTTATATAGCATGCATTTTCCCTGGAAAGTCAGTCCATTTGGATAAACATTCACTGATGCAAATGGAGACACCAACCCTACTCTCTTCCACCTGCTAGCTGCATTATTTGGGAAAGCCTGGCCACCATATATTTATTTATTTATTTATGAGGAACATTCTCTGAGAGAGGATGACCCCCTTTTGTCTCCAAGCAGGGGTCATCCCTGCATGTCCCTTCAGTGACAGCTGGTGTTTTGCCTTCATCCACTAACAGCAGACACAGAGGCCAAGCTGACCTGACGAGCTCAGATCCAGGGCTCTATGACATTTCACTACTAAAAATGCCCCAAAATGTTTGGGCCCTTGCATGCAGCTTCAAACCACAAGATTTTGGGGTTTCTGGGGCAGAAACAAGAACAGGGAAGGTGAGAAAAAGGAAAATCAATCTCAGGGAAGGTTTCAGTGGATGGATGAAGTTTTATTTGACATATATTGGCCACACCACACCTGTGTCCCCTAGCCATTGGGCTCCATGTACTATCTTGTGATAAGGTAATTATCCACATAAGGAAGAATGCATTAAATGTGAATAATGGCAGCCTATTGCTCACTGATTTCTTTCCCATGAAAAAGGGGAATTATATGTCTGGCATCACCTAAAAATACTTTAAGTTACACCTAAAAAGATCTGATGTGCAAGCCTTGGGGTTTTGCTTGTTCTTTACCTTTGTGTTAGGTACTCATGGCTCCCTACAAACTGGAAATGATAATGCTTAATTTGTAGGACTGTGATATAGTTTCATTCATTAATTCTTCATGGGTTTCTGGTGGAGATTCATTCACGATTTCTTGCAAAGCACTGTGAAACTCTTTAGTGAAAACCAGCATTCACAGAGGGTGATACAAGGGAGAGGTATTACACCAGGGGCAAGACCTGGTGCCTTCTCTACCTCTGTCATTTAGCTTTCATGTGATGCCAGGTACATCACTTCACTTGATCTATCCTTTTACTAACTATTGAGATAATTAATTCTTGGAGTACGGTTTTCCTATTTTTATCTGTTTGTACAATACTCCATTCACGCTTCAGCCAAGTCTATGCAAAATAACAAATAATAATTTCCAAGACTATTTCTACCCTGTGTAATTTTGTTAATGTGTTTGAGACAGAAAAGATACTAGATTAGTAAAATGTCAGTGAGAAATATAGAAGGCCTTCCCCTCTGCAGCTGCCCAAGGAGAGCTCTGGAGATAAATAGCTCAGCTATTTCTAACTGGCACTTATTGTTCTGTGGGATTATTAATGCCTGCTGCAAACTTGGCTTCCAGTGGGTGCCTTCTCTGGGATCAGTGGGTGTTCACAAAGCTTTTCCTTTGCAGAAGGTGTTAACAGCACTGCTTACAAGTAATATCCCCAGTGTCTGAATTGTCATGGGGATTTCTGCAGATGGCACACAGTGGTGACTGTTACTAATTTATTACCATTTCTTGTGTTTATTCCTTCTTTTCACTCTATGCAAGCTCTTTCTAACATTGGCCAGCCTTTGCTTTATCCATAGCAGACAACCTGCAAGAAGCCTTGGCAAAGGAGAGTTGTGAGTCCAAATAGGATGGACAGAACACCTCAGACAGGTGCACAGCTCAGAGGCAAGTGACAGCACAGCCTGAAGTCAAATGTGTCAGCCCTGCATTAGATGAACTGGCAGCCAGCCGCCAAGATAAAGTGCCTGCCTCTAAATTCAGCAGTGTCACAAGGAGGGAAGGACAGTGGGGATGGCACGAGCTGGTGAACACATGCAGGTGAACCAAATTGGACAGACAAAAAAGAAGACGACAAGGAAGACACATACTAAACGTCTTTCACTACTGCAGGCTCTGTCCTGTTGACCTTGGCCAATGATTAATGTTACTTTAGAGCACATTCACATTTGCTCTTAATATGAATCCCTCTGGACTGTAACTGGGAAAAATGCCACTCAGGCTGCATTGGGGAACCTGGGAGGTAGGGAATGAATTTTTACTGCCATTTAAATAATTTTGTTTATGCCTGAATTTCATGCTGTGCAACTTTCTCTCTCTGGACCAGGTATCACACCTCCCTACTGCACAAACAAATGGCACATTTGAGTTGGTCATGCAGCTTGAAGAAAGTGGAAGAAAATGTGGGTGGAAGAGGAACTATTCAAACACAACAGATCTTTTCTTATCTGTTTTTCTTCCTGACAGGTTAAGATACATCTACCAAGCTATTTGCAAGATGCAAAGAGCCCCAATCTTAATTTACCAGAAAAATTTGCAAGGTGTGAGTTGTTTGGGAGATTCAGGACTTCAATGAGAGGAGTGGGAAGGACTGTGGTAGGCTGGTAAATGACAGCATGGAGCTACAGACTGAACTTAGAGAGAGGTTCCTGACCCAGAGCCCGATCCAAGGCCATAAGAGAAGCTCTTTGAAGCCAATTTGTGAATGGCCAGACTACCGTGTGCTTAGCTCTTGCTAAATCACAACCTGACCAATTCTGCCAGAGTATTTCAAAGGAAATAGCAGCCATTGGGTCTGAAACTTCCTTTTAATTTGCTTTTCTTCCTGATATTTGCTTTTACACATCTACAGCTGTAGTATCTAATCCCTTCCCCTTCTTCCCCTTCTTTCCCTTCTTCCTGTTTTTACTTCACAGCGACAGGTAAATCACAGAGAATTTTCTACTGAATTCCGCTCAATATATTTCTCATTCATGTCATAGTCTCCCAGTATTCCAGCCAAATCTGGGATGCCCCACATAGGAAATACCAGACCTTTAAAGAATACACCAAGAAAAAGCATCTGGAGCTCAGCAGTTATTCAGTAAACTCCAGTCACAGCTGGTCACTACCTCCTACGCAAACATGGCATATTCCTGGCCTGAGACAAAACCTGAGCATGCTTTTCCTTAGGGAGTGGGACCATCATTTTCTGTCACCATTCTCTACGTGCACCTGGGCACTAGCTATTTACACCAGTTGGCACTTCCAGTCATCCAAATACTTCACATAATTCATAAGCCTAAAGCAGTAAACACCCACCTTCCTGCCATTTATATCTTTCCCCAGGAGAACTCAGCTCAGAGACAGCATTAAGGTTTCTGCTTTTTACCCAATTTTCCAGCTGGGTTAACTGAGGCATGCCGAGGTCAAGTGACTCCCCCAAGGCCACACAGTCAGCTGCTTAGCCATCCCTGCATCCCGGGTGCTGCCAGTCCTGCGGACATTTGCTTCAGCCACCGGACCACGAGGCTCCCCTCCGAGTTGTTGTATGTGGCACACAACACCTACAGGCCAGAGGGATCTTTGGCTTTGGCTTCCAGCTAGAAAAGGTGCATGAAGGGAAGGAAAAGAGCAGGAGGCAGTGTGGTGGGGATGGAGATGTAATAGGGGCTGACACAGGTGTGGGAATTCTCATTTAGGAAACAAACAGGTGCTCTTGGTGACAGACGGAGCCTGGAACTGATCAGCTTTAGTAAGAATGACACTTAAGAGTGCATGAGAGCCTCGGACAGGCAGACTGATGGAGCTTGCTAAAGATGTGCCTTTCACAGCCCCCCAAAACCAGACAGCCTCAATGGGAAAGCAAGTTTAGACTGTGCTGGGAACTCTACAAATGGGTTACCTCAGTTCACACAAAAAGTAGCTCCCACAGAAAAGAGAGGGAGGTAGAAACTGCATCACGCTGCAGCTATGGCTTTTATTAGCAATAGAGATATTGGAAGAGAAAACTTCACAGATTGTACTCAGAGACTTGTGCCTTTTGGGAGAAGTTCAGCTAAATACAGCCCTCCATTTATTTAAAATACATAGAGCAAAATTTGTCCAATAAATAGGAGGAAGGGTGGCACACAAACTAAAGCCAAACCTACTCTGCTCCAAGCAGCACTCCCTCACACGTTATTCCTGAGCCCCCCAGCACATTACAGAAAACAGCCTATTCTCTCTTTAGGATAAATAACCTTGTGGCCCAAAACCAGGAGTAGATTTACTAGGGGTTGTAATTGCAACTTCAGTCCTAACACTTACCCTCACCTGATTAGCACCTCCCAGTGTGCCTTCTGTGCTCCCAGGCACATGATGTAGCTGCAATCACAGGGTTGCACTTATTATGAACTGAGAACGTGACAAGATCAGGCTCTTAAACTTACCATAAAAGGCCACTCACTTGCAATTGGTGGAGTTTACACTTCTGTACCTTTGAATTTGCCTATGATTTCTTATTTGGGCTGGATTTGGTTTTGTAAAGCAGTTTTCTTTCTCCTCTAGAATTTACAGGATAAAGCACACTCTCCTCACATCTACACGTCTAGTTCCTTCTCTACAAAAAAAGCAAATTTTAAAGGAAAAAAGCATTCTCAAATTGCTCTGCACAGGAAGTGTACTAAAATCTCTTTCCCTGTTCAGCACAAAATTGAAAGGGTATTACAGTCTATTAAAAAAAAAAAAAATTGGTCCAGAATGAGGTCCTGAACATGTGAAGCTAGCTCTGAGGTGCTGTAAGAAGCTTGTGCTTCAACACCTATTCCAGATAGTTTCCTTATCTACACAATTCCTATAGGCAGCCTTTAGGATTAGAGAAAACAAAATTTCAAACAAGCTACAAGAGAAATACTGTTCTTGCTTGCCACTGTGAACAACAGTGATTAAAATACAGACCTCAGAGCCAAGACTCTAGACAGGTTTCTTTTTAGACCTTCAGAAAGGACAAAGAAACCCCTCCAAACTTCCCCAAACCAGCCACTATTGAGGCCCATAACAAGGTTAGGCTACTGACGACTCCCTCTCACCTCCCCAGGTCTGTCAGCTGTTCTTGCATCCATGTACCCTCTTTATTCCTTCTTTTAGTCCTCCAACAGAATCAACACAAGTGAACCCAGTGCTTGCACCTCAACCTCTCCCACTCACTGTCCATATCAATTTAAACTGCTAATTTAAAAGCTAATGTGCCTGATGGACCTTCCCTTCTGCTCGCTCTGCAACGGGAACAGTAATGAGCAGTAAGAGGATGTTAACATCTTAAACCACTGCAGCTGTTCGCTTACTGATGCAGGAGACCAGAGCCCCCAGTCCTCCCTGGTGGGACAGAGAAGAGCAGGCTTTGACTGATGTTTAGTAAACTGTATTATCGGTAAAAAATCTGGAGAATGTTTCTTTTCTCCCACACCTCAGCCTCTCTGTCTTGGGCAGAATATCCCTAAAAAACAAACACTGATTTAGCACATTATGGATCCATGAGAAAAAGAGAAGAGCTGAGAAGCAGAAGGTTAAAGCAACATGCCAAAGCCAAATGCCACCAAAAAGCAAGAGATCTTCATTCCTTCTAAGCTGCACAGTCCATGAGCTGTGAGGGAGAGTTTCCAGCCCTCCCTTCTGATTGCCACCCTCGTCCTTCACACTACAAGGCTATTTCTGCATGTTTGGTTATTATTTCACTCAGTGTTGGCTGCGAAACATTTAAAATAAAAGAAACAATTAAAAAGAAGCAAGACAATGCCTGTGCAGAACCTACTGATCACTTTGTTCACTAAATCTGTGCCCCTTTCTATCTGGTCTTTCTAGAGACCACCAGGCAAAGATATTTTCTCATTGTCTGAGGTATTGCATTATTTTCTGTGCATATCCACTATTTATGTGAAAAGAGGGACAAACACTGTTCCTTATTTACCTCTTCTCTCTCCTGCTTAAAAAAGCTAGTCAGCTAAGGAGGGGGTAACCCATAAAACCAAGATAACAAGGGACACAAACTAGAAACAGTGAATATAAACCAGTAACTAATATGAATCGTTTTGCTAATAACATGTTTCTGAAAAATTGCTTAGTCCCAAATGCGGCACTGTAATGCTGACAAACAGTTTCATGGAAGCTTCAGTAAGTTCACAAACTAGCATCCTGATCATGAACCTGGAAGCAGAAACCATACCTAAATTCCTTTGAAATTAATATAATAACCAAATTTGCTAAGGAATATGCTCCAGGGAACTTTGCATTTAGGTCAGCAAGAAAGACAAAAGATACTAAAATGGAATTTCCCATTTTACCGTTCTTCTATCACAAGCACAACTTAAAGACATGGGTATATCTACACTAAATACTACAGAGGGTTTATCATAACAAAAGCAGTATACTGTTTGTATCTCTCTGATTGCCAAGCAAGGAGGAAATTGGGTTGTACAGAGCTCTCTATACCAGGCTGCAGATATCTGAAATTAAGATGGAAACCAGAAGGGAAAGTCTCAGCAAGGGAAAACAGAAATGCCTTTGCGAAGCTGAGTGCCTGCAGGAAGGGACCTTGGTAGTGCATTCAGACTGTGCACAGTAACTTGGAGCACGTAACTGGCTGCAGTGATTTACAGGCCAGCACAGCAGTGGGTGCAGATTACAGTTGTGCTGATAGAGGCAGAATAACTCCTGAAAATGAGATGCCAGCTAGTACACAGCAAAAGGTAGATGAAGGCCCCTAAAGTGCTTCAGATTGGACATTACATCCTCCTCTGCTGCATGAATAATTGTTTGGCTTCCATTAGGAAGCCTCTCAATTTCTATCACAGTTTTGTTGATGTACAAACAATGTCCCTTCTTTTATAACACGGACAGTTCCTCTCTCCCATAATGGTCTTGGTTTATACCCTTGGTGTCAAGAAGCAGCTGGTTATACAGTCAAGAAAAGACAGTTAACAATAATAAAATGGAGTAAAAGACATGGCTACAATAGAAACAGAACTATTTGAAAATTAGCTCCTTCCCCTGCAAAGTGTCTAGCTGAAGAGTTCAAAGCACAGATTTTCACATAAACAGGTTTTAGTTCCTAAGGCTCCTCGAAATTAAGACTGGTAAAATTTGTGTGGATAGTCTGCAAGCTGTGAGGCAAAGGCTATGAAGAAAGCAAGTCAGAAGCTTGGAGCACACTCATTCAACTGACAGGTAATTTTTAATGCCACCTATTTAAAAGTACTTTGCTATGCAATACGTTGGTGTCTCACAAGATGAATTGCCCTTGAAGATTTGAGGACAAATGACCCATTTAAGGAGGCAACACTGTGATTCTGTGTTGGAGCAGAGCATTTTTACAAATGACTACTGTATTTGAACCTCCAATCTGAGACCTTGTTGAAGAAGGTATTTTTTAGACTGCATGACTGAAACGTAACACTGAACAACTTGTGTAGAGATGTCAGGCTTCCAAGGCTGAACTCAGAGGAGAAAGGTATGCTGCCCCGTGAGATGGCATGAAGATAGGAAGAGAGGGAGCACAGGGCTCTGTAGAAGGAGTTCCTGCCTTCAGTGTATTTACTTCCTTTTGCTGTCAGCACTGTGGCACAGAGCTGGCCACCACCGTATGGGCCTCTGCCATAACACGTACACAGTTAAGGAACTGACAGTGCATCTTTGCACTCACTATAAAGTCCACTTGCATAGAAAGGTGTCCATACACTGCTGGATTCTCATCCCAGGATTTGCCTCCTGCTTCCATGCTACAGTTCCTGGATATTGTGGCTAATCCAAAGACATCATAAATTTACTAAAAAGGGACTAATTTGTCTTCGAATGTACTCATATAAAAAGCTGAGTACCGCAAAACTTGTTCTGATATCAATCAGACCTGAACTTACTGGCTAATTAATTTATTCCTGCCCACGTCAATGGGATTAAAACTTCTGTACAAGCACAGGAATGGAGCTTTAAAATACCAAAAGCCATTATTGAAATACATTTCCATAGCTCAAAATGATAGCAAAACACAGGTGCTAGAGAAGAATCATTTGCTGATAGCAAGTCAAACTTTATTTAAACTTCTGAAACAGAGGAACTACAAATGCTGCTTTTATAGGAACAGTTTTTCAACAGAGGCCAAGTAAAAAAATAAATGACAACTAACCATCAACACTATGTGTTCACACAGCACAGCCAGAATGAAACAGATAGAAAGAAATTAAAAATAAATTCCAATACTGTAAATTAGAAGATGCCACAGAAGGTATGCAAATTGCATGCCACAAGGTCTTGTTTTTTGTTTACAAAGAATGTGTTTTCAGTTTGATGGAGAGGCATCATTACGGAGGGAATTTGAGGCATTTTAAATAGCAGAAGCACTCATTAAGTATTCATTTTTAACAGGAAGACTGGAAAAAGAATTAAAATTAATGAGCAAGATGAAGTGGGGAGGGGGGAACTTTGAAGATGACAGCTTCTTGCTAAAAAAAGACACACTTGATACTAATCGCAAGCAGTTCATACACATGCATTACTCCTAACTGCACTGTCACAATGTCCAGCATGAGTTCACAGCTGCTCCATGTTCACTTCATGTTAGGATACTTGGCAAAGCAGACAAAGCACAGTGTTGCCCCTCAGACACCATGAAAACAAAGATAAGGAATAAATCGCCAGGCAAAGGACGCAGCACAGCCAGTTTCAAACCCGGGTGATTAAATATATCTGCAATAGCAACTATGGGAGACCCTCAGGAAGAGGTACAACTACAGTCTATATCAAAAGCTCAAACTGACTACAGCAATTTCTGAGTAGAAAAGCACAAGTATTCTTGTTGTACCTCTATCATGGATTTTCTGTAAACAAATGAAATCTTTCTGGGCCAATTTGTAGCTGGCACATTAAAACACTGTAAGACCTTTTACATCTCTTAAAAATTTGCCTGCTTTAAGACCTTGTGATCTGGACATCAGAGAGATCTTCTCAAATACCCTTTCCTATCCCTGAATCTTAAAAGAAGGAAAAAATCAAGTCACCTTCCTTTAAACACACCCAGGCTGGACTGCTTAACTGATGTACAACATGCAAGTTTTATGAAGTTCAATCTGAATTCAGGAATAATAGGAGTTACATGAAGATGTCTGGAGGAATGAACATTTGACTTTGGTCTTATTTCACACAGAATATCCCAGAAGATTACTTAATGCTAAACACTTTTCTCACTAATATTATGGTTTTCAGTGTGATGCTTTTCTGTATTGACCATTCCCACTGTCCCCTGTGAGTTCTTCTGATCTCCTGACCCTGCAGAACACCATGTAGAAGAGGTGCCCAGCACGCCAGACACAAGCCTAACCCTACTGAGGAACACCTTTCTGAATTATGTCCAGGTCTGTTGCAAAGTCCACTGCGATCAGTGGCAAGACTTCCTCCATTTTAGTGAGCTGTGGCAGGCCTAGATAAAGCCTAAGCTCATTTGGAGGAGCACTAAGAAATTTCCATGCTGGGCAGAGATGTCTCAGCTAGCTCCAAACAAGCTGCCTAATGAGCCCAAGCTGAGTGCTACCCTGATATGACTCTCATGTTTCTGTCCCCACATGGGCACACTCAGAGCTAACTCAGGTGTCTCTGCATGACCCTGTATTGCATCATGCAGACATACCTTAGCTGCTTTGTTACTTTCCTTTCAAATTACAGCAGCAGCAACAGAACAGGCAGTGCACGACTATAGGATTATTTCTTATTAATATTTGCCCCTTTAAGGTTTGGCATCTTCAACAACCCTAAATGAAAATGGGTTGAAAATACTGCATAAGAATTCTCCTTTAGGACTCAGTTGACCCAAATACACAGTTCTCTTGCTCTGAATTCCCCTGTATGGTGCAGGGAGATAAACGGCTCTGTTTTCTCTTTCTCTCTTGCCTTTTTTTTTTTTTTTTTTTCTTTCTTTCATAATGCTGCATTGCAGGACCAAATTTTCTGATTATCATGCAGTATCTCATTTTGATTATCCTTTTCTCAAATTAAATGATTCTGGTAGTCTGAGGAAAATCAGGAAAGATCTGTCTCCTGCTCTGAGGGGGTAGGTAATGCCTTTCTATAATAGGTTAACTTAAAAGCATCTGTACAGTCAGAAAAGTGGCTGCACTTCAGGGGACTGCCAACATGACTATATCAGACAGTGGCATGACAACACGTAACTAAAAAAAGCCGCAGCCACAGAAGTCCCCACCGTCGATGCAGTGACAGCATGAAAACACAATTTTCACTGGTTCAGCTTGCCTGGCGCAGGGTGAGAGGAACGAGCAAGGCTCTATTCCCAGCAGCAGTGCTGAGCTGGTATTGCGTAAGCATTTTCACAGTGCGGCTGGCACAGCTTTAAAAGAACCTCCTCTTGCTCCCTGTTGAGCATTTGTAGACAATTCTGCATAGCCAAATGACACAACCAAGGTTTAAACACTCCTATCATCCTTGCAGAGTAAGCACAGCCATGACAGAAGGAGTAATACCTGCTTTGGTTCCTAAACAACTAACCTTCAGGTGCAAAAGGTTTACCTCCAGGTACCTCTACCAAGTAAGTGAGTTTCTGAAATTGGCAAATAGAAAATCCTTTTTCTCACTTGCAAGCTTAGACATATTAGATCTACAAATTACGGAGAAAAAAAAAAAATCAAACAAACAGGAAAACCTAAAATGCCATTGGTTTTTACAGACACATTTAGAAGCAGAATCAGACTGCAATATTAGGTCTTCCAGCTCCTCAGGAAAACTTATACTAACAACCACAAAAACACTCAAGGTCATAGGCAAGCTCTTTTTGGAGAGAACCTGCCTTCTGACTATAGTGATAAACTCTGCAAAGTAGAATCTGTATTGCAGCTGAGATGACTGGGAGATCCCTACATCAAATAGCAAATTCTATGAACATTGTACATAAATAAGAGCTTTATTGAGACCTGTCTCTGAAAATCATACACAACAGGAGAGTTGGAATGGGAAAGCTGGTCACTGCTCTGCTTTGATAAATTGCTAGACATCAGCACCAAGCCTACTCTTCTCATTTTGGCAAAGTATGCTTAGTCCAGCTTTCAAGACCCCAAAGCAACCAAGTGATAGGAAAGCATGGTTATAACCCCACGTCAGTATAGAAAAGGAGGAAAAGGAAGCACTGGTTATAGTTTGCTTCTACCAAGTTACTCTTGCTGGCTCTTTACTTCAAGAGCTTTACCAGAATAATAAAAGAGCATGTGGAGAAGAGTTCTAAACACTGTGGATACTTCCCATGTATCCACACAATTCTGGCTGAAACTCCTGAAGTGCCATCGCAGCATCAGGATCAGTAAAAAGGCAGAAGGTACCTTAGAAGTAACAGCTTTGATATCTCCAAATTTTGGGGCTGATATCTCCAGCACACCGCTCCTTCTCCAGCTCAAGCTCAGGACCCCTCTGCAACAGAGAGCACTGTCCTACAGTAACATAAAGCATAGCTGTAGACATCAGGAAGCTCTGCAGATCATAAAACAACGACCTGTTTCTGGCATCTGCTTTGTTTTGTTTCCCTAGGAAAAGACAAATTGGGCCAGACTGCGAGTTATGCAACCTGCAGTTACTCAGCTGTCGACTGGCTTTGACAGAAAACATCCAGAGCAGAGAATTCCCAGGGTGCTTAACACTGCAGAAACAGAGCCCTGGGACACAAAGGAATGGAAGAAGGGACAAGTCACAGGTTAGTAAATGAGGAGGGAAAGCCACAAATTAAGGAAAATTCACTATGGAAAATGAATGGTAATGAAAACTCGCAAGAGAATAGTTTTCCACGACACTGGGAATCTCAGCTGAGATGGGATTGCTACATGAAGCCCAAACAGGAAAAAAGGCTTCTGGTAGTCCAATTAGTCACTCACAGTATTTCTGACTCTGTTGTGACATGAAGAACTACTTGGAAAGTCTGATCTGTTATTTGCACAAAAAAAGAGTAAGGCTAGCAGAAAAGGATGAAACAGTCTGTCAGTTAAATATATCATTTGTTCAACTTGTGGAAGGTGAATTAAAAAGAAAATCATGGAAATGAGCTGTGGATATGTTATCAAACTAGAACTAGAGCCCAAGGTAAGACAGGGAGCAGATTTTTCCCTGTCTCTTATGGATATATGAATACTGTAACACAGCCATTTCGACTTGCCTGGCATCTCGCTCTCCAAAATCAAGGCAAAAAGTAGTCTCATCCTATTTCCAATCTGAAACCTGCATGGTGTCCCCCCACCAGCAGCTCCAGGTTTTCTAAAGTAACAGTTTATAATGTTGCAGCCTACGACTCCTAACATGAAAACAGAAAACTGGCCTTACTTTCTACTCATGTTAATTCATCATCATAGGGAAAATATAGAACAGAAATGCACTAAACTTGCAGGTATTTAAAAGAAGTTTGATTGCAGGACTGAGGAAGTGCAAAAGCAAAGGAAGAGAAAGACACACAGAACCAAAGGTTCAGAGGCTGAACTGTTCCAAGAAAGTTCATCCTTTGTCGGTGATTAAGAGGTTGATTTTGCAAAGTCGGGCAGGTATCAAGAACTGGTTAATTGAGGGCAAGAGAGAGTTACAGTACAAAGTGAAAACAGAGCAGTCGAGGGGAGAAAAACAGCTGCCACAAAATCTGTTTTCCCTTGGGTTTCCTACTTAACTTTTACACTAAATATACTTTTCAGCTAACCTATTCTGTGGAGCTAATTCCCTGAAAGTGCTGGGAATCCACTAAGAGTGTTGCCTAATCTGTTCAGGAGCTGATGGGTCTGTACCTGTGTGGTGTCCTTTCAGATTCTGTACTTAACAAGACCCGAAACAAGGCAGCCCCGCTGAAAGCACTGTATGCACATATTTACACATACCTCGTAGCAGATGGCCAGCACACATCCCAAAGCAAGTGCTAGACTTATCAGGGCGTGTGCAACAGCAAAGAGGAATGAAAGGCAAATTACTACACAAACGGGAAAAATGCGCCACCTTAGAGTTTGAAGCTGTGAATGGCTGAAGGACAACAGCCCCTCCGATACAGTATTGAGATCTTTGCTGCCTCCAAAGCTGGCTTTTCACGAAGCAGCCACACATCCTCCCCAGGAACTGAAGCCATGGAGGTACCATCAGATATAATACATTGCATATGTTTTATGCTGCAGTATATTTTAGGAATCCACTTATGGTCCATGCTACCTACAGACTGCTTTTTCAAAGGCACAATTTCTAAAGTACATGTACACATTTACAAACAAGTGATTACAACTTATTCCAGTTCTACTCCAGTTTTCTCATCTATGTATTTTTGTGACTGCACTGTACCAGCAGACCCATCGGGTAAATTCAAGTCTATGGGAAGAGATTAACTTACAAAGCCATGCAGTCCATGCCCTTTGGTGCTTTGGGTGAGACGTCAAGATCCCACAGGAACTTATGTGTTCCCTCTCACATCACTGTGGCATGCACAGAGAGGGAGGTGCCCAGGAGCAAAGAACATTTAGCATAATGACTCAGATGGGTGGTCAGCAGTTTAAACCAGCCACTTGATGTTACTATAATGAGGATTCAGTTTAATAGTTGTTCTGCATGCATGGAAATCCCTCCCATCCCCAGGAAATCACTTAAAAATAAAATGAACTAAAATCAAATCATCTGTTTGAGAAGAAGGAGGTTATGGCTTGGAAAATGCATAAAATGAGTGGAGTGAAAATGCCCATGGTGAGTAAAAATTATTTATCATAGCAAGAGGATCAGGGAGCCTCTGAGCTTTATCTCAGGGATGACGCAGCATAAAAAGAACTCCTGCAGAAATTAGCTGCAGTTCTGCTGAATCCAACAGGATTAGAATCCTCTTATGATAACTCTGAGATTAGACTAGTACGTTTTATATGCATTTTGAGCCACAGAAGTCTTGATTGAAAATTAATGGAAGTTATTTCCATGATGAGTAGCAGAATTACGTCATATGCCACTTGTTCACCAGGCAATAAATACCTGTTCTTTATTGTCTACTAAATCCATTAAAAAAATCCCATCCAACATCAATACATTCTGATGCATGCAGGAGCAACCCTCATCTTTCAACTACTACATCATTAGCTTCCTGAATCTCATAATGAAAACTAATTCATTGAAACATATTCTCGGAAACATGCCTGGCCTATAAAATCCTGAAACACATTCTTAATTTTTGTAAGGATTAAGTACAGGCTTTAAGCTTAGGTTATCTAAACATCTATATAGGTATTAAATCTATCAAGACATAATCTTTTTGCCATACCCTGAATTCTTTACTTCTGCTTGGCTGTCCCATATCTCCTATTGCATTGTGTGCTGCAGGTCTAGGCATTTGTAGTCCTGACCATAAAAATAATGCCTAAAATGCTGATATACCCTGGCTGAGACATTGTAACTTTAAAAAATCTTATCTGCATATGCAAATAAAGGACTTGGTGATTCTGACTGACTATTTACAGCACTTTGTTTAAATCAAGCTGTGTTAAATTCTGCCATATTGAAGGTCAGAGAGTAGGTATCAGATCATTAGACAATGATGGCAGGATTGTGGCATCTTATTTCAGGTTAATGATGCACACAACCCCTAGCTTTGTTTAAGTTTAAAAAGCTCTTGAAAAAAGACGAACGGAAGTTTCTAAGGCATATACATGAGTATTAGTGTCCCACAGCTAAAGGTCTGAGGATACAGAACTACCAGAGCAGGTTATAGCTGTAAAGAAGGATGTCTGTGGCGTAATCTAAGGAGTGGTACATAGAGAACTCAGAATCAAAACAGGAAAAGAAAAGTATATTTGCAGTAGCAGCAGACAGTTACAGCAATAAGGAAGAAATTAGGAATTGTACGAATGCTATTGCTGTTCAAAAAATGTGTAAAAATAAGGGGAGAGAAACCAAGCATTTCTAATGATCTGCACCTGGAAAACAAGTGGAAGATAAATAGAAACTGTAATGAAAGGGACAGCTGGAGGGATGACAGACGATGGAGGTCAAGCCTCTGTGAGAACCAGCAATTTGAGAGTGAGAAATGAAAGAGTCAGAAATAGCTAAGACCTCTTTAGAAGTGCAGTGAAGGTATGTCAATATGTTAATTATTTCATTTATGGTCTGCTAGTTGTTCCTCAAACTATACTTACAGAACTTGTCTATATCTAAAATTTGATTTGTATCTAACACTCAGATACAAATGACAACTCAGTTGTCATGTCCTTTATTCCAGTCCAGTGCACTTGTGATCTTACTTCCAGTGTTGCCTCTCACAGACCTCAGATCTCCTCTCAAGTCTCCAGGCATTCCTAAGACAGCATTCCTCCATTGCCTGCTAATGGGGTTGGTTTCTTGTTGGTATTCAAACCAAAAATGAAATGTGATCATTGGCACGAGTTCCTTTAGGCTGCTTAAGCCTCAGAGTCCCCTCAGTAAAGCAGCCTTTGAACCAGTCCTAAACCCTCTTCTTGCTATGTTTATTTTCAGCTGTTGAGACCCCCATTCTTTGTATCCTGGCCTGTTGATTCTCAGTTTTACTCATCCGTTTTGATTTTGCTGACCCTTTTCATACTAAATTTTTGTGGCATGACTCTTAACTTCTGTGATCATTTGTTTCTACTATAAGGTTGCAACATTCAGTACTGTCTCCACAGCTCCAAAGTATTCTTTCAACTCCTACAGATTTTTAAAAAATTGCTCAAAGTCTTTATTTGATGACTGACACAAGTTTATTTATTACTGAAAGCAACAGCCATGATAGGTGGCCACAGCTATCATGAGAGGTATCTCTCTCCTCACATCTGCACTGGGGTTCAGGTTAGGTATTAGGGATGAATTAAACCACTAGGAGTGTAATGCAGCACTGAAACAGGCTGTCCAGGGAAGCTGATGAATCTCAGTCCCTTAAGGTTTTCAAAACCAAGATAGACAAAGCTATAGCTGACCCATGGCAACAGCAGTCCTTGTTTGAGTGGGAGGATGGACTACACAAACCCTCAGAGGTCTCTTCCTACCCTTGTTTCTATGATTCTGCACATTTGTCCAATATTTCACTCCTGCACACTCTAACAATCTGTCTGTCTTAGATTTCTTCATCCTTAATATCTCCTCTCTTCCTGAGGCAGTATGTCATCAGCCCCAGACTTGACATTTGGGAGTCTGAACCCTGGCTCAATTTGTATTGAGATGTGTCTGCAGCCCAACAAATGCAGAGAAACACAAAATCATTGGTGTCTGCCAAAAAAGCAGGCCAGGTAGCAGGATGGCAAATGAAATGCACGCCCTCTCAGTGCACTAGCAGCAAGGGGCTGCTGCCCAGCACCAAGCAGGTACCACCACGCCCTCGGGCACTGGTAACTGGTGCTTCTTCCTAAAAGCGTTCTCACCACTATCAGCCTTGCACAGCCATGCAGGAAGGCAAGGGCACCATCTCTCTTCAGAAATTAAGGCTTTGATGTTAACAGATCTCTGAGGGTTTTTTTTACTGTTATAGGCAGTATTTAGATCTGTTTCTACCAGCTGCCAGATTTCCATGTCAGTCCCTGTGAAATACATCCTTTTATTCTGCTAGTCTACTGAGCAGGACCCAGGTACCTTGTCTGTTGTATTGGGGATATTCTGGTACTACAGAGCAACCAAATCTCCAGTCTGACTGCACTGCTCCCCAGAAGAGGATTGGTACTCTTAGGTATCTTCACAAGACTACTTCCTAGTCTAAGTTTCTCTGTGTCTGCTAAAGACACAGCTTACACCCCTAGAGGAAAAGGAAGTGAAAACACAACCCCAGATGACTGTGAGAACAGCTGTGTGCCACTCTGCCCTGTGTCCAATGACCTTACCCATTTGTTCTTAAGTAAATGTTTTTATTTTCTGGATTTGATAAATCAGGGATTGATTTAAGAGGTGGAAATGAGGATAAAATGAACCCATAATACCTAGAGGATAATATGTATTCTCTTACTCTGTGTGTCTTTCCTTTCTGCTTTGGAAGCGCTGCAGAGGACGGTGAGGGGCAACAGGAGGTTAGCAAAGGACAGAAGGGATTTAGGAAGGAAATTCAGGGACAGCTGAGGGAGCAGGAGTGAAGAGAGGAAATTCATCAAAGAAAAGAGGTAAGAACATTAGACTGATGGGATTTATTTCAGGGTATTAGGAAGGAAATAGAAGAAGAAAGATCTCTAAAAAAGAACGTTATGCTACAGTATTTTACAGATGGAGGAAATTTCCATCTATTGACAGCAAGTTCTTTCTGCTGGACCATCTACACACACACAGATCTAGAAATGCACACCAGATTTTTGACGCCAGAGCAATAGTAAATTCCAGTCTTTTACAAGGATCCATCCAGACAGATTTCTGACAGGGCAACCAGACTTCCGGAACACTGTAAAAATGTAATCGACCATGAATTCTTCTAAGACAACTGTATGTTTGTATCATGACTGTTGAAAATCTGCTTCAGGTACAATGAAGAAAACTAGTAACACAATCCCCATCTCTTGATATATTTGTTATAATGGTTTTTGTATATTCTGGTGACTCCTCTTAATTTTATATCTTCTAGCCTTGGTTACAGTTGATATACAGAGCTGTACAGAAGGGTACAAAAATCTATTAGGAAATGGAGGAATAAGCTAAAATACACACCCAAGTTCCTTATGAACAGCCTTGAGATGAAACAAGGTTTATACATAATGCTATTATGTATTACACTATTCCTGTAGCTATGCCTGCATTTGAAACTTACAGATGATAAAGAATGTTTCTCTCCTGGACCAACAGGAAACCCAAAAGTAGAAAAAAACTACAGAGCTGCACTCTGTTGTGTTACACCATACACCAGTGACATTTCCTCACAAGTTTCCTACTCAATGTACAGAAGAGGAGGTACTTGGAGAGCCGCAATATAATAATGTTTGTGTCTGTGGCATATGCCAGGAACAGGAACAAGTGATCCTGTTTTTTAGGCCAGATCATTCTTCTTGAGTGTTGACAGCTATTCACCCGTCTTACCAAAATGTTCTAAAATCAGACTTTGAATGTGGTAATTTTAGCATAATCTGGAGCATCAGTCCCAAATTTCCAGAAAGGGCAATGATTTTGGTTGCCTGATTGAATTTTCACCAAGCATTCTTGAAAAAGCCAGCCTGCACCCCACAATTTCTTGCCACTTTTAAAAGTCCCTGTTTCCACCAGGTGCAATGCATGATGTTATAAAAGAGATGTTATTGAGCAATTGCTGCATGCTGAGAGACTGCAACAGATGCACAAGTTCAAGATTAAACTCAATCTCACCTTCCCCACGGTTTGTAGAAAATTAAGGTAACATCTCCATTATCCCTCACACAACACAAAGCCTTTGCTGCTGCCTTGCCATGCAGCTGGGCACAACATGTTCCATTATACCACAGGGTTCAAGAATACCAGGTGTTCTGACAAAGCAGCGATTTCTGCTCCCATATTGGAGAAAAATCAACCGTGCTATGACTGCAATTTTTGTCACTGTGTGGTAGCTGGGCTTGGGCTCTCTCAGTATTGGCACACCTGGAAAATTCTCTTGGAGTTGGACATGCAACTCCATTTTGAACTAAAACTCGGGAGCCTCTTCTGTGTGGTGTGTGCATCCACAGCAGGGGAAGGCAAAGAATGGTTTATTGCTACAAGAGTGCTCTTTGTGAACAGACCACTGCGCTAAATCCATGCTAGCTGTGGATACAGCATGTCAGGATACCAGAAGGCAAGGCAGCAAGCTCAAAAATAGCACTTGGTAAAAGAGGAAATGCTCAAATACCTAAAAACTCACCACTACAGACATCAACATGCTCTAACAGCAGCAGAGCAAACTCATAGCACAGTGCACTGAGCTCCATCTGACAGCTCTGGAACTAACAGTTAATTGCACTGGGGCTGAGCCTTCCCAGATTTTTCCTAAATTTGTGCCAACTACTTAATAGCACATACTGCAGGGAATAGACTGAGTGAGGCCTGGTTTATACTTAACAAATGATCAGCAAAATGTTCATGTTGGATAGAAGCATGCAAAACAAACAGGAAGAGCCTGTATCCCCTAAATGACAGTGCAATGCCAGTCCTTGGCTCTCAGTTGTACCAGTTAAATATCCATTAAGTGACACTTTTGTTTTTTGAGCTGGGAAACTCATAAGCTATGCAGTGCTAAGAAATGCTTCTTACAGAAAGGTAGTGCTGGCGTACAAGGCACCACCCAGTTGCTTCAGCAAAGATTTAAGATAATCTTTCAACAAAGTCTTTACTCAAATGCTTTGCCTCCTATATACAGGAATGGACTACATCACTTAATTGGGATGGATCAGTCTATTGATATTTATGGTGTTTATTCTACATGGTAGATGCAGGGTCAAATACCTGAACTAACTGTGGTCTCAGTCAATCTACTCAAGGATTGATGTCCCATTACTGCTACAGCTGTTCTGATGCAATACTGGTTCTCTTTCCATGAGGAAAGAAAAAAAGATGTAAAAGGCATCCAGACAAGATTCTGGAATATGAAATGCAAACCAATGTAAAATGGAGTGAGAAGTCTTTTCATCTGCAACCCAGAAAAAAAAAAAGAGTTTACACTAGAAAAGAAAATATACAACAACCTAACCACACCTGCCAAGTTACCCTTGGTTCTTAATGAAATCAACCTGTAAAGCACACGCTGAGGAGCAGTGACGAGATCCCAGAATCTTTCTTCTCCTAAACTGCTTACAAACTTTTGCAATGCTACTGAGCAAACAGCAGCATGGCAGAATCATGAAAACAGGATATAATAAACAAAACAAATAAAAAACCATAGAATACTTCCTGGCCCAATGCACACTCCTTCAATTCCAGTATGTGCTGTTTCATATGTAGGGTGAGGAATGATTTTAAAAAATCCTGCACTGTTGCTCTGGTGCTTATAGGTATGGCTTTCAAATGGTTCAGTCAATATTGCATTCATACTGCTGACCACATCTGAGTTTGACTCTGAGTTTTGCTCTCAAGTCCAGGAAGAAACTGTGTGAGGAAAAAAAATTATTTTTTATAAGCAGCTGTATAACCAACAAATCTTTCTGCAGTTCAGGTCAGAAAACATGCCCCCCTAACTCCTTTTTTGCTAAAAGATTTGGGAAGTGATTTTGTCCGTAATCTAAAATGCATTTCCTATCTGTAAATGTGGCCAACTGTACCTATGGCTCAGTCAGAACCCACTCTATTGTGGCATTCTCTACTCCCTGCACACAGGGATAGGTTTCATCCTGTACCTCTTCAGACTGATTAATTAACCACAGAACAGAGCTGGCTGCAGTGCTCATTGAAGTCAATTAAAAGGTTTTAGCTTAAGTCAGATCAACATCCAATGCTTTTTAGCATTTTTCATCAAACTTCAGTGAGTCAGGAAAACAAAAAAGTAGTAAAGTTTTGACTGCACCAAAGAACCTGCAGCTCTAGATTACAAAACCTGATCTTCACCAGACTCATGGTTCACGTCTAGAGTTAACAGAGACCACAGCTGCAGGTGGCTCTGCTACAGAGACTTCCTGGGCTGGAGGAGTCTGACATTTCAGGTTCCCAGAACAACTGTGTGTCCAGCCAGTCAAAAATTCTGAAAATCCTGTAAGATCTGACCAGGGGTTACAGCTCTGGATGCCAGTGTCAAGATTTTCAAACTCCACACCCCATCTCTTCAAGACTGAGCCTGGATGTTCACCTTCATCTGGGGCTCCCCTTGCCTTTCAGGGTAACTCCTACTGCTTCTCCTTCCAAAAAAAAGGAGCCTCGAGCCTCACAACAGCTGAGGATCCTGGTGTCTTCTACCACTCCGCCATCTCTCTAGCTGGGGATGCTGGGTCTGCCCCAAAGCTGTGCAATCTTGGAGCCTGTCTTGGCTTGATAATGTCGGGCTCAGAGGCAGCGGGGGTCCCTGCACAGGCAGGACTTTCAGGGTGTCTGCTGTGGAGAAAGCAAGGAGGACTCCTCAACAGTTTGCTACAAATACAGAGAGAGTTCAAAAGAAACCTAGCCTTTGATATAAGGGCAGTTCACTGAGCTGAAGTTATTTCAGAGAAAACACTTCAGCCAATCAGCATCTTTTGATAAAACTAAGCTTTGGCAATGGAAGAGGAGAATTCCCAGAAGCTTCAGTAGGAAAAGCAATGCAAAGTTAAACTATGGTCAGTCTCACCCCAAGTGGTCTAATTCTAACAGTTGTAAGTCTTACCCAAGTATTACATACATATTACACAGATTTGCATATATAGTTTCTATCAGCAGTGCAATTACAGTAGAAACAGTTAAAGACCAAGCTGAACAGCAAGGGGTTTTACAGGCTAATTACTGACAGTAGCTCCACAGGTGGATGAGGACTGGATTGCTGTGCACATTTAGATATCTCATCTCCAGGAGCAGTTACTTCCCATCTAGGCATTATGGTTAGGATCAAGTGAAATGAATGGAAAAAGCACTCCTTGACTTCAGCTAGCTCCAGTCTGGGCTCATGAGGGACATTTATTGCTGTATGACCAAGCCAGCACATGAGGATGGTAGACTGTGTTTGCACACAAAAGGCCATGGGTAGAACATGTTGGGCACAATAAAGGTTTGAGCCAGACCAGTAATACAGACCAAAAGTAGGGTGGAAAAAAAAGGCCAATTATTTTAATAGCGTGCCCAAATGCCTCCACTGATCATACTAACTTTAGAAAGCAAAAAGCACCATGCACACTTGACAGGTTTGTTCCTCTGACAAGTACATCATGTGTTCGTGATTCCTGTTTAATTTCCTTCTTTAAGAATACCTCAAACTGTGTTCCTTGTGGGTGTGGTGGAAAGGGGAGGCAGAGAGTCATTCTCTGAAGGAAAATACAATTACCCAGCTTCTTTAACTGCTCAAACAAATGACAAGTGAACAGGCTTTCAATACTCCCCACCAGCTCCAGCTTAAAACAAAACACTCTGCATTATGCATTCAGTAACAGATCCCTAATCCCAAATTCCCTCTAGCAGAAGGGAGCCAGGGGAAAAAAAAGTGCCCCTTTTATTTTGCCTGTATTTTTCATATTGCAAGGTGCTTTTTTATCTCATTGAACTTATAAGAGAGACTTGCAGACAGGATGCTGCGCTGTGCTAACTGGGTTGCCACTAGAATATGAACAGGGCTACAGAGGCAGGGGCTAAGCATGTGTTTGTGCACTCCTGGTCTTTGATGTAGGGTGCCAATCACCCTGCAGTTTGTTCAGTGCCCATGCATGTCACACACACACACACACACACTTCTAATCTGCTCTCTTCCAGGGCTAAAAGCTCACAAGCATGTGGTAATGTTCCAGGTTAAAGATAAACCACAATGAGGATGAGAGTGTTTAAGTGTGAATATACACATGTTCAACAGCTAGTAAAAATATGAGCATGTACATGCTTTGGGGAAATTTAATTTCCTTTATCCTTTCATCTTTTTTTTTTTTTTTTTTTGCCATGAGTACAAGGTCCTCTGGGTTATTTTCTTCTCACAGCAATATGCCAGCCAATCAGAAGAATAATAGATGAGTGTCAGCAAGTTAGCACAGTGCTTCTTAATCAGGGAGTCCTGGAAAGTTTGATAAATGCTTTAAAACATTTTTCTTGGTATTTCTATTTAATAAATGGAAATTATTTCCCTCCTGTTTGCTATTTTTATTACAGCCACCTTCAAAATCTTGTGTGCCAGTATCCTAGATTATTTTAAATGCATTTCACTGAGGATATCCCATGGCCTTGTCTCTTTGCTCATTTGTACACAATGATAGAGGTACTCAGTGAGATTCAGCAGCAGCTTAACGCCATTTCCACTGCAGTCAATAGCAAAACTCCTAAATACTGCAGCTGGAAAACAATTAGGCCACTACTGAATACATCAGAAAAAATATTGATTTAGTGGAACTGAGGTTTGGTGTTGGTGAGTTTGCCTTTGTTAGTGTCAGGGAAACTGCCTTTGTTATGATCAAAGCTGAACTTGAACCAACTTCAGTCCACTTCTGCCTCAGATTTAGTTTCTCCCTGACTCAGTTCTGATAGTCTGGTAATGATTTTTGCAGACCAGCCTGCAGTCAGCAGCTGAGGACAGCTCGGTCACCCAATATCACAGTCTGTTCTTTTAAAAGTCTGAAAATAAGGTATTCCAAGTAGAAGATGCTGTTCTCAAGTACTGCCTTCTTTAAATTCGTTTGGGGGAGCCTAAATTTCTGCTTCTACAGACACCTTGCACAAGTGCATCTCTTTATGCCACAGAGAGAGAGATGTGACTTTTCATAGATTTCAAGTGTGTGATTGAAATTCACAGCTCCATGGATTTTCAGGCCAGAGAGGCTGTTGCATTGATCTAATCAGAGCTAATGCATAGCATGGGTCAGGAAACCAACTACTTCCTGCTTCAACTCCAGCATCTGAAGTTGAACTAGGATCTCGGTTTTCAGAAAAACACTCTGCAGTTTAACTGTCTTTCAGGAGAAAAACTCAATAGAGCATTGGGTGGCTTGTTCCAGTTAGTAACTTAATCCAGTGGTCAAACAGGTCTAGTATTTCTAAATGTAATCTACCTACAGTTTACAACTATTAGTTTCCAATCAGCTTTTTGTACCCAAGACTGTAATATCCTCTGTTATCACATGCCTATCCTCCTTATCAGTATTTACAGACTATGATTAAGATGTCTTAGTCTTCTCTTTAATAAACTAAGTCCCCTGAGTCTAATAAAACATGATCTCAGATCATCTTACTTTCTCAGATACTTTCTAAATTGTGCCCAATTTCTAAGCTTTTTTCCCTTGAAAAACAGGCATCTTAACCAGACACACTGCATTTCAGCAGTTTTTGCAATAAAAAGTGACAGCTATTACATGACTTTCTGTAGCAAAAGAGGGAAAAACAGAAAAAAAGTAGTCAGAGAATGGAGGGGAATGAAGAATGAATGGGTTAAAAAGAGACAAAAGAACAACTGAAAGAAAATGGAGAAGGAAGGAAAGACTTTAAAGTAGGATAAGGTAGCAGAGAGATAAACATTTACTGAAGCAGAAGCTCAGGAAGAAGGAAGAGATGATGAACAGACCATGCAAAGCAGTGGTTATTTACAAGTAAGTATGCTTCCCTAAGTTATCCTGTCAGTTCCAAGAGGAACTGACACTCGATTCTCCTACTATCCTTCCACTCAATTATTTCAGTCAATCAGAGATCTCCAATAGTGATTTTGCAAGACATTCCCGTGTTAAGAACACAGAGAATTGTGTGCAGAATTTTTTGGAAGCAGAGCTCATTAGCCTGCAAGACACCAAAACAACTGACAGCCTCCCCAAAACCCACCACCTGTGTTACAACTGAGCTCCACAGCAGTGGAACTGCTTTTCTTCCCATCCCCTGCCCTGGAAATAATCTGCCTTGCTTCAAGGTCAGCACGGGAGAACTCAGAAGAAACAAAAGGCACAGGGACACAAAGCACACATATGGAGCTCTGGGCTCCAGTCATCAGGTCTGGGACATCTGTGGCTTTCTGAGGATGCCTGCATGTTCAAGTAATTAGACCAAAGCCAGCTGTCCCCTTCTCACTCTTCACCTTTTATGCTCCCATTGCTTCTACTACCACTGTCTGTCCAAACAGTATTTTGTCTGATGGATCACCAAAGAGTAGGTTTTTTGTTGTTGTTTATTCTTTGGAAGGGGGGAGTGGAAGAGAATTGGTGGGCAGTAAAGGGGAGAAAGGACTCTTCTGAGTATATCCCATGAGACACCTCAATGTTTCCAAATGAGCTTTTGCCACATCAGAGGAAAGATTTGCTTTAACCTTTATATTCTGAAGTTATAAACTCCAAATGCTTGTACTGGTACTGAAAATGCAACCATCAGTAGTGAACCTACCTGCTCAGGAAACCTTATTGCTTTACAGACAACTCTTGTATTCTGGGCCTAATTTCCCAGTCAGTGATCCAGATGTAATTCAGGGAAATTAATGAACCATATTTCAATCTCAAGACACTCCCTGCAGCACACTGCTTTCTGAAATCTTTCCTGCCACTTTGTGCTACAGCAAGCTAGAAGTACAGTGGGACATAGGTCACCACGTCAGTGAGGGTTTCCACAGTGCCGCTGAAGAAACCCAGTGAAGCTTTTACCAATTGTGTGAAGGCAGGAGCAAGAACAGAAAACCTTTTTCCCTCAACTGTGAAACTATATATGTAGCTTTGCCCCAAAGCCAGGAGCTCAGACAGGCCCAAGCTGGAGCCGGAAAAGGAACACTGCTCCCCAGCCTGTGATTAGCAAGGCAGGGCATGACAAAGCGAAAGGCTGCGTGTGCACTGAGCAGCCCCATCCTTTGACAGGGCAGCGAGCGCTTGGATGATACATTTACTGCAGCCTGTGCTGCACCGTGCCTGCCCATGTTTCATCTCCATAGCAGCAGTTCTGCTAATTGACACCAGCTGCTTCAATTCCAAATTCTTCTCTCCAGAAATATCGATACTACAACGTTATGATTAGAAAGCACTTTACCAAATGTCTCTCAATTCTGCACAGCTCAGATGAAGAGCAGCTGCAGAGAGAAGGGACAGTTCCCTGAACATACAGAATAAAACACTCCAAAAACACTGGAGAAATGAAGGCTACAAGAAGCAAGTGAGAACAGAATAATGATGACATAGAAAGCAGCCT
Organism: Corvus hawaiiensis; assembly: GCF_020740725.1. Classification (NCBI taxonomy): domain Eukaryota; kingdom Metazoa; phylum Chordata; class Aves; order Passeriformes; family Corvidae; genus Corvus; species Corvus hawaiiensis. Next base: position 47,727,360 of record NC_063218.1, on the reverse strand, counting down.
GTTGTATATGCTTGTGGCTGTCACTTTAGATGTTGAAAGGACCGTGAGCAGACTTTTTCCTTATGCTCTAGGATAAATGGCCACAGCACTGCACTGTTACAGCTTCATGTGGCAGGTGTGCATGTTTGTCAGATCCAGCTTTTCTGTCCAAGGATGGATTAAAGCAAAATCCATCAATCTGGGCCTGGCTTGGAAGAGTAGCTGTGGTCTTGAATCATTTGGCTCTGGGGGCGGCTCTGCATGGCCTGCTCTGTACGGCCCACTGGCAAAGAGAGTCACTGGAACTGACAAGCTAGTGTGAAGACTTGCAAAGTAGGAATGCCACCACACCACGGAGACTTGGCCTCACTGTTGGCTATCTCCCTGTGGCTGCCGGCTCCACACAACAAGCTGTCAGCTGGATGCTTCGCAATGGTCACGCTGGGATTGCCAAAAGCTGCAAGGACTTTTCCCCTCCAGCCAGACAGGATTAAACTGGCTAACAGTATAGTCAATTCTAAATTCACTTAGAAGTCTCAGGCCCTGTCTGTGACCACCAGACACAGGGCATTCCTGAAAAGACATCTGGTTACTGAATTTATGTAAGAACTGGGCAAACCACTTCAATCCCATCTGTTGTTCCAACCTCCTGAGCACAGAGAACAGAATCCTTGAAAGAGAAAATCTCACCAAGAAGGGTCTGAAAATGAGAACCACAGTGCAATGTGTAATTTCCTCCTGAGAAAGATGCTGTACAATCTTACAGAAAATATGGCACGCTCCAGCATGTGGCTGTGTAAACAAGAGCCTAACACACCATTTCACTACTCAGATTTCATACTACAACCGAGGTAATGCAACACAGCTAAAGCAGAGAGATTGCTTTGCTATGCGAAGTGATTTGCCTCCTACTCTGAATTCAGTGAGGTAAATAAAGTGTTTTATATAAATACCAGACAGTGTCTCTCACTAGACAAAATGCTCATGTTTTTTAAAAATATTCCTATTATTTTGCTCTGGAAGTATTCAGTGCTTAGTGTCCCATTCAGATTTAACCATTTACACACAGTTTTCTTACGTATTTCACTTTCTGACTTTTGGTCTATATTAGAAGTCTGTTTGAATCCATGGTACTTCAGGAGAGGGAATACAGCAATGAAATTCCAGAAAGTTAAAGTCTGAACATGTTACAATGGAGTATAAACTTTCAGAATCCTTGTCTGAAAAAAATATAAACTTACATTTTTTGTGTAACATCCACTGACTGTGTATTAGCTTACACTCCATTTTCTTTCTTCTCTGAATAATCTTGCTATACTTACTTGTGCTGGGAAACAGCTGACAGAAGTCCATTCAGGAAACAGGAGTGTAAAGACATATAGGGAAGCTCTGTGTGCTTATATAGGGAAGTCACCTCAATAAAGTGCTCAACACTGCATGCAAACCTGTTAGCGTAATTTGCAGGTGACAGTGTGATGGAATTCTGTTGATTGCAGTGCATTTGTGTTCCCTCCCATCAAGCTGAATTTAGCCTCTCTAGTCACCAAATCACATGAATAAACTGCTATGCATACATTTATTTTATTTTTAGGTCTCCAAGATCAATCAATGACATTCATGTGAGGAGAATCACAAGGCTATGTAAAAAACAAACTAAGCTCTTCTGAACACTAACAGTCATTGGGACCATGCGGACAAACTCTTTGATGGTTCCCAATGGCACAGCTCTGTGGATTGTAAACTAAATTACAACAGCTTTAAGCAGTGGACCTTGGCACATCAGATCATAAAGAACCCATGCAGCAGAGCAAGAAGTAGGAGTATTCAAGTAACAGATCCACCAGCCTCTGTTAAATCTCTTCATACTGACATTTGTACACCTCAGCCTGCAATATACCACAATGACACTGTTGTAGTGGTGAAAGCCAGGTGCCCCACACACACTGGCCCCAGCAGAGAAGCACTGACTCTGCAGCTGACCATTTATTTTGTGCACAAAGCACAGGCATTCTCCCATTTCATTTCAGCTGCCCTTGCCTTCCCCATAACTAAATTATTGTTATTATGCTCCACATAATCCTAGTACTGACAGGGATGTTTGTTATACATAATTAAAGATATTAATTTTGCATGGAACAGAAGACACGGAGCCAGGAACTTTATCTCTTTTTTAAAATCTTCCATTAGAAAATTACCTTCATTAGCACCGACTCACTGAGCTTCTCTCTGTTGACAATTTTTATCGCGACCTTCTGACACGTGACACAGTGAACCCCCAACTTCACAAGCCCTGCAGGAGAAACAAAGCAAAATAGAAAGGAAGAATTGGTTAGAGGTTGAGGTTAGTTGTTGAGGTTTTTCTATTAGAACACCATCCAGCTGTTCGCAGCTTATATGCAAACAAATTCCCATTAGCACCTTCTCCAGCCAGGAAAGGTCTTGTGAGTAAAGAAGACCCTGCAGCCCACATTGTGACCATTTGGCAGTGAAGCCACCAACATCGCTGGTGCTCCTACAGTTTCTGCCACTGAAACTGTGGTTTTGTTGAAGCTCTGTAGCCCAGCTCTCACCACTCAAAGCGCATTCTACCAATAAGATGTTCTGGCAATTGAACTGCACTGGACTAAGGGCTTCTGCTGACACCTGACGTCAACAAAAGCTTGGAAATCAACAAAACTAGATGGTCAAATGTTTGCAGTGTAGACATGGCTTCTACTTTCCTCTAGCTCCTTCCAAAGTTTCCATGATCACAATAAAAAGGCACTTAATTATGGTTTCCCCTTACTGTTTTAATTTACCCTGCTGGATAAAGTTAACACTGTGACAAATGCCATTGCGCTGTGGAGGAACATCAGCATAAGCTGATACAATTCTAAGTTCTTGTTTGTTATTATTTACTATATTCTTGTCCTCCAATAAGATAGAGTTCTGTTAACTGATTATATTGGCAAAAGGATGTTTATATCCCTGATAGGATTAGGATGTCTGAATTGTCATCAAACCAAGACTTAAAAGAAAGAGGTAAGTAACATACATGAGCCATTATCTTCTGCAAAGTTTTCATCTAAATCTGGTGACTTACATGAAGGTACACTGAGATACTTCCACAAGTGAGTTTAAGATGGTCCCTTGAGCTCTCAACTCTACTGCCATTAAGAAAATTTGTAGCTGGAAAAGTCGTGCTTTATAGGTTATTCAAGTGAGATCTTACTTGCTTCGGGTTTTACTCTTGTCAAACATGCACATACAGTGCAACACCTGATGGGCTGGATCCCATCCCACTCCACATACTATATGCCAAATTGCCATTTAGGTTAATTCAGTTATAACTGAAATAAAAAAGAAATGGCACCTCCCTGGTGTCACTAAGACCTGCGGTGCTTTGCAGAGCATTTATGAGCAATGACATCAAACAGTCGAAAAAAGCCTAACTTAGTTCCCAGCTCCTAGGCTCGGTTGCAGTTAAGAAGCCAACCCCATCCCCTAATGCACACCACAAAGCCAAACACATTGCTTTATCTGGAATTTGAACACAACAGATTCTCAGTCCAGTGAAACACTGAACACAGGACTTCACATGTCTTACTGAGGGATGAATAGATTACTGCCTTACTACAAACTGGGCCCAATTACGTGAACTAGAGTTTCATCGGGGACTTCAGCAATCTTCCGCAGGTACTTGTCCATCCTTTTGCTATGCAGTTAATCGTAAATTTGGAATTATTAATCACTGGCTCTTATGTGGAGAAATAAACTCTCAGCTCACTTCCAGTCACATCTCTTTTATGGCATGCTCAAGTGTTCTGGATATTTCTAGTCACATAATTTCTAAGTCTCATCTGGTTAAATGCTGACATCCTCACTTTCAGCCATGACATAAACAAGTCACAAAAAAGTAAGAATGCAGTGCACTGATAAATCCATTTAAAACTGTGTATAGCAATAGTGTGTCGTCTGCCTGAAGCAACCGAGAAGCAGAGCTGGGGGAAGATGCTGTGATGTCCAACCACACTCACTCTTCTGTCTGCATTTTTTCTGTTCAATTTGTAATATTAACCAAAGCACTTCTGGCTTTATGCTCACTGTTCAGAGCACCTGCAGCCTTATGCTTCTTCCTATTGGCTTTGTTCTGTGTTTGGATAGAGGCTACTTGGCACCACCCTGTTGACAGCATGCACTGTTTCAATCTGTGCTGATTGCTTCCTTCCTGCTTCTAGGACAAACCACAGCCTTACATCACTCTTGCAGCAAAGTGACAGCACTTTTTACATTGTTCTTAGTTACACTTTCAAATCTCAGCAGAACTTCTAGCTCAGTCCTTTGTATCTAGACTCCCAGGATCTGTGGCACAGTGCTGTACAGTAATGTGGCACGGACCAATTATTTTCAGAGGTCAGCAAGGGTGAAAAGCAACTGCTCTTTAACTGGTTCTTCATTAGTGATATACCAGACTTCTGATATCTCACACTTCAGGGTTCGATTTCAAATCATGTTGCTCCCAAATCAAGACATCTGTCCCACTGAATGTGGCTGATTCGTAAACTATTTTTCTTTTGTCCTCCCTGAAGCACTCTGTCATTGAGCCCTAGAATGGTTTAACCAGGAACTTCTGGGACACCATCATACTGCACAGGGTATCTTCACAGTGTCCTCTGTCCTTGCAGCTACTAACCTACCACAGAAACCCAACAATTAAGATTAAACCATTCTGTTTACTCCATTAAAAAGTTAATCAACTGTTAGAAGACACCAAACACCTTCACAATAATAAAACCGATACTGAATCACACTGATTTTATATTGAATTAATTTCATTGACCTCAAGAAGTCATTCTTGATTTATACCATGGTTGCAAAGGACTGAATGAGAAAACATATGTGAGATTTAATGCATCTTTCCTCTTCTCCTGATTTGCATTTTAAAAATCAAGAAAAGAAATGCGTTGTCATTGCTGTCTGTTTTGTGGAGACAGAAATTTTAGACAACCCTCTGAACAGCCCAAGACAGCACTTTTCACTGTACCAAATTCACTGAATGTAGTTTTAGGATAAAAATAAAACATGTTGCTATGCCTTGCTTCCTCCCTCCTCCCCTGGCCACTTCCTTTTGACATTTGCACACCAGCCTAAGAAAAAAAAAAAAAAATAGAAGATCCTTCTTAGTAAGTCCATCTATAGGATAACACCCTCTTGCTACTACGAAGAAAGCCTAATTAAGCTGGGGCAGGAAGGGCTTGTCCTCAGGACATCTGTTTCTGTCCCATAATTTCAGTCAATTGAGTAATTACTGAGAGAGACGACTTAAATGTGGATTTGAGATCCTGTGGGCTTCTGATTCTTCAGAAGCCCTTTCACTGACACAGAGAACATAAACCATTCAAGATGTATTATTTATCTACACAATAACAGACCTTAGAGAGAAGCAACTATGTGAATAAACTGCTGAGCTGTAACTGAAATAATGGAAGTGGCAGAAACACTGCCTGGAAACAAGTGCTCAAGGTATGTTTACAGGGTTGTCAAAGAGGTGGTACATCTTCTATTTTTCCCTCTCCTGTATGTGCAGCTGTTAATGAGCACTTCAAAACTATATAAATCCTCCAATACAAATGTGTCAATACGTTAGGTACTTATTTGTAAAGCTTATCTATACATTCAGGCCAGCACAGGTACCTGTGTCTTCTGCAAAGGAAAACAAACACGGCTGCTGCTGCTGCTAAGAGGATCTTTTGCACCGGCTTGGCTTACAGCAAGTCTGCCAGACAACAAACAGAATTTGAACTTGTCAGCTTCATGAGTAATTAACCCCTCAAATGCAGGCAAGTAACCTTTGTGACTGCTGAAGTTAACTGTGGTCTGCCCTGACAGAAAATCTAACATGCTGTGGGAATCAGCTCCTTGAAGTTTCCCTCAACCACCCACACAGCTGTCACATGCTCACTGCTCCAGGTACACCTCAGATCTCCATCTGTAGGTCATTCTTGGGGACTCTGGACACTGACATGCTGGGCCTTTCAAATAGGTTGTTGCATCCAATGAACTGCAAACATTGGGCTGCTTTTCATCTTAGCCACTGAACTGCATCAGAACCAGCCCTATAATTGCAGGTTGGGGAGTAAAGAAGAAAACATGAACACACTGAAAAGCAAAGGGATGTGTGAGTTAAGATTGCCTTTTCATCATAATTAAAAGCCACAATTTGGAAACCAATGAGCATGAGAAACCCCAGCTGACACAAAGATGCCACTGAAGGAAGAAGAGCAAAGGGAAGTCTACAGTCCTGACATAGCCCAATACGGCAGTGACCTGCTAATAACCATGCCTGTGCATTTTGCTGCTGGCAAACTCCCACTCTGTGGATGCTTACAGATACACAGATCTTTTTTGAAAAGGACAGGAGCTTATATGATGAGTAAGGGACAGATTTAGATCAGCTGCAAAGGTGGACAGCCCATCCTGAAGCAGGAGAGAAGATTCTTCTTTTACCCAAGAGAAATGTTCTATGGGGACAGAGAAACAAAAGCTTCCCTCCAGCTGAGACAATATATTCACTGTGAATCCATGACCACAGCAAGTGGCTGATACTGTAACTGGCAATTACCTTCAGGACTTTTCAGCCAAGGACAGGATTTCAGAAGAGACTCATTTACTTTTGCCTTGCATTTTGTGCAGCGATTTTCTCTAGCAGAGCCTGAATAAAGCACTAAGAGTTTGGAGCTGGTGCTATTTGATATGCACTTTACAGTTGTGTAAATAGTAGCATCTTACTAATGATCCTGTTATTACAGCTCTTTGTTAGAGAAAGAAACATTCCAGGAACAAGAGAGACGGTTTTCAATACTATCCAAACTTGAAGTCTGCCAAAGACACCAATCTGAAACAAATTATCCTTTTGAGAGAGAAGGAGAGAGTAATAAATAATGACACACCACTGTTGTTTAAATACAGAACTTATGGTATATTCATTGTCGATGGTGTTCCCAGTCTTTCAGAAATGTTAACACAAGTAACTCGTTATCCTGATTTTTAGCCATAAGGCGAATAACTACTCAAAGTAAAGGTACATTTGCTATATTTAACACATACTATTTTCCCCATTGGTAAATGGAAGTCTTTTGTTTTCTTTTAAGATAAAACCAACCTAAAATAAATTTCAGTAGTAGGAAAACTAGCCACTGATTTCAGAAGATCATCTGCACACACATGTTGCTTGCTCTCCATTTCACTTTAGAGCACATTGTCAAAAACCTTAAAAAATCCGAGCAGAAAGCCCTGGTCTGGCCAGCAGCATCTATTTTGGCTGGAAGAGCAATTAAAGGAATGTCTAGAGAGAAATATCACTCCTCTTTTAACTTGAGTTAGCTAATTGCCAATTAATTCAAGTCAATGAATACTCTGCAAATGTTAATCTAGGCACTACAAGACACAAACATTTGTGGTTTAGTTCAGGGCTCAAGTACCGGCAACAAACTATCTGGATTAAAAGAGGAACAAAAGTTCTAGGCTGACAAACTCAAGTACACTGTTTTTTAAAAAACCTGATGTGTATACATTATTGCTGCACATGAACTTTGTACATATGCTCTTTATATACAAGTAATTTAATTTCTCCCCACAAATTGGAGGTTGCTATTGTAAATCTTAAAAGAATTTGTGGCTACTCATTCCTAAAAACTCCATGCACTAACATTTGCAAGACCTGCAAAACCTCAAGAAGCCAGTCCAGAAAATCAACCCTTACAGCAAACAAAAGCATTAATGCATCTCAAGCGGGGTGGAGGACAATCCATTCCTCCTCTTTATTCTCCACAGTTATCTTCACAAACACTGCAGTTTCAATTAGGGTTAAATCAGTTCAGTTACAGTGTCTAACTCTGCTGACTGCAGTGAAGTTGCTTTAGATCTGCAACAGTGGAAAATGGATTAAAATTTGGCCCACAGCAACATGATTTCCATAGCCATAAAATAAGGATAGTAACACTTACTTACCTTGCAAGAGCTGTAGAAGGATTAACTGATTAATCCTTACAAAGAATGCTGGAAAGGAATATAAATCCTATCCAAGATCTACATATTACAACCAGGAAAACTGCATTTTAAATACAATCTGGAAAGAAAACTCTAGATAATTTCTTATTAGTAGCTTCCATTTCATTTCCCAATTCTTTCAGAGCACAGATTTCTGGTCTCCAATGATGTGCATCTTATACTCCTCTTAGCTGCACTGGAAAGAACTTTGTTACTGAGCATCCTACTTACAGAAACCAATAATTGTCCTTAATTACTCAGTCTTCTTATTGAAGAGATGTTTATTTTTCTATAGCAATTGTTATCTCTAATTATTGCATTTAAAATAAACAGAGACTTATATCAAGTGACATGCAAATTATACGGTATCAATTTATAATTGCATAATGGAAAAGGAGGTATAGGAGAAATCTACAAACCTGAATGGATGAGGATGGAGCTACCCAGGTTGTTAATGAAATAATTTGACCATGGGCTCTTCTACAGAGAGATTCTAGTGCTACAAGGCTGTTCTGAGGGCTCATGCAATAACTGTTCCTAAACTGCATAAACTGTAATTATGGTAGGACTAAAGCCAGAGTTCAAATGCTCAGCAGGAGCATGGAAGGAGAGCTCCATCAGTGCTGAGATCCACATGCCTCAGCTCAGAGCACAGAAAAGCTGCACAATAAGTTGCTACAACCCAGATTTACTGTCCTGAGCTATGAGCACTGTCAAATGTCTGCTGGTTCAGTCAGCCAGAGGGACACAGTCCTAAGATCAGAGATTGGTGAGAACAATGCATCAGCTCAGATGGGACTGGATCCACATGCCTGATACTAAGGAACAAGAGACACAAACACATATAGATATATATATACACAGCAGCTCACCAGGAGCAGGTTTTACACTGGATGCCTCAGAGATTATGGTAGGATCATCCTCCAAGCTCAGCAGGATCAAAACACACAGAACCAACATCACCTCTATTGATTTCTATCTTGGTCTCTTTCTTGCAATATTTCATAAATCAATACTTCTCAGAAAACCTTTGTGCCTCCTGAATATAGCAAAGAATGTGACTGTTGAGTCCTTTCAACGTGCTCTCTTTCCTATCTCCCCAGACACACCCATGTATCTAAAGAGGCCTCCTCAGGGAACCAGGACGCAAACCTTCATCACACATTGCATGCTGCTTCTGCAAAACACCACTATTTCATCAGCCAAACTCTAACAAACTCTTGAAGTCCTCTGGGATCTGTCAGCAGCTTGTGATGTCTATGGGCTGAGTTCCTGTTTCAGATCAAGTATTTGTTCCCATATAAAAACACTTGGGAGACTAAGCTTTGCTGCCACGGGAGAAGTGCAGACTTCAGCTTCCAATGTGAACATCTGAAAGTGTCAGTGCAGCACCCCCACCCCCTGCACACAGGGAAAGAGAAGAGTGGTTTCATTGTTTTCAAATTCAAAAGACAAATTAAAATACAATAGATCTTTCCACTGATGCACCAGGAAAAAAAGCCCAACTCTTTTTGCATCTCTGGATGGGTATTGGGAAAACTCTGCTTTCACTCACAACTTTCCTAGTCAGAAGCCTTTTTTTTTCCTCTTTCCAAGAGCTGTACATCTCCTTGTAAAGCTCCTCTTGAGGAATGATGAGATCCATGTTCCCCTTCAGACTTCATTAATCCTTTGTCAGGAGATGACCAAAGACAGCCAGTTTCAGGTATAGCAGGAAGCCAGCAGAACTCTGTCTATCCTGCCTATGATATCTTTTGGAAAACATGTTGCTGTGATTAGGTAACACCTGGGTAATGAGCCACAACCATCCCCACTTGGTCCAGTGATCTATTGAGAAGCACTGATGCACAAATAAGGAGGGAACAGTGAGCAGCAGAGGAAGAGAGGGTGAGGAAGAAGGAGGGGAAACAGCAGATAAACTGCTCTTCACATGTACTTCTAGCTGATGTTAATCCCATTTTCTATGCTAATTTCTTACATCTCCCCTTCTTCACCACACCTTTTCACGCTCCATCAGGAAGTCCTCACACCCTTTTGACCCTCCTATCAGCCAAGATTGTTTCAGCTAGGTTATATGTATATTAAGAACTTAATTAAAAAGGGGGGTTACCATGGAAAACCTTTATACAGCAGACAGAGGTCATGCTCTTCACAAGATTAGGCTCACCACAGAACACTTCATCTACCCAGCTCAGTGCTGATACAGCTTACTCTGCCCTCTGACATCTCTTAATCACCCTCTGACAGATTCCTAACGGGATTTCCACTGAGTGCCGATATGCTGCCCTTGAGTAAGGGCTCAAGAAGTGATAGGATTAACCACACTTGCACCCATGCTTTGGACAAGGCACCAAACAGCAAGCCACAAGCACTAGCAGCTCCCAGGAATTCCAGAAGGGCTTGTTGATGGCAGGGAGGTATGGCCCATACACAGCCAGAGGAGAAATGCATTGGATAACAACTGCATACACTATTCTACAGATACAGGTATTTTTCCAAGGACAAATTGCTCAATATCCAATAGAACTGGATAGAGGCTGATCACTTGCAGATCCACACCCTTAATTGCATTTAATTATCTGCCACAAAACACTGGATCCTCCTCCAGTCCCAACTCACCACATCTGTGGACATCCTACTTCCACTCTCCTCCAGTGTCATAACACCTGCAATTCCTTCCCACACCTCTATCCCCACTGACTCGAATTCCTTATGCCTCCTGCAGTAATGTCCTCCATAGTTTTACCCATTTGTCCTGCAGTTCACCTGCCGGCTGCACAGTTTCCTCCTGTGTACCTTATTCTCTCCTTTCTCCTGTGTAAAAGGCAACCGATGCTGTGGCCAGTTCAGATCTGTCAGCACATGGCCACTGTAAAAAGTGTATGAAATAGCACATTTTCTTAGTTACACTGCATATGAGAAACTCCAAGCCTCTGGTTTAGGACACTGGGAAGAAAGACTATCTGGAAACTGAATTCTGATTTACAAACAGGGAAGTCACAGCAAAAAAGTAAAAGAATAAAAGGTAAGAAAAATGAGACTATTATAATTTTAATGAACAGAAACGGGTATATTTAAAAAACCCAAACTGAACAAACTTTAAAAAGTATTTCCTTTAATTTGAGAATAATGGCTAAGGTCACAGCATGGAGCTGAAAGGATTTATTGACTCCTACACCAAGAAGAACAGGAGCTGTCTGCTCACGTAGTACCAAGTACACTACAGCTGGTTCACTGTGTTCCCTACAAAGAGAGGAAAGCAGGGCATCACATTCAAAACATAAAAAGGCCCAAGCACCTCATTAATTTTAGGTACGAGAAACAATGCAATACCTACACAGCATGGTCAGCTGTGCCTCCACAATAAAAAGAAAGAAAATAAAGTGAATTTAATTTCCTCACAAAAGGAAGGTGGTTAGATAAACTGGAACATTACAACCCACCTTCTGATACCCAGTTTCATCACATGGAACTTATACCACAGTGGCTGAGGCTAAGTATGTCCTGAAATACGACATCAATTTCAAACTCAGGCAGGAACCAGTGATTATAAAAGGACAGTGGCATGAGACCTGTGCTGTCAAAACACATCTTTGTGTCTTACTTCTGCTCCAGGATTTCTATGCAACAACTCCAGTCTGGGCTGCTGGAAGACCTCACAGTGAATTTTTGTCTTCTGGAACAATTCCATGGGTCTGGTCTAAAGCCTTCTGAAGTCAATGCAAAGACTCATCTGTTTTAGGAATTTGCAGATCAGTTTCTTCAGCAGCAGCTTAGAGCTATTCAAACCTGGCTTATTCTAACAGGTATTGCTGCAGAGAATGACATTGAAGTGCTAAAGATCTGACTGTAGAAGACTTTATTCCAGAACCAGCTGTTCTCTACAGTTATCAAAGTATATACAACTCCCTGTGTGTGTTAACTATCACTCAGGTAGAACAAATCTGCAAGCACGGTTGTTCTTTAATCTTCAGTACCTTTTACTGCACTACCTCCCCACACAGGAAAAGGTTCTGCCTTTAATCAGACTAGTATTTTCTTAGTATCAGAATAAAATCCTTCAATTAGGCTCCCCACAAACACTAGTTCAAGGCCAGAGTCATAATAAAGAAAAGAGCACACGAGTTTTCTAGGAGTCAACAGAGTACTTCATGCCCTGTGCTTTTTCTCTGATTGCTTTCTATTCTATTAATGATTTTACTTCTTGGCCCCACACATTTATCAAGAAGCATCAGAAGACTTAAGGAGGTTCAATCAAAAGATTCACCTTAAGAAGAAGGACAAGTTTTAAGCCTGGACAAGGATGTAGAAATAAGCAAGCAACCAATAAGCAGCTTGTCCCTACAGGCTACAAACCTGAGCAAAAGTTAAAATATCATCCCATAAAAACAACGCTCCCACGTGAGGACCCAGTTTTCCCCTCTTGTACATTACTGTGACCCCATTGGCTTCCTTGGAATTATTCCCAGCTCCCTGTGACCGAGAACAGCCACAGCAGCCCTCCCAGCCTCTCCAAGGAGGTGACACAACACAGCACAGGCTACAAACAACGGCCACAGAGGAACTCAATGTTGACTCAGAGTCGCTCACGCTCAGAAGAGAAGGCAGCTCAGGACTGCTGTGCCTGTTCAGTGTCCCGACATACACAGGGGATAAACATGCTAAAATAATACAGTACTACCCAGCAATAATGGCATTAGACAAATCATGTCTCACTTCCTGAAAAGCCTCTGGCCTTAAGGGATACTGTCTGTACAGAGCACAGAAAATACTCTTTTGTCCTTACGAACATTACACGTACTTTAGTTCTTTGGCTTTGTATTAAGAGCTCCTAAGCAACTGGAAACTGCTATGATATTCTTTACTCGTACTGCAGGGTCAGGCCACCTGCACATTCAGGCCATGGCCAAGTTGCACGGGGTGGGGTATGAAGGGTCTCTCCCTGAATACAAAAATCAGCAGCTGAATAGCCTGTAGACCTGGCAGGACAGGTATCCACAGCAACACTATTTGTGTGCGACCCTCTATGCTTAAAACCAAGGGTTAGAGGTTGCAGTCCAAATCCTATTAGGGTGATAATTAAAAAAAAAAAACCCTTTCAGCCAGAATGGAAAAAAAAAACTTTTAGGAGAGAATCAGGAACTCTAACAAAGGCCGAATATAGAAAAGCCTCAGTCTTCAGAGTTGGAAAGTCTAATTCTGGTAATTCGGTACACAAACCAATGAGAATGGTTTGGTCAGATGGACAAACAAAACCAGTTTGGGAAACACTGTGAGCTGCAGTGACCTGTGTAATGTCACAAAATGGTGGAACAGCACTGCCATATGCGCAGGATCTGCTCCCTGAGATCCAGCCAGGCCCGTGAGGCTTCCTGCACAAGCAAACCGGCTACACACACTAGAAACAGGAGTACATTAAGGCATTGTAGGTACTGTGAGCTCTACCAACAGCAGGGGGTGCAGAAGATAGAGCCCCACAGGTTTCAGCTGCAGAAGGACCTGGTCTAAGTTTCCTGAGGGACCATTTTTACTTGCACATAAAAGACTTTAACTCTTCCCTTCCATTTCACAGGGATACAAGCCCCAGCAAGCTCCAGGAGATAGACAAACACAGAAAGAAAAGCTTATTTCTTAGAGAGAGAAGCTAACTTCTCTTCTGAGAAAGAGCAGAGGTACTCCCCTCAGGTCATATTAAAGGGAATTAAGGAAAATCTGTGGCTTTTGTGTGATTACAAGTTGTTAAATACAATGGAGAATCCCTCATCCCAGAGGATCAACTGTAAATCCCACTAATAACTACATGAAGAAGCCTAAATAAAGGTTATTTTGAAAACCTTTCTCTCTCTTCTTTGCAGTGTACTCTTCTCAAAATCTACCTCTTCAGCTGTATGTGAGTGTTGCTGTGAAAAGTATGTAATGCTGAACTGGGAAAAGAAAGTGCCTTCTGAAACCACAGAGGCAACCAGGTGAGTGAATATGAGAGCAGGAACGTCCAGACTGCACTTGGTGGCAGTGCACTGGAAACAGCATAAAGCAAATCAGGGCAGCGTATGTCCAGGTATTTAGCAACAGAGTTAAGAGAAACAAATTATGGCTTCTCTAAGCATGCTGTTCTGATGTGTGCTAGCAGTGCATAATTCACTGCTGAGGAGGAAAAAAAAATTAATCTAGAATCTTCTGTTGGTTCCAGTGTCACAGAATAATGCAGGCTTGTGAGGGACCTCTAGAGATGATCAAGTCAAAGCCCCTGCTCAAGCAGGGACAGCTAGAGCACGTTGCCCAAGACCATGTCCATGGATTTTGGGTATCTCCACAGATGAAGACTCCATAACCTCTCTGGATTCCTGTTCCGTTGTTTGTCCACCCTCACAGTAAAAGAAGTGTTCATTGTGTCTGGAGTAAATTCTCTTTTAATTTGTGCCCATTGTCTCTTATCCTATCAGTGGCCACAACTGAGAAGAGTCAGCTCCCTCTTTATTCCCTCCCATCAGGTATTTATACACACTGATGAGATCCCCTCAAGCTTTTTCAACAGGCCAAATCATCCCAGCTCTAATCTTACAAAAGAAGCCTCAGTTTCTTAATCTTTGTGGCCCTATCCTGGATTCAGTAAATCCATGTTTCTTGTACTTGTGGAGGCCCAGAACTGGATGCAATTCTCCAGTTGTCACCTCCTCAGTGCCGAGCAGAGGAAAAGGGTCACTTCCCTCAATTGGGTTGATCATGCAGCCCAGGATACTGTTTCCTACCTTCGCTACACCAGTGCCTGCCTGGCTTATGGCCAGCTTGCTGTCTGCCAGGACCTTGAGGTCCTTCTGTGTAGATCTGCCTTCCAGCTGGCTGGTCCCCTGTGTGTACTGATCCCTCAGTTATTCCTTCCCAAGGTCAGGACTCTGCATTTCCATGACAGTCCTGCCTGCTCAGTTCTCCAGCCTGACTACCTCTGGATGGCAGCACAACTGCCTGGTGCATCAGACATTCCTACTGGTTTTTTAGGCCTCAAAAATACAGTGTATTGAATTTGGTTCATTCAGTGGCTTTCTTCCATTCAGGCTCTGTAGGGATTAACGAGCAAAGAACACTTTCAGAGGATATTTAAGGATATTTAATGGACCACCAATACTTCTTTGCAGCAGTTTTAAAGAATATAATCTAAATTACTTTAAGTAATTCTTCATGTTTTCTACATGTTTTATCCTAAAAGAAACCTTCCCCTAACATTTTCTAGTTAGTACAAGACAACCCAAAGAAAACTAAACCAGAAGCTGTACAACAAAAAGGAAGTGAGAAAAACGTAAGGAGAGTTGCAAATGAGCTAGTTGTTTTTCTTCAGCCATACCACAGTTCCTTCTCACGAGTCCTATAAGCAGAGACCTCACTAGGTAAGTTCTAACTTAAGGGCAACTTCACATGCTTCTTCTCTGACTACAGGCGATGCTGTGGATGAGCTACTGCATGGTAAATTCTTGCTTTTATTGTCTGGATGTGTAAAACAAGAATTCTCCTTCCAAACCCAACCTTCTACTGGTTCCTTCAGCTTATGTGCCCTCTAAAGAAACTCATCCATACAAATTGCTCTCTAATTCTTCCCCCACAGCAGGGAAGAGCCACTGTAGAAGAAGAGCAACAATCCACATAGCCAAAGCTGAGACTTTCTCCTCCAGAGACCTGGCTTTAAGGTCTGGTTGGTCTCATTCTAATTCCAAGGGAGGATCCCAGCACAACTGAGTCTGTTTTCCAGAGCCCAGAAATGTCAGGTGAACAGTGAGGTGTCCTGGGAAGTGGAAGGAGCTCTGTACAGTGTCTGCCTAGAGGCCCCTCACATGCTGTCATAGCTGGTCAAAACAAACTCTTTAAAAATCTTTTTCACTTTAAGTTTATTTTTAAATGGAATCAG
This sequence comes from Corvus hawaiiensis, assembly GCF_020740725.1. Lineage (NCBI taxonomy): Eukaryota > Metazoa > Chordata > Aves > Passeriformes > Corvidae > Corvus > Corvus hawaiiensis. The sequence goes on along the minus strand of NC_063218.1, from coordinate 47,711,456 downwards.
CACATCTGGATAATACAAAACGATTTTTCATTTTTTAATAAATTTAATTTCGCTTCAATTTTCAAGCCAAATAGAGGTTGATGCAAATTGCCTATAGAGAATATATGTCCATCTACAGCAAGTAGAAAATGCCAGTCATCAATCTATAATGTAGCAAAAAAATTTCAGGAAAGGATGCAAGTAAATGCACATTAACTACATTATGACTTCAATGAATGGGCACTGGAAAAGAATGTCTTCCTAACCACAGAAAAGAAATGCTAAATTCATTTTGCAAATCATCACAACTGGATGGCCACCAACTTGAAAACGAACCTTTCTTTAGGAAAATATCTAAATTGTACAAATGACAAATAAGGATGGAATCAACAAATGAAATCAAGATTTTGCCCGTGACGATTCAAACCATAATAAAAATCCATGATTTAAATTGCCCTGATTTAAATATAAATTACAGAAATTCATCAAATTTGTTTTTCAGATAATAAGTCTCCTCACAGCTATGAGATAAGCCCCACGTCAGAGCTTAACAAAAGCCCTACTTTCTCAGCACAGTCCTCACCACTTCAACACTTAACTGGTGTCTAGAGCCTTGCTCTGTGGTTTGAGATTCACTTTTCCTAATCTGCTGTTGAATGTGGGAACTCTTCAAGATGGGGGAACATAAGGAATTATGTCAGCACTTGAGGTGGGTTCCAGCTTTAAGACAAAGCCAGAGAACTGTATGGAGTGATTGAGCTACTGAAGCAAGCAAGATAGAAACCATGTTAACCAAGAAGCAAAAAGAGAGTCATGTTTACATATATAGAGGAATTTGCCCTCTCCCTCCTGCCCACATATAAGACACAAAGCATGAGGTAATACCCAGGCTGCTTTTGGAAAAGACCAGCTTTATGACACAAATGAGAATAGGATGTAGCAGAAAATAGTTTACTCCAGCATTTTTTTTCTCTAGCCTCATGAATATATTTCAGGACCATGGAGAAAATTATTTTTAAAGAGAAAATACGTAACATAACATAGAATTATGTGAACAAGAGCCCCATGGAATTGTTGTTGCTGTTTATTTTGGAAGACTCAACTCAAGACTAGGAGTCTCCTGTAATAAACATAACACATACAACATGCAATAGGTGCTAGGCCCTGCCTTAGGGTAGACGGTTATGATCCAAACAGATAAGGCAGTCACAGAGTACACCTAATTATATGCTATTTCTCTGTTTGAAGATAAAGGCTTTAGGCATTAAGGAACTGGGCAACTTGCTGAAGGTCATATGGAAACCCTATGGCAGAGCTGGAAACCAAGCACATGCCACAGTCACATCTTAAGTTGGTGGGAGAAGGCTGCAAAAAAGCTACAAACCCACCATGAATGCATTTTCAAATGCAAACTATATGCTAGAACATAAAAAATTGGCCAGTAGACCGTCTTTTTAATAAAATTCCAGACAAACCTCATACCTACCCCCTGCTACAGCAGTATAAAAGGATAATAATTCCATTTGTGCCACGAGGTCTGCTCCTGACTTACAGCAAAAATGGGGTGCTATGTTATACGTGCATGTATAAATTTGGTGAGAGAGCTTTCAAATTTATGATCCATTTAATGAAAACAGCAATAACAAAATTGCAACACTGTATTTTAGATAGGAGAAAGGATGCTGATTCCTGGAAGCAATGAAAGAACAGAAAAAAAAACCATGCAGGGAAATCTCTCTCCTCTCAGCAAGCATTTTACTCTCTCTGCTGTAGGAAAAGGATGGGTCTGTAGCAAAATGATGGGCAGCACTGACAGAACAAGCTGTTCAAATGGAAAGGGTTAAGCTGGCTGTGTTAGGGAGGCATGTTACAAACATCGATGCCCGTACCATGATCTCCCTAGCAGCAGCAGCAGAATGGCTGCCACGGCTCGGTTTCTGCTCCTTGGAGTGGTGCAGGCTCCGCTCCGCCCGGCAGCGGGGCCGAGGCAGGCTCATTGTGCCGTGTGCTGGGACAAGGAGGGCTGACGGGGCTGGGAAGTGCCGCTCTGCAGAGCAGCAGGAGCAGCGACTGGCACATGCAGGGAGGTACAGTACAATAATCTCCATCTGCATGATACAGCTTTGAATCCCTTCCTTTACAGCTCAATAGGTGCATCTGCTGCCCCTCTGCTAATCCTCAACATTGTTTAAAATGCAGATCAGTGGAGATCATGCTTTTTCTTTCCCATTACAGACCATACCCTAAAAGAGCTTTAATCACACAGACAATATTCTATCTCTTGCAGGGTCTGCTGCTTCATTTGTCCCTCTTGCCTTTGTTTGGAAGCCAGATCTTTGTCAGGCACTAGCAGCAGCAGCAGAATATGATTTTGCAATGCAAGGTTTGAAGCTAGTCAAAGCGACTATAACCTTTCCCAAAACTCTGGCAATGTAATTAGAAGACTGTGACTGCCAAATATAAACAGCAGGGAACTCAGGTCATAGGAACCTCCTGAGAAAATGCATCCTAAACCCCTGGATATGTTGCATGCTTTTAAATGTAAAAAGCCGCATCAGCAGACTTCCTTACTTGTCTTTGTCTCCCTAGCACTAATGCACCATGACATTTTTTTTAGATGTCAGAAAGTACAAGAGCTATAGAGGAAAGCTATGATTGGTTACATGACTGTAGGCTGAGAAAAATTACTTAATTTATTTCACAGAAAGAGCATATTCATGAACACACATATGTGTAAATGCTAACCTGAAATAACTAGTTCTTTCCAGGCAATTCTACTGCCAAATGAATGACCCTGTAAGCTGGAAAGCTGTCCTTGCTGTGACGAGAAGGAGATCATACAAGCCATCATTGTAAAAATAAGTCCATAAGAACCACTGTAGCTGAGCACTGATCCAGCTCTGAATCTTCTAAGAAGTGACATCCTAGAGTCCTCCTTTCTATGGCTATTGCCATCAGTGCATTTCACAGGGAAGGACCAGCCTGGAATTCTCCTCATTTGTGTTTGTCAAATTGGTTCTTCTCTAACAACCTTAGATCCCACAAATAATTGTATGGCATAACACACTAAATCTTGTCTCTCCCTGTATCTACAAACCACAGGAAGAAAGATAAGCAAACCAATTATTTTACTGACCAGGGTATGTCTGTCTTTCACAAATGTACAACATATGGTGGAGAGGAGGGCAAAGGAATTCTTCCTGAGCTCTTACCTTCTAAGAAATATGTTCATGGGATGGTGAAACATAACATATAAAACATAACATAGCACTTCCCCTACCACAGAGAGCAAGATAGATACTGAAAGATTAAAAAATACACAAGGGATGTGACTAAGAGGGATGTACTCCTTGCCATTAATACTTCTTGAGACATCAGATTCCCAAGAGACCAGCTGAGGACAATTCGCTGCTTCCAAGAGTTCGAGATGCTACCTGGACTTTGGTAAGTCCTAGACTTTACCGTCCTGAAATAGCAGCTGCTCTGCAGGGACCCTCTGCTGTAGCAGAGCCAACTGGGCATCACAGAGGGTCTTGGATGGCATGATCCTATGGGCAGACACGGCCCAAAACCATTCATACCATTCCTCACTGTAAATACATATGCTCTGCCCATTTCTTAAGCCCAGGCAGGTGCTGTGCTAACCACTGACTTCATAGACAGCAGGAAATCCAACATATTCTGCCCAACTTACACATCTGTACATTAATTGTTGGAAGCAGCAGTCCCATCCTTCAGAGCCTCTTTCACTGGAACTCATGGGAGTCCCCAACAGTAGGTCTGCGTCTGCTGCATTTGCTGATCAAGGACAGCCCAGCACGTGGTCCTCTTCTGCCAGTTGCCATCATAGCAATTAAAGGGGGGAAAAGACTGTGGGACGAGTCACTCTGTAAGCGCACAAATGTATTTATTACTTGACTCATTATGGATACACAATGTGATTTTCAATTAGCTGTCCAACGGTATGATCGAACATAAGATACTTTAATTATGTATTTCATGGACATGCTTCAAAGGTGCCTTTTCAATCTCAAAATAATTAGCTGCATGCAGAAGCAGCTTAGAGAGTTCCAGAGGGCCCGTGGTTACTTTACTTTAAGAAACAGAAGAGTTAGATGAGTTTCCTAAGTGCAAAGGCCTCCTGGTTGCAAGATAACGGCACCTAATGTATGCCCAGAAGCACAGGTGCCTGTGCATACATCTAGGGTTGTGTTCCTCAGGAAACATGGAAAGTGGTCAATGGATGCCAGATGTATACTTCATCCTTGAGAAGCAGCCCCCTGTGAGCATTAGGTCTTACAAGGGAGTCTTTGATGAAGCATCCTGGGATGCACACTCACACCTCCACATGGACTACCCAAACCAAATCCAGGAAAGCAGAAGTGAAGTGGAATAAATCAAAAGCTGGGGAAAGGCTGGAGACAAGCAACAAAGCTGAGTCACATTCACTTTTCCTCTCATTGAATACCAGCACTGACCTACAGTAGCAGTGTTTCATTTGGTATTTGTATAAGCACTAGTAAATTACTACCTCCTGGTGAAAAAGGCAAGGAAGATGCTATGAAACAAGTTTTCTCCAATTAACAAAGCCTCCCAGGACTACTTACACACTGTCCCCTCCTAATGAGGGCACCCAAAGTCATAATCCAGTTCCCCTTTATAATTAATGTCTGTAATTAGTGGTGTACAACACTATGCCTTAACTAATGCCACTACTCACAACATCAAACATTTATACCTGCACTTTTCTTCATATTAGATGCAAAGAATGCAAGTTTCATAGTACAAAAATCTTTTTTTTTTTTTTTCTCATACAGGAATACCAGATTTCCATTTCAACCACTGGTTTAAGTGTCTAAGTACTCTGAAGAAGAGTCTAGAAAGAAGGTTAAATGTTGGCAACCTTCACAAACATATGTGAATAGAACTGGTTTTCTTGCTACAAACAGCAGTGACTTGAAGGACCCCACCTGCCAGTGATGTCTACCAAGGTGACTAGGTAACCATACTGCAACATATGTAAAATTTCCTTCCTTAAACATCTATCCTGGAGCTGCTGAAAATAGTGCCAAAGGAATTAGAAACATTAATTGAAAGGGTAAAAATGCCAAATGTAAATGTTGCTGGGGATGCTTATTGTTCCCACCACAAAAATGCCATATGACATCTCTCCCAAGAAACATTCAACTTGAACACTAACTCCCCAGTAACTCAATTATTTGTGTCAATGTCAAGACAGGGCTCTGCCCCTTCACATCCATTGTCATATATATTTATCTCCTGTATCACAGCAGTCCTGCTGGCCTTAGAAAAGAGATCCCTTGGTGGAAATGAGGCCTGACAGGAAAACAAAGAATAGATTTTGAATGCATAGAGGCATCTTTTTTAATTAAGGGGCTTGGGTGTTTTTCCTGTAGGTGTTTATAAGAGGTTAATTTGTTTGTTTGTGAAGCTCCTGAGCTTCAGGGCATCATTTAAAAATGGTTAGTTCTTCAAATTTAAAGAGATTTTTCCACCACTGAGTTCTCTGCAAATTATCACTTAGGGACTGGAAAGAGGTAGAATGTATCTTCAGAACATGCAAAATGGTGATGGGTACCACACAGGCAGAAAACTAAAATTTCTCCATGCATCCTTGCTGTCTCACAGCAGGATTAGCTGGGTGATCGATCCTCCGCACCAGTGAAAATGTCAGCGAGTATTACTGACATCAGGTGCCTGTTTACATGAAGGATGGGTAGTTCAGTATATAAGACAGTTAATAAAGCAGAGAAAAAATAACTTAGCAACTCTAATCTCTGGATAGGGTCATGTGTTGTAGTTCTACATACAATTTAAACTCACAGAAACTGTCCTGTGGGAACACTTATTCAAGTGCATCAGTCAACATGGACCTAACTACCCCAAAGTCTTTTTGAATTCGGGCCTCAATCTTCCCATGTCTTTGTTCCACTGGTAGTATAAATCTGCCACACAGAAATAGTAAGGATTAATGTACTGGGGTTGGTAAAATGTCAGAAGCACTTCTAAGGTGTTTCTGCAAAAGCTCCTTTTCTTTCTCCTTAGAACTGAGCAGGAAAGATAATTTGCTGGTCTTGCTATTTCTAAGTCTCGTACAGCAATAGATGTAGAGACCCCATCAATTCCCACTGATGACTCCACACTTGTAACATGTCCACCCCAAGTTCATAACTCAGTCTTTACATAACACATGCCTCAGAATGTATTATGTCCTTTAATACTAGAGTGGGTCAGCAAATGGAGTAAGCATATGTGTCCCTTTCTGCAAAAATTTCTACCTTCACTTAAGCAAGTTAGTCTCCTTTCAAACTCAGGTACAGGCAGACTGAACACGGCTAAATCCGGTCTAATACTACATGTGCCATTTTTAATTGCTTAAATCGATGGATTGTTTACTTTAGTGATTTCTTTTCAAAGTTGCCTCTTAAAAATAAATGTGTATTTCATAAAACAGCAGTTAGTTTGAGGTAGCCAGCATCTCTGAGCACATGCCACCGTCAGATAGGAACATTCCTTTGTCCTTCAGACACAGCTCTGAGATCTTCAGTTACATAAACCATAACCATGTTGTGCAAGTTATTATGACAGCAAATGTTCTTGTCATTTGCCCCTTTCCATTTATTCCTACTGTCTGTATCAGAACTCCTTCTTCATCATACCTGTAAATCAGCAAACAATTCCTTTCCAAACAGCACACCAGAGTTTATAGCTATGTATTGAAGGACGTGTCAGCCTTTGCAACCTATGCACTTATGTAGGAGACATAAGCAGTAAAACAAGTGAGTTCAAGTCAATAAACAAAATAGATGCAAGTGAAAAAATAAATAATCTGATCTCGGTTAAAAGCATGTGAACAAGGAGAAGACTAATTGAGATTAGTGGAACTACTTATGGGTTAAATCAGTACTAACAAGGGAGGACTACAATCACCCTTTGCAAGCAATTGAGAACAGAGACTACCATCGCACTGCCTGACAAGTTGATAACTCATCTCCTGAGTGGAAGGAAACTATGGCAAAGATTTTAACCAGCTGAGAAAGCAAAGGGCCTAAAAAGTGCATATATTGCACTCACTTACAGAATGGGAAATCCACTTTTAGACCTATGCTTCCTACTGCTCAGTCTACAGATTAATTTTAAGCTTAGTTTGAATTTTAAAAAATCCCAAGGAAATATATTTCAGTCTACAGAGCAGAAAAGCATCACCAATTAATGACTGGGATCCTTTTACTGGAGACAGTCAAGCTCTAAGCCTTCTCTGAAGGATATGGAGTGCATACACACACACAAAAGATTATGCAAATCAAAAACCCATCACATTATGCAAACAAAAATTACTACACACAAGCTCGTGTTAGTCTTTATGACAGTCACACATCACAGGAAACCCAACTTTCTTCAAATTTTAAAATAAGAAATTTCATCATTTTTGAGCTGCTGAAGGAGATCCTACAGCTACACACACATCTCATCTCAACCAATTTGCAAACACAGCTCTAAAGGCTGTTTACTACAGTGTGATTTTCACAATAAGGACCATGATAATGCTATCCATTACATCAGTGTAAAGCAAGAATAACTGTAAGTTTGCAGAAGAGCAGCACTGAACTTATTCAAAGACTGTCTACAGTGCCATGGGGTTTCCTATTTCCTCACAATGATTTTTGTATCAAAACTATAATATGAAGAACGGCGTGCTTTTGAGCTCCTTGTATCATTATCAGTGATCCTCATTTCAGGGAAAGGTTTGGGGAAGATTCTTTGGCTTTTGAGCATTCAAGTGATCTGTCCCTCCAACCCTAGGTCTCTTTAAAGTAGACAGACTTGTTTCTCATTGGCTGAGATAGTGTAAAAATTTGAACTGTCCATGCCACCTGTCTCAAGTCTGAGGTACCATGAAGTTTTAATGACATGGTCCTAATGAAAGTAGCTGCAGCTGTTCATAAAGTGGTTTCTTAATAGGCCCCAAAGCATATGACTAAGCTTATAGTTTTGTACCACTTTTATGCAGGGTTTCCCTTCATTAAGCCACTTCTTTAGTATGAGCTGTCATATTCAAAGTCCTTTATGAATTAGGAGGAGCCTTCTCCACTGACTTCAACAGCATCTGGCTTCATGGAAGGAATCAGGTCCCTGCTGTGAAGTGTTTCAGCCCAGTAGCTCTGCCTCAAATCTGTCAAAATTGGACAGGACTCCTGAGAATTTTATTAGGATTGGGCAGAAACAACACCTTGAGTGCAAGCTAGATGAACCTAAGGCCCATAAGGTAAGATACACAGCTCAGCAAATCACTGGACATTAAGCATCTATATTGCTACAGAAGAGAGATTCTCTGTCTAGATTTCAGAAAGCAGAATTTAGTCCGGATCCATGTGGATTTGCTGAAAAAATAAACAAAATAAACATTGAGTCCCACTCAATGAACAGTGTTTGAAAGGAAACATTATAAGATACCACCTTTAAAACCAAACTAAACCAAACCAAACCAAACCAAACCAAACCAAACCAAACCAAACCAATAACCATGAGCTGAACTTTCCACTTCTAAGAAAATTTACTGGTGGAGGTTACCATCAAAATCAATGTTATGCTTCTAGCATTTCACTATTCTGGATACCATCTAATTCTCCATCAGTTCTCTAATTTCAGCTGAGTTTAACAAAATGTTTACACCACAAAATAAAACAACAAAACCCCCCAACGACAACAAAACACTGAAAGGAAAAAATACCTAAATTTCTGGCAATGTCCTCCTACTTGTCAAGCACCAGGAAAGACTGCCAGATACTAAAGTAACTTAAGAGAGCTCCATTTGATCTGCATATCATACCATAGAAGCATCACTAAATCTATGTCCAGTACATGGAAATCACACTGGCAGGAAATCTTCCCTTCAGGCAAACCCAGATAAAAGGCTTCAGTAGCACTCAACATCTTTTGCCCAGTCTACCAAGCTCAATGTTTTCTGTACAAAAGTGCCTAAATAATAAAAGCCAGTGAATAGGCAGCACAAGCAGCTATGAAAACAGCTTCCACAGTGAAATGCATGAAAAATGGTCCCGGAGTCACAAACTCCCCTTTCCCTTGTTCTTAACTGGGGGCTGCACATCTGTCCTTCCTTTGAAGAGACTGGAGTTTTCTATCTCCCATCCCTAAACATTTTGCTTCCAGCCTCTATAAATGCAAACCTCTAACAGTTCCAGTCTTCCCCACTACACTCTGACACAAATGCCTTTGCCCAAGTTATACTTTGGATGCCTTCAAAGCTGCTTAAAGGTCCCCTTAAAAAGAAAAAGTGAAATAATTTAAAATTCTAAATCATACCAATAAACTGAAATGTGGTGCTAGACACCCTCATGAAAAGAGGAAATCAGAATACATTGCCTCAAACTCAGATTTCTACAAGTCAAGGTAGAAATAAGGATTTGTCTCTGGCACATGGGCAGGGTACCACTACATGTCATGTAACAGTGCTAATCCACCCTTCTATGAATCTCACCATACATATGCTACATAAAACCCAACTAATAAGCAGAGTGAGAAGCAGAAAGAAACAGTTCAGCTTTCCAGATAGATCAATAGATGAATGGCCAGCTGAGCTACTTTTCAGGATTTTACTTTCCAAACTAAAAAAAGCAGTTCCAAGGGCTGAAGGTAAAAAAGAAAAAAAAAAAAAAAAAAAAAAAAGGAAAAAAAAACCCAAAAAAACCCAAAAAACTCAGCAGTAGCTGAGTAGCTGTTCAAAGAGATATCTTAAAATCTCTTATGAATAAAAGTTATTTTTGTCTAAAAAGAGGATGTTCTTTTTCTATTGCCTCCCAGCCTCCTTCCAAATATGCTGACAAAGAAAGATGAATGGGAACTGCAGTATCAGAAAGTGCCTACAAGGACTTGAGTTTTGCAGGTGGAGATGCAAGATCGAGGAACTAGGGGGTCAAATCACCACATCATATACTTGAATCAAACATTGGATTAAAAATTCTCTTTCTGGACTCGGTGCCTGGAAACCCTTGTATGAAGCAGAGGTGATGGATAATGGCAGATCAGCATTCTCAATCTATTCCCTGTTCTGACCTGATGTTAGGAAAAATGGCTGGGGGACTCCTATCCACCGATGAATAAATGTGAGCTTAACCCAGCAATATATTTAACCAAATTCCAATCTATGGCACTTGGAGATAAGCAGTCCTGTAAATTAATAGCTTTGCTTTTCTAAAATCAGAACAAAGAAGGAGCTCTCTAGCTAATGATGGACAACACATTTCAGTCGAGATTATTTTTCACAATCCAGTCTGCAGATTCGGTAACAATAAGATACTTTCAAATTCGCATCTTTCTGCCAAACAGTTCAGAACATTATTTAAAACAATAAATTGAAAAACATGTCCTTTCTGAAATCTATTTTTACATTTCTTTTTGCCCAGAAAATGCTTATCAGTACCACTGACATTTCACAAGCATGTTTTAAAGTGTCTAATTTTACTACTTTTCCATTATTTTTGCTCTCTCATCTGCTTGACAAGCCTGAAAAATAATAGGTGTAAAGGGGAAAAAAATAATCTATGCTGCTAGTACAGTGTCTGATAAAATAAAACCAATTCAGATAGGAGGCTTTTTCTTTTTTTACCCTACAATATGCAATAGGATTAACATGTTCCCTAGAAAGATGTACTTTTCTGCTAGGTCACAGGGCCATCTGACTGTAATTTGACTCAAAAAAAGCCCTCCAACTCTTGACCACCTCACAGTACAGTACTGGAAAACATCTAGGTCACATAATCCTGTCTCATCCAATTTGGATGCAGTTCTTCCAAGGATATAAATTCATTAGAGAGACAGATTGTAAACAAATATATACACACACAAGAAAAAAATATGCAGACAGATTCTGCCTGCTCACCCTGCATATATATGACTACTTGACCCAGAAACTAAAGGTATCACCATCTAGTCACTGGGTCAGAGTCATTCACCTACATAAATAACTTGAGAAATTTAGCCTCTCAACCACATCATAGAATGTCATAGCATTTCAGAGGAGATTATGGTTCCCTCCAACTTATTGTTTATTTAGTTATTCCTAAAAAGCCAAGCTGCCAGTCTTACAGTGAATTAGTGTTTCACTTCACTGAGAGCCTCAGTGGATTCCTGGTTACATCTCTTAAGGGATGATGGTACGCAAACAGTACCAAAGACATCAGCATCAGATCATTATGGATTATTCTGAGAGATTTAGTCACGCCACAATTAATAAGAACTGTACTGAATACAGAAAACACAGATACTGGTTAGCTGTGTTACCTTAAGAGTTAGACCCCCATGAACTGACCTCCTATAAAAGAATGACTTACTTGCCCCAATCAGCTGAGCACAGCTTTCAAAATTAGAAGGTCTAAAGGAAAAGTCCAGGCCTTTGGACCTCTCACAGAAAGCTACAACTTTGTGAAGTAGGAAACAATGCCATGTTAGGCATTTAAAAGTACTTCCAGGTTTTTTTTTCTTTTAGTCACATGTGCCTTGCCCAAGACACAAACTGTAAAAACCACCAAGCTTTAAAGATGCTGTCAACCAAAAAAGAATACAGATCTGGTTTTCCTCTTGCAACCTGCTGTCAAAATGACTTTGCATACCTGCACAGTTGCAATTGCAAGGGTATTTTTGTAGCACTGATATGCCCATTAAATTCCCTCTGTGCCAGGGCTCCCAGGGAGCTTCAATCTAACCACTACATCATGCACAGCTCTGCCACGTGGATTACTGAATTTATTGGTTTGTTATTTTCTGTCATCATTACAACCAGAGACACAAAGTAATTAATTGGGCAGACACAGCACTCTTGCTCATGCTGCTGTCTAGCACAATTAATTACCTGTGCCAGGTTTGGAAAAGCTGATCATCTCACTATTCCCTGTCGCACAGCAAGCATAGCACTCAGTAAATAATTCTGAACAAACACAGGAAGCACCTTAAGTCAATATTCTGCAGTTCTACACACATTTCATTCATGATAACAAAAAAGAAAGAGGACCAAGTGAAAACCAAAGCTCCTAAATGTGTCCATATTAAGACCAAGAAATTATTTAATTTTTTATATTTAATTGAAAATAAACAGATGTCTTTCCTTAGTATATGCAGCACTTTCTAATATTTCCTGTAGAAAATTACTGAAACCCCTGAATACTGACTTTTATTCAATCCAACTTTGTTATCCAAAACAAACTCCACTTCTCTGCCATATGCTCAAGGAGCATAGGGAATCCTACATTGCCAACATTAGGCACTCATCTGTTGTTGCAATAAGCCCGAGATATCACAGGATGCATTCCCATCTGCTTTTGAATTTTGCTTCAGCTAGCAAGGCTAATAAATTCCCCAATTTGCCCCCTCGATTCCTTTAGGAGCAGTATGCGTGTCAAATCCAATGTGGCCAGCACGTTCTGCCCACAAAGGCAGTACAAAGCAGCAGCGGCATAAGGATGGACAGAATGGGCCTGAGTTACCCAATGGATGTCACCTCTCCTGCAGCATTCCCAGTCCTAGTCAGGAACACTGCTCCTAAGGATGGGTATCACTGGGGACAGTGGGCCCCTGCAGGGTCAGCACCTCTGTACTGCTAAGACCCCTTTGGGGAAAGGACAGTATTAGTTAAAATACTTTGGGAACAAGCCAGTGAATCAGCCTTGATCAGGAGTGTAACTACTGTTTTCCCAATTCCTCCTGTGCTGACAAGACCTCGAAATTCACCTCAAGTACAGACACAGTTTCCCTGTAAGCTCCTGGGTGTGTCACAGACCACAATCTCCTCCTCTGTACGGACAGGGCCTAAGACCTCTAGGCACTTAAAACAATGACAATCTGCTAGGTGCAAAATTAAACATATAGTTTCAAACTGTGTTCCTCATCTCTGTTCCTTGCTTTCTTACACATGAACAAATTACATACATATAAAATAAACAACCTGTATATAATTGCTCTATTTGTCTTCACTTGTACGTCACAGGACAGATTCAGGCTTCCTGGATTTAACCTCAAAAAGGTTTTAAAAATATATGATGAAGTCATGAACACAGGACAGTCCAGAACATTCAAAGAAACTCTTAAAAATACAATTTTGGTATGCTTTCCTAAATTTAATTAAAACTAAAATAAATGAACATTTTGCTTTTTCTTTACAGCAATTAATACACTGGAGGCTTAATGACCTCTGTTATCACTGTGACAATTTACGTTTATGGTAGCAGTGTTGTTCTTTTTTCCTCTTCAAAGAGATATTCACAAACCAGAGGAGGAACTCTTTGAAGTATGCAGTGGGACTTCTTCTGCCCACTCCTTATGCAGAACTCTTCCAACACGGTCTGACCGCAGCGCAGTCTTCCCGCTGCAGCTCTTGGCAGATGAATCTTGCATCAGTTGGATGTGCTGGATCCCAGAGCCCTGCACCTCAGATCCACTGAAGGGAGTGAGGAGAGACCAGGAACTCTCCAGGGTCCCTGGCAGTTCTGAGCACCACAGCAGCCTGGCAGCAGCACAGGCAGCCGAAAGCAGAACTCAGCCCCTCATGTGATTTGACTGTGACAAAATACAGACAAAAAAACTTCTTGACAAAAAAACTAAGGTGGCAGCAAAAAAGTGGGGAGAGGATGAATAATTTTGAAAAAATTTTCAATTTAACTTTCACTGTAAATAATTTAGAGACAAAAGCTCGAGACCGAGGTGGAACTTCATGTAAGTCACTAAAACTGTGGCAAAGGAGTCCAAATAGATTATGCCAGAATACACACCTGGACATGGGCATAAAAAGGGCTGGGGGTCATTTTTAGAAACAATGCTAAGGATCTCTAATGCAACTTTTAAAGTTCATGAGGGACAGGCACTTGAAAATCAGTGATCCTAAACCCAGCAAAGGCAGAAACCATTCAGATCCTGATCCAGCAAAACATCTAGACATATTTATGCAAGAAAATGTGCAAGTCCATGGCTGTGAAACAATTCAAGTGAGCAATTGCCTTTGATCCCTCAATCCTTCTGAAGCCAACAGAATGCAACAGTGCAACATTAGCTGGGATTATCTGGGACAATGAGTACAAGTTACAACTTATGATTTGATTTCATGAACTGTCTTGCATTTCTTGTGCTGAAGAGACAAAGGAGTGGCATTTTTATGTGTACTGTGGATAGAGTGATGGTTTTGGTTTTAATGAAAGGAATTTCATACTGATCATCAGGGTTCACTCTTTATAACTCAGAGGGATTCTCACAGGAAAATGAGGTGCAGCTAAATCTAAGAGGCAAATGGACTAGTTTTCCTAGGGGGAAAGGGGAAGAGAGAAAAGTAGCAGCAGCTTAGTCTACATTATTTTTGCTATGAAGTTTTTTCTCCACCATGCAAAAAACCCCCAAAACCCTACTGTGAAGACAAAACTCTTATGATGTCAGAACAGCTCTTCTTTCTACTATGCCTCTTACCATGCAAAAAGGTGAGCACTACTTTTGTGAAAGCAACTTTCTAAAAAGCATTGCTGGATCAACCACATCTGGTTTGCACTGGACCTAAGTGCGGACCTTCCCATACTCAGGCCAGTATCTTAAATTCTCCCACATTAGTTGTAAGGACACTTGAGAAAACGGGAGCAGAAATAAATGTGTGAGGTGCTCTCTGTACAGTTCTTGCAATTCCTGTAGGACACAACAATGTCTCAAATGGATATTTGAAATCTCGGGTTCCTATATCCTGATCAGTAATCACAATTTGCAATCCCAAATTATTTTTTGCCTGTCCTTAGGCTATTTGGCAGTGAAATACGAGGCAGAAAGACAGAAGCCCAGTTCCCAGGAGCCAGGTTGGTGCTTCAGGGCTGAGGGTAGCTGAAACTAGTTTTGACAGGTTAGCCATGCAAATATTATGCACCAGTCATTGAGCAAGTATCTCTATGCTGCTCTTCTCCATCAGTGTCACAGAGACTGACACATTGTGACAACTTTCATACCCAGAGTTAAACTAAACTCATTTCAATCATGCTTTAAACTAAACAGAATTAACACCAAAATCCTAACACTTTAGCAAAATAAATACTGTTTAGAGAAGCAAAACATTTACACGCAAATCCAGATAGCCACTGAAGTGTGAATCCCAAAGCTATCTGCTCATTCACACGAAGACCCGTGGAGTCATCATCAGTCCAGCACAGCTTTAAGCTACCTTTCTCTGTGTGAATCCTACCCTGGCCAAAGAAAAGTGCAGGTAAAGTGCTGAAGAACTTCAGTGTAGGCAAGACTGGGGACAATAAATATACACACAGCACCTAACATAGCACAGCCCCGCTTTCCCCTCAAGAACACCGAGACACTGTCATACTATAAAAACTATTCTAGCAGTCAGCTAGAAACAGTAATAGGAATCCTGCAAAAAGTACATCAGTTGTCATGCTATAATTAGCCATGTACAGTTTAAATAAAATCCTGATTACTGAACATTTTCCAGAGGACCTCACGTTTCAGTGCTATTCCAGCCAATGCTGAAATCATAGAGTTGTTAGATGGAGAATGAAATAGGTCATTCGGGTGACACTCCCTCTTAGGGCAGAACATCACTGTGGACAAAAAACCAAAACAGAAACAAGAGTTACAGTGATTAAAAACTGTGTACAGAGAGTAGAGACCATGTCTCAGCCTTTTCAGTTTCTACTAAAGGTCCCTTTCTTTGGGTGGAGTGGTAAAAGGTTCATACCCTGAGCTCTCTGCACTTCTCCAGGTCCTGACAGTGTTTAGACACTGCACTTCTCCAGGTCCTGACAGTGTTTAGACCTGCACACTCCAGGTCCTGGAGTGTTTAGACATGGAAATAACAGCTGCACTTCTCACAGACTTACACGCTTCACACACCATGTTTCAAGTAGTGGAAGCACATGCCACTTTTGGAAGGCCAGCATGGAGACTCAAATGGATGCTTTGAAATCTCTCCCTTTAGAGGTGAGGCTGAAAGCTATTGTCACCATTTCTGTCTGTCTTAGAGGGCAGATAACCTGTCATAGGCAGAAATCAGGCAGGCTCCCTCCCTATGTCTATTAGTGATGGACATTTAACTCCATTTCATTCAAAATGGGAAAAAAACCTGATGCTATGGCTTTCCACTTGAAATGGCAACATGCTGCTTACAGCAAAGATGTCAACACCCTCAGCTGCCAAATGGAAACACAAGAAAGCCAGAGACAAACAAGAAAGTTTCCAAAGGAAATATTATTTCTCATTATTGTATTTATGTTTTATTTACCTTCTAGAACTAACTGTAATGAAGTTTGAATTGGTGGGGTTTTTCCATCCTGAGCTTATTATAAACACCCAAAGTATAGTGCAAAGAGGCTTAAAATATAGCCTTTACCAAACAAGACAGGGAAAAGTCTTCATATCACCAGAGGTTTCCACCTACGGTTGTCCTAGTGGAACATAAGGAAGCCAACAGCAATAGGTGCAGTGAAAGCCTGCCTTGATATCTCTTAGTACAGATAAACTGTCCAATGTCCTGTTGATACAGAAAAAAGCTGTCCACAAAACATCACTGGGAGCAACAGTGTTATTATTTATATAGCAGAGATGAGAGGACAAATCACAAATGCGTAAAATATTGGGGCAGACAAGAAAATATTTTACACTTGGTAGTAAATTCTTCCTAGCTCAACAGCTTAGCTTTTGAACAGGTGTGAGAAGTAGGAAAAAATCACAAGGAACAGAGATGTGTGATAGGTATTACTCAAGGAAAGAAAGGAGAATGATGAAGGCCAACAATTTCCAGTTACATTAACCCCCTTCTGCTTCAAAGATCTTTCCTTTAAACTGTTGAGGTGTATTAGAAAGCTTCAGCTTGGTTTCCCATTACATTCTCCCTGTGTTATTGCACCTAATAACACAGAAGGCTTTAGAAACGCTTCTGCTTCCATTATTTTCTCCTACTGGATGCCTAGTTGTTTAATAACTTTATCATTTTACAGTTATTTGTATTCAAAATAATCTGTAAATCAAATTCAAATATAACAGCTCAAAGTGGGGGCAAAGAAATATAATTATTTAGTATGGCCTGGAGTAATAACTCAGCTTAATGTGATAGAATTGCCAAAAGAAAATGTAGGTTAAGTACCAGGAACCATTTCCTAACAGCAAGATCTATCAGACTAAAAAAACAACCTCCCTGCAGAAAAGGTGGCATCTTTCTCACTTCCTTTTGAAACAGGACAGATGATGGCAGTGGAGCATATCACATAAGGAATCACCTGAGAAAAGAAAACGACCTAGCACAGCTTCCATTTCTATCCTTTTAGAGTGATTCACAACCTGAAGGCTAAAACTCTTGTGGGAATACGTTCTATCCCACCTTAGTCAAACGAAAAGCCAGACGGTCACAGCCCAAGCACCGGCGAACCAACACTTACGGAACCCTAATGAGAAACTGTATTTTTATTTTGCTCTTTCTGCTTTTTAGGAGTCTAACTGGGAAAGTGCCCAGGTCATGAATGGATTTAAGGATCTGAGCCAAATTTACTGAAATTGCAGATGTTTACTCATATATTCATCTTAAGCTTGTTTCTAACTTCTATGCCAAATAGAGACAAACCTCCTGTTGTGCTCTCCTGAATTGGGGTCTTCTGTATAAGCAGCTTACAGAATGAACAACTTACTGTGCATATACATGCAATACATGTAAATATTAGTAAATTATTACTCAAGTTACTATTATTATTAAATGATATATCAGTTATTTGCTGTAGATGCCTTTCTGTTTTCCAATTCACTGAAGGACAGTGTCTACTAAAAACATTTTTTCAAACTCCAAGGATTTCATTAATCAAGTACAACCACATCTAAAATGAAGAATACATCGCAATAGTCTATCAGAGCAAAATAATATTTTAGTTTGCATGCAAAACTATTTCAATTCTTCAACAGATTTTAACTAATTCCAGAATAGCCACGTGAATTTTCATCCTCATTTCACAGGTGAGAAGACTCAGTCTCCCAAAGATTAGATGATTTGCCCAAGCCCATACTCTAAAGCTAGCAACAAAGATTCATGTGTCGTTAGGAGCATATCTAATTTATTTCTATCTATGTTTTTATTACACTCAGGAGCATGCTATCTCAGTTCCTTACAGTACTCACAATCAATAAATCCTTGTATTTTTCCCATCAGAAGGGATTTGTGACTTTCACCATTACAGAAGGCGAGAAATGAAGACACAGAGGAATACGCTGACTTGGCAAAAGCAACTTGCCCAGGGGAATCAATGCTCAAGGCAAGAACAGAATCTGGACCCCCTGGAGTCCCAGTTCTACCTTCATAGTCCTTCTTTCCTATGAGATTTCCTTCTTTTTTTTCTCTCAGTTCCTTTTTCTATCTTAAGTGGGTCAGTCCAGAAGTCAATGAGATTTTCTTGGAGATTCCCTAACAGTACTTTTCACTAAAAGGTATCAATATGTACAACAAATGAAGCCAACTTAGGTGGTGAAATTGTGCAAAACCCAGTTTTGATTCAAGAATTAACACCACCAGAAAAGTGGGAGAGAGGACGCTGAAATACAGCTGAAATACAATTCTACAGGACATCAGCAGAACAAAACAATTTATGCTGAAGCTTTTCCTCTTATCTCTGTAATATACCAGATGATTTTCTGTTGTTGACAGCCATGCCTTTTAGTTACTGAACTGCTTTGAAGCAGCAGGGACAGGTAAGTGGTAATTCAGGATCTGTTTCCAAGCAGTTTATTTAAGCCTGTCATTCCACATGGCCACTTTCTACAGTTCAAGAAGAAACAAAACCTGGGCTACCAAGTTTTGCATGACTCATGCATCACAAAGCATTACCTGTACAACAGACCCCTTAATCTAGTTACTTGCATTCATACAGCTTCTCTTTATTTGTCTTGTAGGATAAGCAGAGAAAAACTGACAACACAGACTTGGGGAGATCTCTGCTCACTACTGCAGAGTGCCTCAGACACCACTTCCCACCCTCTGGGAACTAAAGTATTGAGCAAGAAAATTACTACACAGTATTGAAACTCTCTTTTTTTTTTTCCTAAGCCTTTTACTTCAGCAAATAGCTCACAGAACACCAAACTGTTTGATGTTTTAATGTTGCAATATATATCCTATGGCATGAGCTGGGTCTAGGGAAGCAGTTACAGCTTCACTCAGCACAGTAATGAACCTTAAGTAACTTCATGCTGTAATGATGGCACAGGAATAGCATTAAGATGTGGCCAGAGGTGTGTTTTCCTAACTGCTGATGAAGGGAGAAAGGCAGGCCTGCAGCCAGCTTCTGGAAATGCCCGCAGGGACAGCCATACATCACATTCTCAGAAGCATGTGTAGTCAGGTTACACCACACAGAGCTGGCACTGCAGGAATGAACCACTCTCTCTCTCACCCTGCTCTTTAAACACATCCCTCCTGGTCCTCTGATTCACCTTCTTGGCATGGGGAAAGGCAAGGAACTGCTGCTTCGCTGCTGTTTTAAATCTCATGCCATCACAAGCATTTCACAAAGCTGTAGGTGACAATACAGCTGCAGTGAAGTGGCCCCTGAAATCTCAAGGCATTCTTTCAAGTCATAGCTTGCTCTGTAATCTCAATTCTCACAGTTAATTGTGCAATAGGTCACTCAGCAGTCGGCATCCACAACAGTTCATCCATCCAAACCCCTATTCCTGATTTAAACCAATGTGAGTTGTACAGCCACAGTCTAGCACCAATTATCAGCAGGTACAACACTCCAAAATGAATATTTAACATCACTAACAGGCAAAACTCACTGCTAAGTTTTGCATGAGGAAAGACACATGAAGCAACAGGACCTGCAATAGAAATGGTCTTCAAAAAACTTATTTATAAATCAGTGTTTAAAACACATGTGGGTTGGGTTTTTTTTCATGCTGGTACAATGGCAAATTTGAGTAGGGATGGAATTTGGAGATGTCTCAGTCAGAAAGTAAAAGATTTGGTACACTCTACTGGCAATTCTTATCTTGGCATAAAAATACTAGTTGCACCTTACTTTCAGAACCTGTACATGGTAAACTTTTAGTCATGGGCATTTCAGTTTCCCTAATTAAGAAAAAAAACCCCAACAAATAACAAAGCCTAACATCAACATTTTGTACTGGTTTAATGCCCTCCTTTGAAATAGAAGCTTTAGCCATCCATTTCTTTCCTCTTCCCCCCCTCCCCCAATCTATTGTCATTTGGCCAAAAATGAACCAATTTCTTTTAATCACTGGCATAGACTGAATAATTATATATATACTCAAAATTACTTCTTTGATTGGTAGCTAAGCTGCTCTAATGCTGCAAGTCTCTGTTGGAGGTTAGTACCTGTTCTAAATGTGTACTACAGATGAGGGCAAGATACCCTCTCTTTACTGCTATGACAGCTGATGGGCTGAGACTCACTTGAGACATTAGGGTTTTGTATGTAATGCAGTATTTTTATTGCACATTTCCAAGCCACAAAACAATTTAGCCATAAAACTGTCATATATGAAACCTGTATTTTTAAAATTGCTTTCTGCTACAACATCACATTACATTACCAAAATAGAAAAACTACCGAGATTTAAACTACGCTTTACCATTTACTTGCTGCTAGTTGATTATTTATCATTTTCCCCTCAATTTAGACAACAAAAGTATGCAGACAGAGTCATGTTTATATCACACTAAATTTTAAGCACTATGCTGCATTCCCAGTTTTACAGAGACAGACTAAAACCTTCCAAATTCTTCCAATTCTTAATAATTGCCATGCATTTCTACATGCATGAAAAAATACATCCAAGGCTACTCTGCAGATTTATTTAAATATTTACTATGAAAGGCAAATCCAATCTTGCATTTAATTGCACAATAGAAAGTCTGATGGAATAGTGCTTTGAAGATCTCTGTTTACTTTCTACGACAATACAGCCAAGTAGGTAATTTTGCAGTGCTTCAGTCTCCCATTTACACAGGAGAGTAATGTTTCTTTTCTCACCTTCCCTCTCATTTCACATTAAATGGTCCTGACTGGGCACCTCCAGAATCTGTGCATTGTAGATGTCTGAACAGGTATAAACACCTTTTCTAACATAAGCCTGACAGTGCTCCAAAAATTCTTAAACGAACAATCCTTCATCAAATGTATTCTGTAACTTTATTTCCCTAAAATCTATAGAGGAAATAAACCCTCACAAAATCCTAAGCAAGCAGTTGTCAACTTAGTTGTCAACTTAAACACCACTTGCCTTTCTCTCATGTTACCAGACTCTCTAGCTGTCCTGTCATGGTTCCAATGACAAACTAATACTGCAAATATCAGGATTTTAAGTAAAACAAGACATTTTCTATGCTTTTTTATTTTGCCTTAATTTTCTGTACCTTCCAAGTTTGAAAGCTGATGTCTAAAACTAAGGGAGAATAAAGCTGTACTTGTGACATTAGTCAGATTGGTAATTGGTTTAAATCATTGTCATTGCAGAACAAAAAAGCTATCCTATGGCATATTAGCACTTATGAGTTTAAAATTAGGAATTTTGCTTTCACTGAAGAGAAAACTGTTTTCCAGCGTCTGAAAAATAAATAAAAATAGGAAACACTATCTCACCTTTTTGTTGAGAAGAATAGTAAAATTCTAGGACATCAAAGTGTTTGTGCTGGACTGGTTGAAACCACAGAAACTACACATTTCTGAATTATGATGCCAAATCAAGCGTAACTGTAATGAAAACCTATAATAATTAGATTTGTTCAATCCAGAACAGATAAAAATGGCAAGGTGTTATTTGGACAGAGAAAAATTCTAAAAGGTAACCAAGAAAATAAAATCAAATGAAGGTTTATTCTTGTTTGTGAAGAATCTATTCTAGCAAGAAATTGAACCATGACTCATGAATCAAAAGCGGTGAAGGGACCTATTGAACTAAGAAAAATATGCTTTTTTTCCTGGCAAGAGATCTCTCTGATACCTGCAAACAAGAGAGTAGGAACAAAAGCTACATATACAAACAGACTCCTTTTTAAACCTTACAGATTTCTTACTCAAGTACTGTCTGAACCGAACACTGCTTTTGTTTTTTCGTAACTAACTGAAGCCAGAGATGCTCAAACCACAATCTCATTCTGTCACACTCCTTTGCTCTTACCTTTCACTTGAAGCAGCCCACACCTCTCAGGCATTGACATCCATCAGACAACAAATGAGTGGTAGAGCTCAACCTCTAAAGAGCAGCCACAGAGCTTTTAACTAGTAAGACAAAGCAGATCTGTGAGTATGTTACCTACTCCCTGAAGTTCTTTGATCTGAAATTCTGTTAGGTCAAACTATTTTACCCCTCTTCACCAGCTCCTTGCCTCTTTTGATTTATTCAATGACAAACTTACTGTAAAAGGAAAAATTTTTCCAGGCTTTAGTAGGTACTAAGGTCTCATTCAGCAAAACACTTTGATACAGTCCACAGATCTACAGCCTATACTTAGTTGTCCTTTTAATTGAAGATCTCAAAGGTTACAGAAAATAACCAATGAAGAACTAGACCAGATCTCTCACGTGTATCTCCCAATCTGGGAAATTGCTCCATCCCAAAGATGAAGGTGGCAAGCCCACATGGGCATGGAGCTTCCTATGCACTCTTACTCCCATTATGGCTCAGTAGTTGAAGTCACTTCCACGTACTCGCAAAAACCTCGATACAAAACGATGGAGCAGAGGCAGTGCAGTGGAACTCCCTACTCATTGCTCCATGTGTTTAAAGCTGCGAGGCACCAGGTAAGATCTTACTGAACCATTTTTAAACATATTAACAGAAAGGAAAGATGCCCATCTTCCTTCAGAATTATAATCTCTCTCCTGTTAGAATAACAATTCTGACATTTTCTGTGTTAGTCAAACTCTTTCACAGGAAAGAAAAACACCATTGCTGTTTTTAAGAAAAAACAGTCTGTCACCCATTAAGGCTTCTTAGCAGAAAGCAAATATGGAGATTTTAGCATGAAAGGTATCATTCTGAGAAAGTTTTAAATTAAAGAGTACAAACTTGCCAACGAAAATGCCATCTTTAACCTTAAATACATTGCTACAGCGAGACTATAATGAAATGATAATGTGGGTGCTGACTGAGGAGAGAAAGAGGATTGAGTCAGGTAGAACTGACATACATAAAAAGTCATTTCTTTGCTATTCAGTGATTTGAAAAACACCAAAAGCATTATTTCCCCACATGAGAGAATTTTATCCCCACATAATAAATTTCAAAAGGGAAATGTCAATACTACAAGTATTTAAAGCAACCTCCAGATTATATTTAAAAAGAATGAGATCAAGTGCTCATATGGCATGTTTGTGAGAGCAGGAACCATGGAGATTTAGTATTTACTTACAGGCTGGATGTAGCACATTAACAACACTCACTATTTTGGATCCCAGAACTGTTAGCATGCCAATATTAATATGGTAAAACCCAGCAGGATATAGACACTGTCATTAGCACTATTAGACATGCTACATGCACTAATAAAGAATTGTTGCTTTCTCCAAAGTAAAGCCGCCTTTGCTCACCATAGAGCTGTGTGACACAATTCCAAGTTTGGTTTTTTTAAGTCTTCCTTCCTCATATTAAAAGATGATTTCAAATTCTAGTGCTTTGGGTATGTATCTTATTGCACTTCTTTTTTCTTTTATTAATTTGGAATTTTTTTCTTCATAGGTTTTTTTGGGGGTTATGTTAGGTTTGTTTGTTTGACTGTTTCTATGAAATTGAGAATAACAGTTGATGCTGGAAAGTTGCAAAGAGAACTTAATGGAAATAAGAAACAACATAATAAGGAAGCAGTGATTGCTGCTGATACAGGTTTCCGTTGTCAAAGATGACACTTCCAGAGAGCTTTAAAAATACCTTCCTCACTTGAAAAAGGACCCAAAATATACTTCTCAACAATATTTGTACAGTTTTGTAAGTGAAAGAAAAGAATGTGCAGTGTCAGAACCCTCCTGCAATTCTGCTTTAACAAACACACTCATTCCTCCAATCTGCCCTCCTGCAGCCAGGGATCCTGACTTGCACTGCAGCTGAACCCCCAGGATTCCCATCACTGCAGGCCTTTTGCTGTATAAACACTCTTGATTATTTACAAAAACAATTCCAATTGAAACAACAGTGTGCTTGCACACCACGGGGAGCAGAGAAGTTAAACGGACTGTGGTGGGTCAACCTGCTCTGAGACGGTGGGAGAAGGGAATTGCAGAGGAAAGCAGGGACTGTGGCACTCAGGCAAAGCCCAGGCTCACATCCACAGCAGCAGAGCCCAGCCCAGTCCTACTGAACTGCAAACATTTTTTTCTCCCGACTCGGAGGAACCTGAAACTGCTTTGTACTTAACTGAAGAAGGGCTTAACAGAAAGTTTTGAATTATTTCACAGTCACATAAGACTATTTCAAGCATATTTGCTGTCCTGCCACCAGTTCAGAGGACTCAGAAAGCTTGGGTATGGGGAGGTTACCAATGGCATTTACTTGATGCTGTTTGCACATGGGTGCCCACTGGCATAGCTGTACCCAGAAGTCAACGCTAGTTTTCTTTCCAGCTCTTGGTGAGAAGAGTCATGGTGTCTTTCCTACTTTTTCCTGGATCTGAATAACCTTCCTCTGGGTACTGCTCTACTAATTTTTTTCCAAAGGCTTTTCCCAGTGGGTTTCCATGACTAAAACAGGATGCTTTCAAAATCAGGATAGAGTCTGTTCACTACAGGTAACATTTCAGTGTCCCTCTAACTTTCACAGCAGAGGAAAAGGATCTGAAATAAACATACAGCTTTTAGATTGCATCAGTATTGAAAAGAAGAAACCAAGACATTTTAGCTCAAGCAAAGCAGCAGAAAAAAAATTGCCTGAGAAGATACTTTAGAATATTTTATTAAGGACATAATGATCCCTCTATTTTTAGGATACTTAAGGCACAAGTTTTCCTTGAAATGATTTAGCATATTTTCAAATTTTAATAGACTTGATAGGTTAGTCTTATAAATGAACAATAAAGAAATAAGAGTGAATAGCAAAGATAATGTTCAAAATCAGGAAATCAGGAAATATTCAAATAAAGGAAAGAGTTTCTAAATGCTAGATTAGTTTTCAATAGCATTGTTGTGGACAAAAAACCAAACAGGCAAACAACTGTCTAGCTCACGCTTGAGAAGTTTTTGGAAAAAGATTAGATGGCACTGGTGTCTGAAGAAATGTCCTTCCAAAGTCTTGTTTTAAGCTGTAACAGTGTAATGACTACGGAGTCTTGTAAAAAGAGGAAAGTTGGAAACGTAATTCTGTCCTTGCTCTGCAAGGGCTCTACTGCAAAAATTCTAGAGGAATTTTTGTGATAACCAGAACCCAGGTTTACTTCTCTCCAGATGCTGACGTTCGTCCAAGACAGGAATTTTCTAGATTTCTGCTGCAAGCCATCAAGATGGACATCTTTGTATATTATCTACCTACCTGTTCAGCTACTTAGAGCTTACAACAGGTTGGGTCTGCCTTGTTAAGTGTGAGTGACAAGATATACATTTATTACAGTCAGTGAAAAAAGTTGCCTGTCAGGAAAATTCTAGAGCATCCATGATTAATATCAGAATAAAGATTTGAAGAGAGACAGACACAAAGAAAACCCAACCAAAACAGGTAAGAGATTTGTGATCCTGTCAGCTCCATGCACAGACAGAAGACAGTGGTCAGCACCACGTGAGAGCACAGTGCTCACTCAGGGATGAACTGCCAGTTACCCCCAGGCTTCAAACAGTGTGAAGAGAAACTTCATATAAAGGCTGCTGGTTATAAACTCATTTGCACATGCAATTGTTTGATGCCAAAATCATTAACGTGTCCTAAAATCTAAGTCACTGGGCCCTTAGGAAAAAAATACATAAAAGATGGGATTCAGTACTACTTTATTTTATTTAACTTGCTTGATACACCCCTCTCTCTTCCATGGGCAACAAGGGCTGAGACAGCAAGCACTATTATTTTTACCTGTATTTTGCTTGACTATGGAAAAATAAATCTTTTCTTGTATTTTCCACTGGAAAAGAAAGGGAACTGAAAGCTACCGAGAAAGAAAATTCCCAGTCCAACAGTCCTCCTAGCTAGTTGTTGTAAAGTCCAGCTTCCAAAACTAGGAAGTAAAAGGTCAAAACTGGAACCTTAATTTTGAACATTACAACTTCACAAAACCTGACTGAGGTAAAATATTCAAAGTCAAGTCCTCATTAACAGGAGATGAGAGCAAGAGGGAGTGTGAAAAATCCACCTGAGCTTGTATTAAGATACGATGCTCTGCAGACTATTAAAACTATTGTTAATCATTCTTCTGCAGACAGAAAGGATATAACAGGAAAGGAGGACCCTTCTGTGGTGGAAGAAATAAGGTTAAAAACTGAAATGTTTTAAGCAGCATGGGACAGAAAGAAGCAGGATACATTATCTCAGGCCTTGATCCTGTGCAGCTTCTCTCCATCCCTCATTTATCCATTCAGGCAACCTGAAAAACACATTACTCTGCAAGATGCTCTGCTGAAACCACAAGTACTTGTAAAAGAATAAGGAAGATAGGACTCACCCCTTTGTTGGAACGAACTAGACTGTGTGAGGCAAACTGAACCTTCCTGTTTTCTATTTCAGTGCATTTACTTCACAGATTAATTACACCTACTATGTGGAGAAAGAGAGCACAGGATGGTACTAAATGTATCAACAGCTGACCCTTGAATAATAAGGCAACCTGTTTGAAATATCCATATCCACTTCATGCAGTAGATTTTATCTCCTGGACCCAAATAACTCATCAAAAATAGGATTATGGGGTTTGGCTGTTGTTTAAGTTTTGTTTTCAGTTGTGTAACACGATAGTTAGCCAAGTGATTTCTAGTAATTGAAAAGATTGTCTTGAATAGCAAATTTTATGTTTTTCAGCTATTACCATAATACCCTTCGAACAGAGGAAAAATTCAAACAGAAAATTAATGGTAGAAAGTAATGTTTTATCCTGCTGCTTGCCAAATCTAAGGAAATGTCATTTATCACGTGGCAATCACTAATATGAGTGAACTTGCCTTCTTAAATGAAGATACAAAGGTATCACGAAGTGTTCAGTCTGAACAGTACCAGCTCTTACCTTAACACCCCATTGGAAGGCATATTAATATTGAGGGACCTTTGCTGCAACAAAGACCTCAGCTCAGCTGATGAAGTAATAATAACTGTTGTTTGCAATCAGCAAGTTGTCCTCATAGTCACAGAAATTATTTACTCATTCAAAGGCTTTCTTTTTTTTATTTTCACGGACTTACCAGCATCACTTTATAAACCTGCAATTGTCTACTGCACTGAACTCAAGGAAGGCAGTTGCTGGAAAGGTACAGACCATTACTTCTTTGTTTTCCATTAAAAGAAAATGAAATCAAACTGTGCTCATTCAAGTGTGTGGAATGGGAGAGTATAAAATTAAGGGAGAAAAGACTCCTCCTGCTCTTTATAGTCAGTGAGGCTCCTGATGCAGCTCATTTATACTTACTCTCTTTCAAATGAACGGTTGTTCTAAAGTTAGAGTTTAGTTGGTTTTTTTGTTTTATTTCCTTTGTTAGAAGGCCTGAGGCTTCTAACACCAGTGCAACACAACCCTATCTCCAATTGCAACACCACATGGACAGAAAGTCATCTTGTTTTCCCTTATAGTTTAACAAAAGTAAACTTGCTAAGATACATGAATAGGCACAAAATCTAGACACATTGTCTGGTAGTGGCTGCAGGAGTTGACATCTTGACTAATACTGCAAAGGCAGTGTTTGGCAGATTTAATCATGATACTAGACTCAAGGGGCAACAGAGGTGTGAGTAAAAGTAGTTGTGGCCATAGTTCATTCCATCAGTTAGGCTATGTCCAGCTGATACAGATGATCACAATCTTGACCTCAGCAGAAGGTTTTCATAGATCATGAAATCCTGCTGCCCTCTTCTCGCATAGAGAGAAATTCTAGGGGAAACAATGACATTAGCAACTCTTAAACAGAAGTTTCTCTCTCTGATGTTTCTATTCCAAATTTACCTTATTAGCTTGGTATATCCTATTCCCATGTTCTTTGACAATATAAGGTACTGAGATGCTAAGTCACCCCACAGTTGTTGTGTGACCTGAACCAAGCCCAACATAAGAATAGGTGCTACTGCAGAGCCAAAGTCATAACCATTTAGCCATTCTCCAGCCCCAGATCACCATGCTGGGAATGCAGCTGTAATCTCTCAAAAACGTTCATCTGCTTTTGCACAGCTTAAAACTGCAAAATGTTACAGAACATGCACAAAGTTGCTCTGTATATATAGTCTGTTGAAAACCACATAATGGAGAAGGCTACATGAAGTATGCGGCAGTAAGGATCTGATCTACAATGTCCAGAGACACCAACGAGAGAGTTTCCACACGCTCAGTCCAATAATAAATCCTGAAACTCACTGGTGTCTTGCTCAAAGTGACAAATCCATCTGGTTGCCAGGAAAAGACACAGTGCTTCAGTGCAGCAGCACAGATATGGAATCAACATTTAATGAAAAAGAAAAAGCATTAGACACTACATAGGAGAAGTTTTTCATGGGAAGCTTGAGGCCATCCATACATATTCAAAAGGATTTGGATAATTTATTTGACCTGTGCCCCAGAATGCTGGAAGTTGCTTCTGGTCCATCATTTACGATACATAATCTCAACACCTCCCTCCACTCTGCACAAATGAAAGCATAATGCACCCTACTCAAAGATTCTCTTCTTTCTAACAGTGTGAGAGAAAAAAATCCAGCAAGACAATTAAAAACTGGCAATGAAAATAATATCGAAAGCAGTATAGGGCCTGGATCGCGGTGCAACTTCAAATGTAGCATTAAAAGCGAGGAGAGAGAGCTAAAGAAAATCTAAATATGAATAAATAAAACCAAGCACTCATAAAATCATAGAATCATTAAGATTGGAAGAGAACTTTACCATCATCACGTCCAACCATCAACCCAGCACTACCTCTGTAACCCCTAAATCACTGAAACATCACCCAGTGTGAGATCAAAACGCCTTTTCAACACTTCCAGGGCTGGTGACCACCACCTCCCTGGGCAACCTATTTCAATGCCTGACCAAACTAACTGTGAAAATTTTTTTTTCTAATATATCATCTGAATCTCTTGTCTCAGCTTAAGGCCATTTCCTCTGGTCCTCTCACTGCAGGCACAGTAGAAGAGACCAGTCCCCACCTGCCTACACCCCCTTTCCAGTTGTAGAGAGTGATGACATTCCCCCTGAGTGTCCTCCTCTTGACAACCCCAGCTCCCTCAGCTCTTCCTCATAAGGCATGTTCTCTAAACATTTCACAAGCCTTGCTGCCCTTTGCTGGACATGCTCCAGCACCTCAATGTCCTTTTTAAAGCAAGGGCCCCAAAACTCAACCCACTTGCTTTTCATAGATGAGGAAAGGATGCTGCTATACTCTATCTTGACTTGCTACTGTTTATATATTTACTTGGGGGTTAAAATTTTGCAACATGCGCTATTCAGGATATGAAGCACATTAGGAAACAAAGAAAATGCAGAGCTCCTGATGCGTGATGAAGTCTTACAAAAGCCATGGAGAGAAGGCACAGCAAAGAGAGATGACTCAGCTCTGACATCTCCCAGCCCTGCTGCTGGTGCATTTAAGGAGTTAAGGAGTGCACTGTGTTCGCATCATGAAACATACCGGCTTGCAGGAGCAGGAGGGAAGGCTTCAGCTCCAGGGAAAAGGTAAGCGCTGCCCAGCTCTGCCACAGCAGCAGCTGCACACCTTCACCCAGCCCACACGCTGGCAGCGCACAGAGCATGGGGAATGGGAGCTCGGCGGGGCCACCTGCCAGGTACCAGCGCTGCACACAGACAGCTGGTGACTGACGAGCAGCCACTGATCCCAAACACCTTGTGTTAAGTCATTCATCTCCTCTTAGTCTCTTCTGCTAAACAGCCCCAGCTTTCAAACAAAGCCTTAGCCCAGGTTTGCCAGTCTGCTCTGCACCCAAAGCAAGGCACGCGGCACCTACAAGACAAGAGCAGAAGTTTTCAAGTGCTGATATACTTGGAAACGAAAATTCAAGTTCCAGCACTTGATACTGACAGTACCTCCTTGAGAAGTTTGTATATTGATCCCTTCAAAATTGCTGCTGTTTCTCTCACTTTTGCTTGCTCACCCTCCAGCCAGCCTTGGAAAAAGGGGTGCTCTTAACAGTAGTCCCAAACCTAAGACTAATGAAAGCCAAGACCAAACATAGAGAAGAAGAGGTGATACATTCAGACCCACTTGTATCACTCAGCCACACACAGGAGACAGACTGCACAAGAAAGGATGCCTTAGAGTTTTAATGTAGTAACTTCATTGTTCATCAAGAAAGATAAGGAAATGCTGACTACACTAAGCTAGCAAATTCCCTAAACATGACAAGAGAAAAACACCCTCCCTATACACAGTTCATAGGAGGGAGATAGAAGACTTGCAAAATTGAAACTGGCACCTATTTATTCTTTCTTACCCACTGAATTCTCTACACTCGCCTCTTGTGATGAAACACATGGAAACTAAAACACAAAAAACTAATACGTTTGGCAGTAATCCTTCAAAGTACCTTATTCCTATTTAACACAAACATGCGTCTGTGGTTTCTCTGGGAAGAGAAACCAGAACTGACACCTTTGTGTCTTCTCTCCAACCATCCTTTAGCATGAGCAGCAACATGCAGCCCATAACAAACATTATGAAATATGATGAAACACCAGAAATGTAAGGGAAGAAAAGTAATAGTCTACAGTTTTCCTCACAAAATGATGTGTTATTTCTCCCCTTCTATTTTCCATGAAAAGCAAATAAACACTTCAACACTTAAAACTCTCTTTCTATGCCAAGCAGCTGAGTGAAGTAACCATATGCAGATATAAGTGGATACACATAACCAAATACGATGCTAAAATAAATTTCCATCACAAACTGAAACCAAACAACTAAAATATGCTAGTTTCTTAAAGGTATTTTGTGTAAATACAGTGTACATGAAATTGGATGCAATAGTGTGCAGAAGGATTAACAAGAAAAAGCCTTCAGAATTATGAAAAATAAGGTAACATACTTCAGAAGTGTTGCATGATCTCTGATGGCATTTTCTGATGTTGTTGAGCAAAAAGCTATCTTACATTTCAGAGAAAAGAAGCTGTGCTCGTTAATAAAACTTCAGGAAACTAATTCCTGCGTCACTTCCTTTTGTTAGGATTTCTGTAGTTACTAATTGTTTATTGCTGACTGTTTCTCCACTGAAGCCAATACCCATTACTGAAAGGAGGAAAAATCTGCCTGTGTCAGGGCTTGCAGAAGTTTTCAGGCAGCGTGACAACTGGCAACCTTACTAAAATGTTTACAAACAGCCTGAAAGAAATTAAGAAAGGCCTAGACCTATACAAGTCCTTCAAAATCAATAAGCTATTTTTATGATTCTTTTTTCTTTTCCTGAATTATCTTTAATCATAAAATAAAACAATGAATGTTTTCTATAAAAAATGATACTTGAATTTAGTCAGAATACAGATTTTGTACTGTGTATTTCCAGAAGAGAGTGAAAATGATAGAGCAGTCAGTAGAGTATCTCACACAACTCTCATACCTGACAAAAGGTCCTACATATACTAAAAAATCGTTGCTTGTGCACACGAGTATTTGCGAGCACTTCTCTGATCTCCATCTTATTCCTATTTTTCTGTTTGTTTTTATCCTAGAATTTCCACTAAGTTCCATCCCACAGAGCAGAGGAGATTGAGCCCAGAGCCCATGACACTGTACAGGAAAGCTCCCTACTGTCTCAAGTGCTTCATCTCAACAGGAAGAGAAGCCAAAGGAGTATGAGTATAAATGGACCATTGTAATTTATAGGTTGTATTAATAATTAAATGCTGGGAGTGCTATTAGTACCTTCACTACATCCCCACCCACAGGTTCTTCAATCATCCAGTATCATAGAACTTGTATTTTGAAGTATTTGTTCTCAGTGCTTTGAGGCATAAAATGTCCTGCAGTGCTACAGTCTTTATTTCTTCAGTGTGGTGAAGTTCATTTTGTGTAGCTGCTAAGGTTTTGGGTTTAGTGCTTTCTTTAAAAGAAGACTATTTCTATCTGGCCAGATATGGAGGTAAGAGGAGAGCTCACAGTTCCTTCTGAAAGGAAATGAGACATGAGCAAACAATACCTCTGCAGAAAGGGGAATCAAGCTAAGAGAGATTTCCAGTTCTGACCCTCCAGAGTAAAACTGGCAATGGCCCATTTGACAAGAAAAATCCATGGCTCCAGAGAGTTGGAAAGTGGTTCAGACTGACATTATTCATTTCCTTCAAGGCTACCTGTGACTACTTCCCAAACAAGAAAATCACCAGCTTAATTAGGGTTCCCCAGAAATCTCAAAAAAATGGAGCTATCCATTCTCCACCTACACTTTGCAGCAGACACTTAAAGCACTTTCTGCAAGTCTGACAATGAAGGTGTTTGGCTTTGCAAGGCTCACAACACAGCAAGGAGCCATCTGCAGCCCGGGAAGATACAGGGCAGAGTCTGATTAGCGATTCTGTGCAGGTTTTCTATCTCCTATCACTGCTCTCCCCTCCCCCTTCACATCCCCTAGGGACACCAGTTCCATATTCAAAGCAGCCTGGGGTCTTCAAGCAGAGAAATGTGCATGATTTGTACGTGGCATTAAAGCAGGGAAAGAACTCCAAAATTATAGCAGCTGCATCCAGCCCTTGAGACGGCCCAGCACCGATAAGGGATTCAGAGGGTCGCATAATTCATTTCACCTGCAGCAGTAGCATCAGGGGAGGTTAAATATGTCACTCCATCACAGTGAGGCAATGGGTTGGGGGAAGCCTTCATCATTCATCCTGTCAGCTCTACACCCCCCTTCACCTCACATCAGCAGGGGGAGATAGGGAAGGTTTTCTATAAGCATATGAACAACACAGTGGGGGACACAATGACCTTATGAGTCTCCCCTTCCAATTTGTGAATTAATTGTCAGCACCTGCCCTGCTCTACCAGCTCCCCTCCCTGCACTCCATCCTTCTCCCACTACCAAGGCCTGATCCTGCAAGACTAACTTCAATATGTGAGCTCAATGCCCTCCTGGGACCACACGTGCAAATGACATTGCAGAAAGGTCAGTGCTGCAGAACGAGATGTCTTGTCCAAATACAACCAAACATATTTAAATGGCATAGGAAATTTGTTCCAGGACATGTGTATCTCTCTTCTTCTGCCTTTCTTGGTGACAAAGGTACTTCCTCATTATTTTTACTGTTGAAACATTTTGCTGTTTCTTAGCAATCTGAGGGCCTGGTTTCACACAAAAAAATTTCTTAGCACATCCTCTCCAGAGTCATATTTTCACCTAGGCCTAAGATTACTCTTCTCTTTGCTGCATTACTTGCTAGAGTTCATCTGTGACCACTTTAGGAGAGAATGCATGTCTTCATGGACTGCACAAGTTCATGCACATTTGCACTCATGTACAGTGAAAACAACTTGCCTGTAAAAGGGTCTGTGGGACCCCACCTCAGGATTTTCTCTTGAGAATTCAGCTTTTGAGGTATTTCTGTGACATGTCAGTTGTGCATGATCATTGTGCAATAAAAGCAGAAATTATTAAAAAAAACCCCAAAGGCAAGTTTGCTGAGAAGGTACAGCATCTTAAACCCTGCCATCACAAAATAATCTTTTGATACATAATACAGATCAACTTCCTTCAAAAAAAAAATAAAGGTGTTAAATTGTACAACATTAATTTCTTAAACAGTAGAGTGATAGAAGGACTGATAAGAATACACAAGCATTTAGATATTGCAATTTCTGGTATAGATAAGAACATAGAAAAGCAGCATATTTCTTGAAAGTGGTTAGAAATGAAGAGGGATGTTTTTGTTTTGAATGTATAATTCAAGCATAGCAAAACCAGAGAGGGTCAACTGAAATAAGTGCAAAATTAAATACTTTTAACATTCAAAGGTTAAAAACCAGTAAGCATGCAAGTCTTAAGCAATTTTTTTCCCTTTTGTCCTATCTTGGACATAAAGGGCTTTATAAACAAAACAAAGTATTAAGAGATGTGCTCAAACAATTTCTGTACCTACAGTTTAAATCTTCCATCATGTAAAATGAAGAACTTGTTCTCTTTCACTCTTGAAACTACACTCTTAAGGAAAGAACTAGTCCATTAGCCTTCTGCAGAAAAATTCAGCAGATGGCATTTTTTGATGTCTTGACTAAGAAAAAATACAGTCACAATTGGTGCTTTTATATTCCAAAAATATATATATAAAGGTTTCAAGAAGTTGTTTTTCATGCCTTAAGGCTAAATCTTTGACTGGTTTTTACTGTATTTTCTCCCCTTGCTTGAGTTGCTAAAATCTGTTGCTGTCTTCTGCTCTGCCACCTGTACTACTCCAAACACTAAAGACACCTGAAGGATAAAGAGATAGCTCATAACCAAATGGATACTGGGAAAAAGATTTTTGCTTCTGCCAGTTACCTGCAGCTCATGCACACATATCCATGAACAAAACTAAACATCAGTAGGTGAGTAATTCAAAGCATCCTTTACTTCTCCACATGCTTTTCACAATGACACTACAGAGCAGTAGCACCCTGAGCCCCAGGACCAGTGGAGTTGTATTTAAAACAGACACAGACAGAGGGAAGAATGAAGTACCTACCTTCTTAATCCTCCAGAAACTATTTCAGCTGAAATGGTGCTTATTTATGGCATCAGTTTTGCTCATACAGCATCTATGAGTCACAATTGGGAGTCATTTGCTGAATTCCAATGGGATTTCCACACGATCAGTACGGAAAGTGAGCTCACATGTGTTTCATGGCATATATGCCTTTAGAGGGTCCACAATAGCAAGCAGCAACTTTAGCTATATTATAAAAAATATTTCACAACATGGGACAATTTTCACTCTCTCAGGAAAGCTTCAATTCTGTTCCAGAAGCAGATGTGGCAGCTGAGGACTCTGCTGTGTCCAGCCCAGTGGGATCACTGGATCCCAGCAGACAGCATTCCAGCATCACACGTACCCACACCTTTTAAGCAACAATCTTGCCTATATATTCTGCATTGCCAAGGGCTCAGCACCATCACAGACCAGACTTCAGAAAGGTTGTAGGTTAATTCATATTAGTGAATTCATAGGAGTATTAAAAAACCCACTTTTAAGCGTCTTTCATGATTCTAAATTGCGACAGGAAAGTTGCAGTTGAGGAAACCTTTTCCAATGGTGAGATCAGGTAAATACTGGAAAGGTCACAGAATCTCCACATTTAGAAGGTCTTTTGGAACAAGCCAGGCAAAATCTGCTAGAGGTGGCGTGGATAAAGGATGCAGCAGGCATCTCTTGAGGTCCCTCTCAAGAAACGTCTAGCAGCTGACCTGTGCAAGGTCTATGATGGAAAGCAGTAAAATGGTATGGGTTGGAAGTTCTGAGCAGTGACCAAATACAATATCCTTAACCTCAATTTGCACTTTCAGGACCTCTTCCACAGGCACTGAAGTTTAAGACATTTAGAATTTCCCTGATTTCATTCTGATTCAAATGGAACAGTAAAATTGTAACCAACCGAATCCAAAGTAGCTGATGAATGATGACCATAGCACACACATCAGGGAATCAAGCCTTTGTTTTCCATTACCTATTGGAAGTGCTGAACCATATAATTTCTTGGAGCAGAGCATGCACTGCTAGTGCTGTCTTACAGCCTCACCTCTACTGCAAGGACTGACTTTATTCTCCACCAAGCAACCCAAATGACACTGTTTTCACACCCCACAAGTATCCTCTTCACAAACTGGAAAAATTCCAAAGGAAAATCCCATTATATGTAACAACTATGGCTACAGTTTTTTTCTGGATTCCGAAAGATTACATGCATACCTACATTCCCGAGCATTCTTGAAAATCCCAGGGTAAAACCATACAGCAATAGCCTTATATCATTAAGTTCAAGCTTCCTAATTGGGAAGAGGCCCTCGCAATGCAAGTTGCAGCTGAAAAGGACAAACCACTGACTTTAAAACTTCAGAACTGAATCACAAAACAAATTAAAATAAAAGACTTGGATAGAGACTGGGAGGAAAGATGAAAATAAGGATGAGGTTATCTAGATCAGCTAATCACAATCAACTGGATGCTTTATCTTCCACGAGGAGCATGAATAAATAAACACCATTAGCAATCCCTAGTCTGCTGCTAAACATGGCCGTCATTAGCAAGCTGATTGCTTCCAGACACTAAACAGGAGTCACTCCTAAGGATGTCTTAAAGGAGGGGAGATGATGTCAGGTGCATAAAGGACATCGTGCCACAGGCAGGGAAGACAGAGATAAATACAGTGATGGATGAAGGGGGAAAGGGAGTGAGAAGACAAAAGAAGACAAAAGAAGACAAGCTAATGGGCTCTGATGGTGAGAACCAGAAACTTGAACTTGATACGCCAGAATAGCAGAATAACTGGAAGAATCAAAATGTCTGTGACATGATTAGAGTTACAAGCAATGAAGAATATTTTAGCACAAATGGACCAAATTTGGGGTGACAGATGTGTTTGGAGAAACCAATGAGGAAAAGAGTTCCGTGATTATGAAGAGGTGAGGAAGAAAACAGACCTATAATTTTGCCAGTGGAGGCAGATACTCAGAGTTAAGTTTGGAGCTGAAAGAAGCTATTCCTCAGAGTTTAGCTATCTGGATTTACCTAGTTATGTTCTTCACTGAGAAGCACTGGGCATTTTAAAGAAGTTCTCTATGTCAGGATTTTCTCACCACCTTAAGAAGCCTTAAGAAAGGCAAAACTCTAAAGCTAAAATTGCTGGCAGACAATGAGAGAGTTATCTACTTCAGGGACATTGCCTACTTTCTTCATACAAAAATCTGCAAATCTCAATCAACAAATTTATATGTGAAGAACTGTTTCAAATAGTTGTACATAAAGATGATGTGAGAAACCAAATGCCTTTTCCTCAAGCCTGTGATCTTTCAACTACATTAAATCCCTTCTTGTTTTTATGTGATAGAACATGAACAACATCTAGAACCAGCAGACAAACATTGGTTTCTCTCCTGGTATATGAATTTTCCAAGAAAACAGTTCTATCAGTACCCATCCCAGTAAGTGCACAAAAATCACAAGAACTGTAATGCTGAATTTTGCATGAATAGGCAGGTGCTATGGACACCTCAGATAGACCTAAGAGGGAAAAAGTATCTGGGATAATCTCTCAAGAGGAATTACAACAAGAAGGTGTCCAGAGGTCTGTCAGTTTCTGATTGCACCTCCTGTTCTGATGGCACCTTTATTGCTTCTTCATTTTAAAACACACTACATCTACCTTATCGGATGCTGTAAAATATCAGGGGAAAACCCCCCAGTACTTCTAAAGGCATGTGAGTCACTTGGTTATACCCACTAGAATAATTTCCCTTATGCTAAGATTTCTGGAATGCAAAACACTGCCTCCTGACTTTGTAACTCATTACTCTGTTAACCTGGCTAAACAATTCTCACTTGGGAGAGTCTGTCAATCACTAAATTAAAACCTCCTTCAACAGAGACACCACTCATTCTCCCCCTCCAACCCATGAAAGCAAAGCAAAAAAACACTCAGAAAGAGAAAGAAACTCCAAGAGGGTGATCAGTGTGAGTTTTGATCTTTTCCCTCTCAGAAGCACTATGCTTGATGCACTTGATGAAGTTAGGTAAGCTTGCTGTTAACAGCTCAGTGATTTTAAGTGTCTTGTCTGGTATGTGTCTGGGACTGCTGGATTGCATCTCTTATTTATTTATTTTTGAACCCCTCTTTTTCTTCTTTCTGAAACTCATCTCTGAATGTCATGCTCACAATCATCTATGCATCCAACCATGACCATGAATCTTCAGTGCTGAGTGCTTGTTCAGTCTACTTTAACACTGCTGATGGGATGGCATTTAAACAAAACAGCAAAAAAAAATCAACATATATGGAGAGGGATTCCAACATTGAAGAGTCATCTCACCTGTACAACCCCAGGCATTTAGCTTGTGAACCTATTTTTCTTGCACTACTCAAGAAGAAGAGCAAATGCAAATTACTGGACAGTCATCAGCCATCAGCCAAAAATACTTCCATTCCCACCATGACAACTTTTCATTATCACTGTTCTCACCTAGGTATGTACAGACATATTCACAGGAAGACGAAGTCTACAACCTCTTTTACAGTAAAGAAAATTAGAGACCCAGCATGAAATTATCAGCTTCAGGCAGGAGAGCCACAACAGGAGGTTTTTCAGTCCTGACTTCTAAGCAGTATCTGATGGAGAAGAGAAGTAAGTTCCTCATGCTGTGGGAAGCAGCAGGCTGCTCAAAGCAACTGGGGGTGATGACCACACTCAGACAGCCCAGTCCACATTGCTATCAGACAGGAGAACACAACTACAGCACAGGAGTGTGGTCAGTGTGACTTCATTGCTCCAATAGTCAAACTAGATGGATTAAAGCAAGCTTGGTTAAGCCTGCCTGCATTTTGGAAAGATGGCAGGGGCAGAAGGAAAGAGGCTAGAGGACAGGACTGAATAAATTTGATTGTAATCCACATTATAGTTTAACAGCATCAGAATAGCATGGATAAGCTGTGGCAACACAGCAAAGTCAAGAATAAACCTGGAACAATGCACCAGCTGTTAGTGTGAGGAAAAAAAAAAGTTATTTATTGTGATACAGGAGACCAGTCGTTGTTTTTTATGCTGAAAAAAAAAAAGAGATAAGAGCTTTGCAATGTGATTGTTTATATCTCCATGTAGGAGTGCTTACTGCCACCAACCACACATATAAAGGGGTAGAGAGTTCGCAATAAGAAGGGCAGAAAGGAGAGTCAATGGTAAAATATCTGCTACGTATCTTCCTATCTGTACAGCAATCCTAGATTTCCATCTAGTGCTAGTTCCTACCTCCTGCCCTGTTCAAGAATGTGGCCCTAAATCCACTGCCCTCACGGTTCTTGAAAGCACAACAGACATTGGTCTTGATCTGCTTTAGTGACTTACACCCTGTGTCTACAGTCTACAATGTAAGGATTCCAAAGCACCAGAAGAAATCCCTTTTCAGAAAGGGCTGTTGGAACAGGGCAGTCCATCTCAAATCCATCTAAATCTGTGAAATTAAACAACAAAAGAAAATACCACTTGTTATTATACCACTAAAAGTCAAAAGTGCCCCTCAGCTTCCAAATACAAGGAAATGAGCATTTTACTGAACTGTCAGTCCCCCTGTAGTGCCAGCAGTGATTACCATTTTTTTCCTCCTCCATATTATTCTTAACAGAGCTTGTGGATTCTCATGGCAATGCATGCCACCATGAAAAGGCTGAACTTGATAGTAAGTCCTCTAAACCAGCACATTATTGGACAGACTGCTGGCATTTCACCCTGAGCTGCTACAGCAGCCCCAAAAATGTACTCCAGCACATGGCCTTCCATGAGCAGGACTTTGCCTACATAAATTAATGTATTTCAACTTTAGTTTCCGTGAAACAATGCCTGATTTGCACTACAACTCCCAAATTCAAAATATCAAAAGCCATTTTTAGAGAGCATAGAAGCAATGACATCTGAAGAGGTTATTCAGTACTGTTTTGCTACACAGCAAACTCTAGGCACATAAAGATTTTAATTCTTTTCTCATGTCTACTGCCAGAAAACTCCAGCCCAAGTGAATACTTGAGAACAAACAGATGTACATCTGACTCAAAACTGAGAGACGTCACGTAAGAACCATTGATGTCAAAAGGTACAAAACTTGAGCTTAACATTGTGACAGAGCAGTTAAAAATATTTATCTATTACTGTCCCCCATGCACCCGAGTGAATCTATTCTGCTTGAAGTTCTCTGAAAAGCTCTTCCTTTTTATACATGTCAGCAGTTTCACTTACAGCAAAGGCCTTCTGAGTTTAATGTCACTTCCCAGTGTTCTAAAAGTATTTGAAATACAAGTATTGGTGATGACTTGGCTGTGTTTCACATCATTAGAAGCAATGGCTTCCACAATTAAATGAAATCTTCAGAAATATCCCAACTACCTGATCCCAGCAGCTTTGTATGTTTTTGGTAATCTACATAACTTCTTTACAGCCCTGACATGGGAGCAGGTTGCAGTGTCAGTGCTGGACACCAGAATTTACTTTGGAAATGGTCTTCTCAGGAGGACTGTAGGAGCCAGAGCTTAAAACTCCTTGAGCACTGAAGTGAAAGGGTTTTCCTTGTTCTTAGTAACAGAAAAGGATGGCAGATGTCACAAAGAACTGCAAAAATAATTCATTTCTTATAGGCCGCAGGGATCTGCTGACGTTCCTAACTGACGAAGCTCTCCTCACTAAAACACAGAGCCACAGAAGATGGTTTCTGCCTTCTCCACACAAATCAGAACAGACAAAAAGTAGTTTGAAGGATTTTAACTGATCTCTGAAGTGTTATTACGAATTGCATTTCAGCTCCATTCATGCCTACTTCAAAACTCTTGATTATTTTTCTTCTATCTCCTCCTTCCTTTTCCCAAAGCCCCTGGAAACATAAAATTAAGAGTAATAAAATATCCATACCTATTAAACCAAATCAAAAAAAGAGTTCTTTTTGTCTGGGATTTTGATGAACTGAAGCCTTCTAGGACCCTCACTTTGATGTTTTCAGAAACATCAAAAGATCAGGCTTGTTATCAACATCATTAGTGTGGCCTGAAGATGTTTAATACTCCAACACATACAGAAAACGCAGCACAGAATCCCCCAATGGCTTTTGCCTTGTTTTCATTCCTTCTTTTTAAATTTTGTTTTCAAATCTGATTTGCATTTCTCATTCCAAGCCATTTGCCTCTCTCCCACACTGCTCCATCCTCTCATTAATTCACCAAAAGAGCTTTCTAGCGCTGACCTATTCCCCCTTCCTGAAGGGAATTGTATAAACTCCTTTCTACCCTACCACAACATAACATACAGCATAGAATAGATTCATAGAATCATAGAATGGTTTGGGTTGGAAGGGACCTTAAAGATCATTTAGTTCCAACCACCCCTGCCTTTCACTAGACCAGATTGTCCCACCAGGTATCTCTGCAGCCACTACACACGTTGCGACAGAGTCTGAGATGTTCTTTCACAGTGAAGCCTCTTGCTTTGGCACTTTCAGGGCTTCATATTTCTCTGTGGGTAAGCACCTGAGCACTGGTTTCTTTTTCTGAAATTGCCACTTTATTTGAGCAGGCAGCAC
This sequence comes from Corvus hawaiiensis, assembly GCF_020740725.1. Taxonomy (NCBI): domain Eukaryota; kingdom Metazoa; phylum Chordata; class Aves; order Passeriformes; family Corvidae; genus Corvus; species Corvus hawaiiensis. The sequence goes on along the minus strand of NC_063218.1, from coordinate 47,670,064 downwards.
CTTACGCACAAAAGCTTGGAGAGAAGACCAATGATGCCACCAAAAGTGTATATAATTTAATTTAAAGCGCTGGCATCAGACTGAGCTTGTAGTCTGATGATTACTTACTTTTGTCCACCCTATTAACTGTAAGAAACAAGCAATAATCTTTGACGACTGGTCAAGCAGAGAGATTTATTTCAACACTATCACGCTTCTTTCATTGCAAACAACATCATTATAAAAGTATTACTGCATGAAAGACCCATAGTAACAAAAGCTGTACAGGGCTAACTCTGCTCTGCTGTCCTTGATTAAACACTCTCACATAATCTTCTGAAAGAATTAACGATTTCTGTACTCCTTTGCCATGAGCAACCTGTTTCATCTGATTCTCTTCTGTAGGGCTATCAACATCTATTTGGCTACAACAGACACATTTCTGTAAGGCTATAACTGCTTAGAGGAGAAAATAGAACAGGTCATCACACATCAAGTTACCCCACAAGCCCCAGCAGGTATGCTGAGGTTGGCATGGACATACCAGCACCGCAAACACACCATGCACTGCCTACATCAATATAGCTTGGTGATAACAAAAGCAATAACCCTGAAATATCTGAAAATATGTTTTCTTTTCCATCTTTTGTTATAGAAACCTTGGTTTCAAATTTGCCATGGAAAACAATTCAGCTTCGTCTGGAAGGCGCTGACCTTACAGCCTGGAAGGTGTGGTCAAATCACAGATGATTTAGGTTGGAGGAGAGTTTTAAAGGTCATCTACTCCAATTCTCCCTTGGGGATATAGATATAAATATAGATATTTCTTTCCCATAGAAGCACTACATACCTTAGTGTGAGTACTCATTATTGCTACAGAGCAGAAAGGCACAGACGGGATAACCAGGAGGTATTCTGCAGGTCCAGGAGGCCGTACTCATTTGAAAGAAGAGCAGGCAGAAAAACTTGCACAGTAGTTACCTGCAGTTCTATATGTCTGACCTACAGTAAATAATTTTCATTTGGAATTATCCCTCAGAGAACAAAATTCAACCACAATGCTTTAAAACATACAAAAGGAAAGATGTACGGGACAGAAATTTTATTAAGTGATTAGAGGAAATTATTGCTGCAGAATCCATCTCTGTCACATGCTTTTAATAGGAGAGCAGCCATGACTGGTAGCTTGCAGAAGCACTGTATTGTTCCACGTGTAGCTCTCTGATAGAAATAGATCACTTTATAATGTGTCTGCACTCTGCCCTTTAAGGACTGTGTTTTTCCTACTATTTGATACACTCAGTTTAATAGCACATTGTCCAGCCTTGCTGAAGAACTGGAAGACTGCCACTCCTCACATGCTGCACAGATCCTTTTGGCTGACAGAGCAAGAAGCAGCACTGCTCTGCTACTACAGAGGATGGGCCAAATGCAGAGAATTTTTAGGCTGAGATACACTGGCTGTTGATCTCTGTAGAGCCATGTGCCTGTATCCTGGAATCTGAGACAGAGTCTTGGTACCCAACAACTTCATGAGCAATGCTGAGAGATACTTACCCAGCCCAATTCCAAACTGAAAGTATCAGAAGGGGCTGGACAGTTGACCTAGCTGTCTGTGATCATGGTCAAGAACATACACATCCAAGGTACAGTAAAATGTACTTTGTAACAGCAACATGGAAATGTCACTAGGCACAGGACACTAGACTTGAGACCTAAGCTTTATTCATGCTTGTGTCCATGGCCTGCTGCATCATGTCTGCAATTCACTTCACCTCCCCAGCCTAAATCAGTTCTCCTGTCTGCAGATGGAATTAACACTATTTGCTTTACATATTGAATGCTTTGAGATCTACCTCTTACAGCTGCTACATAAAAGCACTACTATTAAAGTCATTGTTCTGATTATATTTAGGAACTCTCTGTGTGAAGTGCTGAAGCACATTTCTAATGCCAGCAGGATATTAGAAGACCCCTTGTCTCACTGGAACAGCTTTAATGAGCTACTGGAAGTAGCTCAGTACATGTTTCTGCTGCCACAGAGCTTCATAGCTTGCCCATACATCAAACAGTCTTGGAATATTTACCTTTTTTCCTCTGAACCCTCTTGGCTTCAAAGATACAAAGGCAATTCATATGATTGGCAATGTGCCAGTATGAAAATCTGGGCAGCCTAACAACTTACTACAAGACGGGTGAAGATAAGGTGGCAGAGAGACAATAGGAGGCAAATTAAATTCCTCAAACTCCATCTATCTGAGAACTGGAAATTAAAGAATTAAGGTTTTGTTGTGTGACCTCTTTCCAGATCAAAGATTACGGGGAGACACAGAAGGCACAGGTTCCTATTTCATTCTTCATTACTGGTTGTCATAGCTTGATGAAACGATTAAGCAGTAAGAATAGCTAAGAATGCTACTATAATATTCTGAATTTTGGACTATGCTAAAGCAATTACCTGAAATGGCAACAGCTAGTGAGGCCTGGTACAAAAAGAGAACATTTCTGTGACAAAGTTCAATTTCCATTACTGAGAGAAAATACTCTTTCCTGCTTCTGTGCTTCTATCTCCACCACCTAGCTAGAGATGTATGAATCCATCCCCAAGCAGGATAAACAACTGGTGCTATGTCAACAGCTCCTTACCATGAGGGAGAAACAGGTACCAGCAGGGAGAGAGGGGCACAAGACATAATTAGCAGCTTCCTCCTCTGAGTGCATCCATGGTGGAAATGTTTACTTACAAGACTCAGAAACGAAACAACAAATCTTTTATTAGCATTCAAAGCCATGTGAAATCCCAAAAAGACTTTGCAAAGCCTGGCAGTACTAACTAATCAACCATCTGCATTTGCACCAGGAACACGGCACACAGGCGTGAGAGGGGGAGACAAATGGGATTCTTTCTGCAGGAGCTTGCAGAGGGAAGAAAAGGGATACAGGGCACATGTTCCCAGTGAGATGGTTGCAAGGACCAATTCAAAGGCAGCATGCCCACTGCTTCCCTTCCTCTAAAACCAATATTGAATCTAAACAATCCATCCTTCCAAGCTGTTCAAACAGCACTAGCAGAGAAGAAGCACAAAAATGGTGCCAAACTAAACACACAAATGAAATGGAAATTACCTTGAGGAAAGTTAACTGAAAAACACAGACAAGAGATAAGTGGTAGAGGCAAAACCACCAACTTCAGAGAAATTACACCAGCTTAGACCAGCTGTGACACACAGCTGGGTGTGGAGAGAATGCATAATTTGACTGGAGAAGACTAAAAGCATGTTTTATAGGGGGAGGGAAAAGACAAAGTGACAGAAGGGAATTTTCTGAATAATACTTTTTCCACCAAGGTCTCTCTAGTTTAGTCACTCTTACCTTAGTCACTCAGGAATTAAGCTTTCTAGTCTTGCATTTGTAAAATGGAGAATGTATTATCTTCATAAAACTCTTCAAACACTACAGATAAAAATATTAATGTAAGTGAGAAGAATTACTATTGTTGCTATTATTGAGGATGCTGTAAGCTCCCCTGGTGAGCTGCTACCAGAACTGATCCAGTCCTTGACTCCATTTAAGACTCTGTGCTTGGGCTTTCAACTCTAGCTATTTTTGCAGAAAACATGTGACACAGTATCTGCAACCTAAGGAGAACCACAATTATTCTACAATTTCTAGGAAAACAGTTAAGGAACTGTTAATCATAGCAGCAACAACCTTTTGAAGATATGACAAGAGTTCACTCCAAGCTACGGACCTGCATCACCCATGCAATCCTGTTACTGTGTCACAGGGCAACGCTGTCAGAATGAGTGGATTCACACAAGTATTAACAGGATTAACATACTAGTTTATCAGCCACTACACACACAATTCCCCAGACAACAACGCATTCCCATCACTGGGACGAAGCATGGCAGCTATTTAACTGTGCCACAACACAACACAGTCATTTAAAAACTGGAATCAAAGGCTCCTACATGCAGGAAACTGAGGGAGAGAGTCTGACAAGGCATAACAGGCTCTCTTTGGACACTGAAGTCAGTAACTCAGCTGTAAAGTTACACTACCTTTTGATGCCCATAAATAGACAGAGCCTCAGCTCAACCTGTCATTTAAAGCTCTGTGGCTCCTGGATTGGATTGTCACACTGAATCTGTGTAAAGTGCTGCCTTCTGAATCAGTGGCCTCACTCCCAAAGCAGAGTTTTCTTAGATGATGGATATTCTAAGTCACTGCTGCCCTCAACCAACCTCACTTAATATACAAATTTTAAAACCTGAACTTGCCTGCTCTTTTAAAAATGACCACAAAATTTTAAATGTTACAACATCACCAGAATCCAAAGCTATCCTACTACAGATGTCATCCAAGGACCACTGCCAACAAAAGGTGGATTCCTATACTGTTCAAAAGGCTTCACACAAGTAAACCATGGCTGATAGTGAAAGCAGAATCCCTTTTCTTATACATAACCAACACTACCATGGTGCACAGGACAGACTATAAGCTTGGTTTCACCTCTATCCTAAACTTTGACCTCTCCAGCCTTTCCACTCTAGGCAGAGGCTCTCTTCCACTCATTCCTATGTCTTTCCACCCAGCAGCTCTCTCCCCAAGCCCTAAGAGAAGGCATTCCCTTCTTCATGAGTTCAAGTATCTGCCAGCAGCATCTATTGGAAGAATTCACTTCCTTCCTGCATTCCTGTCTTTTCGGATCCAGCTCTCTGGAAGAACCGGAATGGAGTTGGTGGGGTGGTTTAAGCAGAGAAAAGGTAAGAGTAAGGACAGAAAGAAGTGAATGAAACAGAGACGAGAGTGGTATCTAGTGAAAGCCAAGGAAAAAAATGCTAAATTGGGGTGTGAGACGATGAGACATCAATGAATAAGGGACAGAGAGCATGGCAAGAATTGAGCTGGTAAGTAGAGGAAGAACAGAGCTAACACTATTACTCCAAGTTTCCTCACCTATCATATCCAACTACTGGAAAGGAATCCAAGGCTTCTTCCCAGGGATTCATTACTAACCCAACCTGTTTAAGGAATCTACTTGCACTAATCAGGTTTTTATCATTTAATTGAATTCTTTTAGAGCAAATCCAAGAACAGTATTTATTGGGTTATGGTGACCACTGCTTACTGATCCCGTAACTTGCATAAATATTCTAAAAAAAGAATATAAAAAATTCAGCTTCATATACACCACAGCAAACTGCCTCCTAATCCACAAAGGTATGGTACAAATCCATCAGTTTTGTCAGCTGAAAACTGGCAGATCTGCAAACTCTTAGTGCTTAGGATAGATGGGAAAACTGACACATTGTTCCAGGGTTGTGACAGAAAACCAAATACCAGCATAGGTAGATTTCAGTAGCTGCTGTGGGTTGAGATTCCAGATCACAGGGGATGCTCACGTGGCATTATTGCTCAGCTACCCAAGAGACAGCAGAGAGAAATTAGAAGTGTGTATTTTGACTCTGAATGCCTTGTTACTGATTTTCAGGTAGCAACAACTACTGATGTTATACTAAATTCTAGGGTTAGCACCAGTATTTTGGAAAGCAAGAACTACAAAGCTCTAGTGATGCTTTCCCTTTGCATGATGCTAAATTGTACATGGAGAGTTGATATCAGCAGATTTTAGCAACAAATTTGGGTTAGCTATAGCAATTTGGATTTATGCTAAAAAATTTACAATTAGGGTTTGAAACTAGGTACTGTAAAGTGCAAATTGTTACTAAACTTAGAGAACTCAGATCCTCAGAAGAAAGATGAAGACAGGTGTCAAAAGACATTTTTTACATTTGATCATTAATTTTGAATAATCAGCTGTTATCTACCTTATACTCACACCTACTATTAAGGTTCAGTACAGCAGGGTACAAAAGCTGGAATTATTCTTTCAATTTGGAAGGTACAAAGACGTAATTTGAATATCACATTTTGAATACTGGAGCACTACTTGGTACCTAGATTATACTGATTATTAAAACTAGGAATAGGTTGTGATACCAAGATGGAAAGGGATGAAAATCTCCCCCAAACCCCTGTAAGTTGTTGTTAAGTTTTCCCAATAAGGTGAGGACTAGTGTAAATTAATTTACACCTTTAAATCCCAGTTTTTAGACATCAAAATATTTTTCAATAAACTCAGGACTAGGGTTAGAGTTGTGGAGCAGGACCATAGTGGTCAGAGTATGTAAACTGTTGCTTTACTTTGCAAACATCAGAAAACAGACACCCACTAGCATACCGAATTTTAACAGGATAATAGATTCCAGGGTGCTGTAAGGATGGTCTACCTTACTAAATTAATTCAACATTGAAGTGCAAGGTTGTTAATGATGTAAGTCCACTGATTACATGTCTGAAATCAATGAAAAGAGATTAACTCACATAACTGAATTTGGTTCTCTGTTTTCAAGTCAGTGGATCTTTGTTCAAGCTTTATTTTGTCCCTTGCATGAGGTGATTTTAAAATATTTTTATCACAATATTGTACAGTGTTCTTTACTTTTTCTCTGCTCAAGAGATGCTTGGAATAGGGCAAATAACAAAGGTTCCATTCAGATATTGCAATAAAACTACAGAAATGTGACGAGCAGGAGTGAAACAGAGGCGCCAGAAAAGACTGAATAGAAGAAAAGATTATGTGTCTCCAACCATTGCTTCTTTAAGTGTTGAGAAATTCAGTTCTGCATAAAACTAAAGGAGTGCTCTAAGCTATTTTGACTGGCTTTGGACCTGAATGAATGATAGGGGAGATGACAGCATAGAATTCTTCTAATTCCTTTGTACATCAAACTACTCACAAATATTTTGGGGGAAAAAATCCTGAAAAATAAGCAAACCTGAACTGTATCAACTTATGAAGAGAAGAGAAAAAGAATGAAAAATGCTCTGTGAGTGAATGAGGTTATACTCTTTGAAACACCAATTAAAGTCTTCAAAAGCTACAACAATGGTGTTCTGCTAAATCCTAACCCTTCTGTTGAAGAGGGAGAAAGCTGAGGGGTAAGACTGTTTAAATTATTAATCTGACCCCATGCTAGTCGGCTTCACTGGAACAATGAGATGAATTACAGTGAGGGCAATGTTATTTTAAATTACACTCAGCAACACATGGAGCACTTACACATTTCCTATGGCCTGATGTTTCCATGTGTTCATGCATTCCCCTCATACCCCGCCTGCATATATGTATCTATCTAATTCAAAAATCTTTCATATGTCCAAAAGGAAAAGTGAATTATGGAAAGAGCAGATTCACCCAAGAAAAAATAATCTTTTTACTTGAATAGCTTTGTTACAAAAAGGCTGGCACTTATAAGCCCTCAGGGCAAACCCCTCTATGACAGGAAACAATGAACTGCTGTGAAGGCTGGCTTAGTAAATGAGAATGGGGTTTAGGATTCAGGACACCTGAGTTCAAGCCCTCTTCAGTTAATAATTCACTGTGTGAGTTTGAACAACTTGCTTAATTTATTACACCTTTGAGCTTCGTCTTTGTGTAATGCAGATAACTGCTTCCCATCTCACAAGGTAACCAGTGTAAAATCTAATGATTCAATAATTCAGACTCATTTGGATGCCATCGACACCACCAACTATTGTCATTTTTGTTATGTTTAAGAGCATAGAAATTGCTGAACTATTTTTCCAGAAACACTGCCCTGGGTATGCAATGTCTGTCACAACTTTCACCAACATACTTTGCATTTCTCACAGTTTCTTCTTCTGCAAATATCTCTCCAAATCCCAGAAAGTGTCTTGTTGGGAAGGCAAGATGCAGGCTGAAATTCTTCAGATTTGTTTTGATGAAGATGAAATGAGGATCAAGTCCAACTCTATTTCCATCCTGCAATATTTGAAAGGTCACATACATACGAAAATTATCAAACATTAAATACTGGCAGCCACTGCTAGATGTGGCATGCTACGTGTCAGACTACAAACTAAGACTAAATGAGAGAGTGAAGTTCCTCCTCTAGTTGCTATGTGAGTGTATTCTGAGCAATGAAAATAATTTATATTAAGCACAGACTGGGTCTCTAGGATCTGTATTCCTCTTATGATTCTGCCATTACGTTTCTAGGTGACTTCAGGAAGTCACTAATCTTTTGCACCTGTACTTTCCTCAGATCATCTCCCAACTTTACCACCCAAAAGCAAAACAATAATTGAAGTACCTTGTCTCCCAGACAGGAATAAACAAAGCACAACTATCTGAACACCACAATAAACCCTTATATTCAGCTTTTTCTACATCTATAATAAAAGCTGACTGTGATGCAGATAAGTGCTCCCCTTCAGCTTGGTTCCACTCAAGCTTCACTTCCAAAAAAATTAGCTTTGCTGGCCCTGTCTCTTAAAAAAAACAGTGAACAGTTGCAGAAAAAGTTGTGTAACTTGAGGAAAGAAAGAGCTGATAAAGCAGTATAGATGTGCAGCATATATTCCCTTGGAACTGTGCACATTAGCAATAATAATTTCTAAAAGCAATAGTAACTTTTCAGCCAAGTGCAGAAGACTTTTTGTACAGTACAATGAGTGTTAAGGGATGATTCACATTCTGTACATAAAACAATGTTCTCACCGTTCCTCATGCAAACCCAAGGAGATCAGAAATTTGCAACTTTTTTTGTTTTAATCTGTACTTCTCTGTTCTATCACTATGCCTCCCTTCATCTCACCCTAAAAGAAAACTAAAACTGTGGCCATTACTTACAGAAAACCACACTTATTTATCACTTTCCAAGTCTGGATACAAAAAAATAGCAAATGCCTTCAAAACACAAAATATTGAAGCGAAGTATTCACTTTAATTTATCTTTCAGCATCTATTTAAAAGAAACACATTTCTAAAATACACATAGTAAGTTATTTTAAACAGTTCTTTCTCTCCTCGATTATTATTTGTACTTTTACAAACCTTGAACAAGTGCAAAAATATGAGGCATGGACTGAAAGGCAGCTCTCAAACCATTATGGACTGTTCTCCCAACCCTAACAAGAGCCAATACATTTGGGACTGCATCAAGTCTAATAAAAGATCAAAAGAAAACTTCGCACTGAACAATAAAACAGTGCCAGAAAAATATCAAAGTGGTTTGTTATTTTGTTGCCGTTTGTTCCAGAAAAAAACGCAAACGTGTTATGAACTGCCCCTGAACTAAGTGTGGCAGCTGGGGACAAGGCAGTCCCCAGCAGCAGCTCCTGAGTCAGCCACGGCAGCTACTGACAACTCTGCAGCTCTGAACCCCTGCACACACAGGTCACTGTGCTGTGTCCTGGCAGGAAGGAGTCCCTACTGAGGAGTCCAGATGTGCACACAGACACACACACACCACTCCTAAAGCCGCTGCGTGGCACTCCAGTGAAAACAGGGCTGCTCTCTCCAGCTCAACAGCAGCAGAATTCTTCTCCTCTGTCTCCTTGCCACCTTCCTAATCGCTGTCTTTTCTGAATCTCCACCAAAACTGTCTCGCTCTTAAGAACAAACAGTAAATACCTGGATAGTACTTCAGCAGGGCACCTGACGTCTAAGGCTTGCATAGAGTAGCAGCATTCTGTGCAACAGACATCACTATTCAGAGTACAGATGTGGCTTTTGATGATAAATCTGGAATCCTAACTGGGTTTTGTTCATTTGTGTTTCTCTTAAACATGGTGGCCTAACATTAGCATGGGAAATTTAAACGATCTTTAAAAAATGTCTCTTGTGGTATTTACCCTGGCTCCTTCTTCCTTCTAAAACCCTGGATAGAGCTAATGGAATTTAACAACCACTGCTTTACATTACTTGGTAAAGTAGTTTCTGATAAAGATAAGAAACTTCTGCTTGAGAAACATCATGTTCTGTGAAATTTTACCAAGCAACACCAAAACTCTCTCCTGCACCTTCAAGTGTGAACTTCATTCACTAAAACAAGGTTTACAGCAAATACTGGAAAACAGGTAGGTCTCAACAAGAACATGTTTTGAAAAGATCCCTCCAATTCTTAAATTTTTTTATTCCATTATGTATTTAGGCCTCAGCCCCCCATCCTCCTTGCAACAATATGTTTTAGTAGATGCTCTCAAGCAAATGAATTTAGTCTCTTAATCTCAATTTTCACTTGTGTAAAGCAACAAAGGACTTGGACTAACTTTTGAACTGAGAATTTCCGGTTTGAAAGAAAAGCTGGCTGATTTCCTGCTTGACTGAGATGAACATCCTAGAAAGCACTGACAGCAAGCACACTTAAATAATGCATTTCAGTGTGTACTTGCACCTCGCACTGCAGCTGCACGTGTGAAACGCAGAACAGGGACAAAACAGAAGTCACTTATGTAGGAAAGGTTTGTCACTTCCAACTGTTTAAGGTATAACTAAACTAAAACTAAAGATGGACCACACCCCTGAATGCTGTTCAACTATGCAAAATACAAACCAAACTGCAATGTGGTTCCAGTAACACACTAAACCTTTCATTTGCTTTAAATCACTTCACGCAATATTATACAGTTGAACCATCTTTCCCACTCCGTCATTAATTACTACTTGCACAGAAAACACTCTGTCTCTTGGATAAAAATTTTCTTAAGAAGATAATAGTCACATAAAATCTACCAATTCAAAAGGGAGCATTTTACCAAACGAGCCATGAAATTTGTTTTACTTTTCTGCCACTGGGATGTCAGAAAGTCTATGTCACCTTTAATAAACTTATCCAAATGAGCATGCTGATAACTGAACAACACAACATTTCTAACTGTGAGAAGGCAGAAAACCAGAAACAATTACATTAAGAAATGAAGGGGGAAGAAAAAAAGCAAGCTGGAAGTATCTTGCTGCAAGTAAAATCTCGTTAAGTTAGAGTTTTGCACTCTTCTCAGGGAAAAAGAGGACTCCTAGGCCTAAGAGTGGCTATGTTTCAAATGTTACAGAAACTTTCCTATCTGACCATCCAGGAGCCATTCTGTCAGTCACACTCTCACCACTCCAAACTTTCACTGCTGGGACTGAGGCCCTTTCACAGCAGGCGTCTCCAGTGACCCCATGGATGCCCTTCTTGGCTCCCTGCACACCCCACACTCACACAATCAGACAGGGTTTCCTTACCAGCTCAGGCCTGGGTTTCCCACAGCAGATGTCTGGATCCTTAAAATAATTTAATCATGGCACAGTAATGCAGAAACAGCTGGAGCTGGTGCCTTTAGGGACAGACCCTCAACAAAGGAATCCCTGGGTTTTGTACCCTCCATGCCTGTGACAGTCTGGGGTCTCCCTGCTGAGTCCTTGGCTCCTGCTGTGTCCAAGTCCCCGGTCACCTGGCCGGTGCCACAGGTCCCTCTGCCCTCTGTGGTGCAAAGGGTCAGCACCAGGTCAGGGCCCCTTGCCTGGGGCTCCCACCATGTTCCCACCCAGGGCACAACCTGCAGTTCCCACTGCAGCTGCACACTCAGCTACCTGCTCTCAGTGTATTGCTCAATAGTAGTTTCCTGTTGCACTCTTAATGAGACCACCCTGATAATACAGAAGGGGACTGAAGTGTGAACCAACCAGTGCATCACCACCTGAAGGGCCAGAAAAATGAGCATAGAGCAGCGAAAGTGATAAAAGCACTTAAGATACTTCAACAACATTCTCAGTCAACACATCTACTTGCAAGTTTGCAAGAAAAAATGAATTCATACTGAAAAAAAAACTGGAACAAAAAGAATCTGACACTTTCACAGAAAGGAAAATTCCAAGTTGAGCTCTTCTCATCTTTCTGGTCACAGATATTCTCTGTTCCTTCATATTCTCTTTTATATCATCACAAATATAAAAGCAAAATGAAAGAAGAAAAAAACCGTGACAGTTCTGCCACAGAGCATAAGAACAAATATGAAAAGTAAAATGAAAACAAAAACGAAACAAAAACTTTGGGAACGAAGGGAATGAAACTAAAGTAGGTATTTTCATCTGATTGATTTTTTTTCATTGCCATTTCCTGTTTTTCAATCAGCTCTAATCCTTGGCTGGAGAATTCAATGGAGCTATGTCAATTTATATTTGCTAAGGATTTGGCACAACATATTAAGTATTTCCCAGTGTGATCATCTCTCTAAGTTAAGTAATTAAAACATTTCATGCAAGTAGGGAGAGAATCTATATTTCAGTTTCTTGACTGATCCCAGCACAGTCGAAAAGGCTCCAATTTTCTCAAATGAGATGAATTGGAACATCTATTTGTACACTGAAAGCTTTAATGCCATACCCACGGTGCCTAAGTACTCGTGTACACTACATATACCCTCTCAAATACAGTGGGAAGTACTAATTTATTTCATAACTTTGTCTGCTTTTATAAAATCATGTAAATGTCTATGTAAGAAGCCTTCTACTTCTGGTCCAGCACACTGCAGATTATCAAATCCAAGAGTCTTGACTTAATCTATACAACACAATAAAATGTAAAACTTTCCTCCATGGTCTTCATTTTTACCTGCCTGGTATTTAAGAGCAAATCCCATTCTGGGAAGGGAATTGCAAACATCAAGAGAGGTGATATGGCTGGTACCTTGATTACCACCAGTCAGCTGCACTGCAGTGGAATGCAGTGATGAACTGAATCATTCACAATTGAATTTTGCTAGAAAAAGGAAGGAGGTGAAGGAAGCAAATGCATATTTTCTGTTTTGATTCTATTTTTTTGTTGCTTTGACTCTTTCATGATTGTCATTAAAACAATATGAAGGAAGTTTTAAATTTGATTTGAGACCACTGAATATACTCATGCATTCTCACCCAGAACAAAAATTTTGTCTGTCAAACTTGTTGAATAAATTACAAAAGGAAAATCCACTGAAGTTTGATTTTTTTTAAAATTTTTTTTTACTCTGGCATGTGAAACAGACTGTGCCAAGTCTTGCCTTGATAAAAGAAGAGAGCCCTCACTTTGAGTCTGAAAAAAAAAGATGGAGAATTATTTAAAAGTAAAATTAGCAGAAGACCATTTTGCATTTAATCCTAAACCACAGGAATCAACAGAATTCTCTTCTTTGACCAGTGCACCCCTAGATCCACCTCTTTATGAGATGAATCTTTGATGAACATTACATATCAAAGCTTTTTCCAATATTGTTCTGTCCTCTTACCTGTCAGCAATATAGGCTTTTACAAAACAAATATTTAAACACTCCAAAACAAGGAAATTATAATGAGATGGAGAAAGCTCTTCCTGAACTTGACTGAAAGGATGCAGAACAAAACAGGAAGGAAAGTAAAGAAAATATTCATAAAAAATAACAGGTATGGAAGAAAAATTAGAGCCTTAATTTTTCTCAGGAAAGAAAAAAATCTGTGTCTGACAGCAAGTTAACAAATATTTCTACTTCAGTTCATGCTGGTGGCAATTTATTTTCCCAGTGTGTCCTCTTGTCTTTAATAACTTGAAGTCTGAAAAGGTTTTCTTTTTCTACCCCATGTGTCAAACTCTGCCAAACTGTCTGACCACAGGAAACTTGTAAAATAACATCAGGACATTCAAAGCACAACATAAGGTGGAGAAAACAACTTTTAGAAACTCAGTCAAGGATTACAAATTACAGGAAGAATAAGGACAGAAGAATGCATTCCTCACCCCAACATGTGGGAAAAAAGACCATCAGGTGATTCAAAACAGCATTTCCAGTCTGTAGACCCCAGAGCTTTCACTATTCAGGTTAAGAGATTTGAGGCCAGAAGAACCATTCTACCTTGTCCAATATGCTGCAAAACAGGCCTGCAAACTGTTGTGAAGACTACAGGCTACATAATCTAAAAGATACCCAGTTTTCATTTACAAGAAGGAAACTCCTATCAATATGTACCACTGATAACATAACTCTAAAAAGGAATAAAAATAAAAACTGCATGTTATTCCTAGTTCATGGTTGTCTGACTGACTCTATTCTCATGCCTTTGGCAAGTTCCCCAGTAAGATGGAGCAAAAATAACAAAACATGCCTGTCCTAGCCACAGCAAAAGGTTTATTATAAAAATGTGGCAAAATGAAAACTTTCACACAAATGCCTCTAAATATAGGTGATTAACACTAAATGAGACCTCAGCACTCACCTAGCCAGAGACAGAAATAACAGCCACTCTTCCCAGGCTTGCAACAGTAAAATCTCTGTACTGAGCTTTGAAAAAACTACTTTGAATATTCACCTTCAAGGGAGGAAGGAGGAAAACCCAAGACCCAGTCCAAGTGTCAAAGACACTGCACACTCTTTGGTCTGCTCCAGTCCACCCAAAACAAACTGTTTATAGAGATACCCGGTTCCAGCAGGAATCTTTACTGTGCAGGTGGGACAGATGGAATAAGCCCCTAAATACCCACCTAACTTACCAAAGACAGTGTTCATTTGCCATACTACTCCTATAGAAACAAACAGATTGGTTGAGTTTTAAATCTGCAAAAGGCTCTTTCTATATGCCTTTGCAATCAAGCTCATTTATACACAGAAGTAAGTGTTCTGAGCACATAAAAATAAGACCCTGGGTTAGGGCCCCTCAGAAAAGCTGTCCCAGGCGTGCAATTACACCTCTCACACATAACCTATGTAACTGTTCAACCGCTCACTGCTAAAGCATGTGTAGACACTCAGAGCTAACCCCAGGGCAGAAGAGCAGGGCAGAATTTGCATTTCTGCACTCCACATAACCCTGGCAGTTTTATAATTTTCCAGCTTTATACAAGGCTGCCAGATCTTTCATAGATGCTGGCAACTAAGCCAATGAAAAGAGCGGGCATGTCAGAAGATAGCTGAGAGAGGACACTGGCATCACTGCATATTCTTCTACACTGAAAAGCAAATTAGGTGACACAGAGAGAGACAGGAAGAAAAAGGAACCATGTGAACCACAATTGGGAGGCAAAAAAAAAAAAAAAAGAAATAGCTGTATTCAGAGAGAAGCCAGAGACTAGCAATCAATGTGCTGCATCAGAAAAGCACTGTGTTTTGTGGTCAGAAAAAGAGATTGAAGAAGAAAAGGCTGGATTCACACATTTATTCCCATCTTCATCACTGATACACTTTTTTCTCCAGTTTTGATCCCACCGCCCAGTGTCACAGCATGCCCACCAATAATGGATACAAGGTCTGAATTTCAGAAGTGCTTAGCACTGTAACTCTGAATTCAGGCAACAGGTGCTACAGGTACTCTAATGCTCTGGGGAAAAACAAACAAGCAAATTAAAAAAACACAGGTCTTTAATTCTTACCTAACTTCTCTGAGATGTTGTGGGGATTAATTAACTAATGTCTGTAGAACATTTAGAGATCCTCAGATAAAATGCTGTAGATGTCAGAAAAGTAATTTAAATCAAATTTCATGTAACCATTGAATGTTCTTGGGAAGAGACCATGCTCACAAGCTAAAAAGAAACAGTAGGTTGGCTAAAAGTACAGAGGAAAAGTGGACAATCAAAGAAAGACTTAGCTTGCTTAAAAATCTTAAGACATTCTCCCCAGCTCTTGAAGTCAAAGTTCGGTGAAAATTAGAGTAATAAGACTTGTGTAGGAAAAAGACCTTATTTGCCATCATGGCACACACACAAGACAAAAGCAGGACCAGAAGAGATGACAGCAGCACCAGCTGCCCACCACTCTCACCCCCGCCCCTTCCCCACACACCCACACGCACACATAGATTGCCATCTTTCACCCGATTAATCCTCTCCCAGGACAGATTAACGCTTATCTGCTCAATATCCATCTGCTTTGTGATTTCAGGAGATTGTAACCAATCCCAAGGCCTTATCAGCGTCTCTCCCCCCATAGGCAGATGGGAAAAGATGGAAATCATCGTGTTCTATTAGCGATGGCAGTGACAACAGGCTAACACAGCTGCCTCTTTCCCTTGTTTCCTCATTCAGGCTCCACAGCACAGAAAGATTGCAGTGTGGCAACACAGGCAAAGCCACCTTCTCCCTCTGCTTGTTATTCACCTGAATTAATGAGTCTAGAGGGGAGAGCAACTGCTAAATGCTCCTCCTAAATAAGTTTAATACAGGAGCATTGCTGTCTCTGCCCCAGCTGAAAGATCGGAATGGATTAGGGAGACAGGAAGCAGAAAGGAAAGCCTTGAACTATTAAGATTTAGGCATTTCAGACATCTGCAGATGTGCAGCACAGAAACCAGTAAACAGACCTGCTACAGCAGTATGTTATCCTCTGATCATCTCTGCTCTGGCAGGGGAAACAACACACATCCATTCTCGGGACATCCCTACCTGAAGGTTGCTTTCTCCAGCTCTCCAGGGCTGCATCCACCCTTTAATTCAAAACAATTACAGGCAAAGTGGGAAAATAAAATGACATCAAGGTGCACAGTTTATTTGCAAAGGAAACATGTCTTCAGCTGTACATCTAAATGTAGCTACAGCCTTTACGTTCTCACAAATGAAATAAATTGATTTCTGCCCTTCCATGTTCCTCATCCTTTTGTGTTCAGTCACTAGAAAGAGTATAGTAATGATTTTATTTGCAGAAGTCTAAAGGAGGGGAGTGAAGGGAAATAAATCTTTTTAAAGGAACATAGTCCCATTAAAAGTCTCAATGCTGTTTAAAAATATCTTACTCAGTATTTCTTGAAGTAATACCCCAGCCTCTTATAAACAAAACACACAAGACAAATACGAGGGTGAAAGAAAATATTGTCTTTTTTCTTTTTTTTGTAGTGAGTTTCCCTAACTTCCTGTAACACTCTTAGAGGGTCCTGTAAGTTCTTCTGGTAGTGTGTGTTCTTCCCATGTTTCTCTTTATTTATGGGAGCCACATAAATACCTTAAACCAGACTTCCACTAAAATGTTTAGTTAGGCACAATAAAACCCACTCTAGAATGAATAAGGTGATTTAAGAATCCAAGTAAAATTCCACAACCTGATTTGATTTTGAATACTGAATATTTGCACCAAATTGCTCACAATCCACAGACAAAGCAATAATTCTTAACATGCAAACACAACAAACAAATTCCTACTGGATTCTGTCTGGTTGCCCACTGCAACTCATCAACAGAAATATCTATAATCCCAGAGCACAGACACAGCAGTACTTAAAACCTACATAAATATATTCTTAGTCACTGAACAAAGATCTCAAATCCAGTAGGACGTGTAAGCCTGAAGTCATACCTGGCACTTCTTCTTGGAAACAGGACAAGTTTTCTAATTTGAAAGGGAAGTGATGAAGCAAACCACTACAGAGACAAAACATACACAGGAACTATCTGAACAAATCCCGAAGCACTTTTCAAAAGGTGAGTATTGAAATGTACCATCTTTTATGGTGAAATGTGATAGCTCTTTACTAAAGTGGGGCAAAAGCACAAAAGTGCTTAAGACAGAGAAAAATGTGATTTCCCAATCTGGAATTCTGCCCAGAAAACTGGGTCTACAATCTCTTCTTTCATTAAATGACCTGATGGGCTCTTTAAAAACTCCAAGTGGGAGTTTTGTACATTTTCACATACACAAAAACTCAGTGCTAAATGTGCTATTTGAAAAAAACTAAACAACAAAATGAAACAAAAGGAACACAACAGACGCTGTACATAAAGTAGACAGGCACTGTCTGAAAAAGCAAAAGAAAGCATAAGAATACATTAGGCTGTTTCTAAAAATGCCCTCAATACACATACAGAAAAGCTCTATTCCCAAAAGGTCACCTGCATGCTGCATCCGAACAGCAAAGCCCACAAAATACAGGAAACATAATGTTTTTAATAATGTAAAAAGTCACCATATAGCAGGTCAATGATCCATTAACTCTCCTGTGACAGTCCTTTGTTCCAGTCCCTTATGAACTGAGGCAATAGTTGGCTGAAACAGTGTAAGAGACTATGCTACTGATCTTATACTGTTCCTCTAAAAAATATGGAGTCCTCTCTGCAATTGTAGGGTAATATAGTGCAGTTATGCTCATAATAAACATGGAATAGCATTTGCTCACTCTTTCACAGATGAGGAGTGAAGTATTTTAGCCAGCAGAATCTCACTGTTTTCCACGGGTGACAGACACTTAAATGTCTCTCAAGGTCTGAGATTTTGTGAATAAGAGGAAAAATGGGGAAAAAAAAATCCCCAAATGAATGTGCTGGACACCAGGGAGTGCATATCCCATCCACTGGCACGGGTCTCACCTGCTTCCTACCATCCAGTGCAGCCTGAGAATTAAGTACATACTGCATCTCCTCTACAGCCATAGATCCTATGAGCAAAAGCATGACCACTAAGGAAATTAAAAGTAAGTTCAAAGACCTCTCTGGAATCCTGTGTTGTATCTTTTTCAGAAGCACCAGTCATGAAAGAAGGAATCTCATGAAATCTAGCCCCAGGGTGGCTTTACCTCACATGGCATGTACAAAGGAAGGAAGAGGGAGGTATAAATTATTCCCTTTGGACATTGTGTGTCTAGAAGAACTTAACCCTAATGGTAATTCGTGAGAGAATCCAGATCTGTTGTATGAATAAAGGAGATGTGCACTGAGGTTCTCTGGATTTGCAAAAAACTTTGGTCTTGCTCTCCTGTGAGTGCTGACCAGTTTCTGTTCCAAGATGAAAAGGTGTAGCTCCTTCAAACAGCAGCCTAAAAAATAGAGCACAGCTCCAATGGGAGCTATGAGACTTTGTATTCCTGCCTAACATCTTCCTTCTGTCACAGAGAGGGAAAACACAGTCTCACAGTGGGGCACTGTTGTTCTCAGAAGTACGTGTATACATTATGAATGACTGATTTAAGGAGTCACAGCAGAGGACATCCTCTACAACATAATCACTAGGTAACCTTCCTCAGTACCTATTAACATTTCCCCTGTTCCCCACTTCAAAGCTTGTAAAACAATAATAAATATTGAGTAAACATACTAATATGTTTTTTAAAACAGCTTGGAAAAGGCTTTGATTTGATAGTATGCAAGAGAAATTACTAAGCTTTAACTCTTGCCAAGTATTTTTAAATGATTCTTGAAAGAATGACTGAGTTGAAAGAAGAAAACTACTCATCTAGAGGTCAGCTTTCTAGGCTACAATGCTCAGTGCTAGCCAGCATATGACATTGCCTGAAGGAATTATCCCAGCCTTTCCCTACTCCAAAATATAGTTTCTGATGTAGCTTTGGCAATGCTCAGTTCAGGCACTTACAGGTTATGATCAAATTATGTCATGTTATGATCAGTTTATGTCAGGTTGACATGTAAATAGTCTGACTGCTTTTGCTTACTAGTTTGCTGGTAAACAAGTCTACTGAAAAAAATTTTTAACTCTACAGTTAGGCTCTAGTTATCAAGAATTATCTGTATATCAGCTCTGTATAGGCACCTTTGACATCATCTTCCCAAGTTTGGGTTTGTAGGGTTTTTTAATTAGTTTGACATATTCAGGAAAATGGTTGATAGATTTTTTACCCTCCTTTCCAGGAAATAGTTCCACATTTCTGTCAACAGTCTCACTAAAAGCCACATTACATCATCTAACATAGTCCTTTCTAACACTGCCTTGCTTTTCTGTTTGCTTCACATGGGAAGACCTGCCACATACAGATTCAGATACTCCTATCTGGTATGAGGAAGTGGACAGTGTTTTGGATTCCACCGTGTCTAGAAAATAATGCTATGGTGAAAGCTATTTCACAGCCCTCAGTGAGCTGTTCCCATTTCCTTCTCACACTGTATGCTCTCCTTGCCCTGCCAATTGACTGCACTGAGGCAATGCTCATGCAGCACAATACAGCTGGCACATTGTAGTTCCTGATTATGAATTTTAGTATTTGCATGATTCATCTGGAGCAAGAACTTCCAATCTCCTCAGGCACTGCAGACTCACTGGAGAACCTTGTAAAGGCAGTGGTCAGCACTGTAAGGAAGCAGCAGTTTGAGCTATCATCAGTACTTGCTTTCCTTTTTTTCCTCCAGCTGTATCTTCAGCCACCTAGATTGATTATTCTTCCTCAATTACATCTCATTCAAGCCATGCAAAAACTACTGTTTCACAAATACCTGATGTGTGCAATAGTCAATCCATGGCTTCATGTTAAACCTCCACTTATTCTGCATCTTTTATCTCCTCTCCTCACTCCCTTTTCTTCCATTACATCTTGTATAGAACAGCTTGTTAACAGTACAGCTTGTAATCACACACTTGGTTCTTGTCCCTCCTCTGTTCTCTGAACAAGCATCTCAAAACATAAGCAGACTAGCACAGACTTCTAACTCCAGTAACTGCAAACACCAAGGTTGCTTGTGTATGTCTTCTGCCTCAACTTGTGTCTTTAGTCTCCCATCTCCTCACATTAAATCTACCATCTCTTTACACAGCTAATAACAACCTGTGTTAACAGCTTCACATAGAAGCAACAGCACTGCTCTCTTACTCTCATTTTCAACTCACAAACATGCAAGATGTACAGGCTGGTGCACTGCAGGATTTGTCAGGTCTTTCTGGTCACAAGAGTGTCCTGACTACGGATTCTACAAATTGGGCACGTGTCAAAATTCTACAGCCAGCAGATTAAGACTTTCTTGTTTTTCAAGAAGCAAGGGAGAGTTTTCAGATGACAAACTTTATATAATTATATTGTAAGCCAATATATTTTAGGTCTTTACCCCTAGTAGATGTTATACTGAGCATCATTTGGTGGTTTTGCCTACTGGGACCCCTACTCTTGCTGATTTCACACTGGTATTTGGCATAGAAATCGAGCTATAGGCATTGGTCCATATTTCCTACTCTCTCCGAGAACGGTTTGTGCTTCTCCATCTGCTCGTCTGACTCGATGGATGTCTAGGAATAGTAATGGTTCCGACTCCTTTGCCCACATCCTACATATTCTAAGGCTTCACTGGGGAGAAGTGATGTCATTTTTCTCCATGTTTTTCACCAAGAGTTACGTCAAGGTTAGGGTCAAAAATGGCAAGGCAGCAGCTGGCTTCTCCCTTCAGGAGTTTGGCTGTAATGCTTTCTCCCTCCTAGAAAGTGCTGAGTGTAGATTTTTGCTTCGACAGGGGAGGACCTGATAATCCCCTGGTGGGTGATACCATCTGTCTGTTCAGGAACACATCCTGACATCAGAGATACACAGAATAGGCTGATACACAATGAGCTCTGAGCCCCACAGTGCCCTCACCACTGGGCAGCCACCCCACGAGGAGTAGTCACGCCTATAGTCACCCCCTCATCTCCTCGTAGTAAAACAATTTAAAGGATTGGAGTCTGTTCCCATCCACTGAAGTCAATGTGGTGGTAGTTCTGAACCAGCTGAAGTATGGGCTAGCTAATTTCTAGACTGATACAGAATTAGGCCTCAAACTATTCTAATATAGTTTATAGAGTGAGGAGCTGGAGCTTGGAAGAGAAGCCTGGAAAAGAGGTGAGGGCAAGGAGGGGTAAAGGAGGTTAACATGTTGCAATGACAGCTACTAAATCTTACTTTCCCAACGGATGTTTTCAAGTGTACATTTAATTGATATTCTTACGTGCCTCTGGCTACAGCACTTACTGCTTTACTCCATTAGGACTCCTAGTTTACAGCATTACATTATTTGGAAAGATGAAACAGGTAGAATTCAGAAATAATGGAATAAATCATTCTGGCCCTCCTACCTTTCCTCCTGTCTGCACCTGAAAACACAGTTCTTGTTCTTCTGTTGCAGCCAGTACATTACATGTCACCCTTAGGACATTTGCAGTAACTTTTGGAGAGGAGAAATAAACTTTCCTTTGCCATGGAGCACAGAGATAAAATGTTCACCCATGGGGAAGAGGAATCAATATATAGATTACAACAAAAATATTCACAAAGGTGTCCAATCACTAGAACATCTGAAGTACAAAGTGCAGGCAAGTTTGCACCAGTAAAGGCTTTTACATCACCGGCAAAGAGCTCTTTAATAGTGGCCATCCTGGACAAAGCCATATGAGACTCAAATCTGCACCACTGGAGTCTCTGCCTCAGTGGGGCAAGCACACGTTTCTCAGAGTGCTGGAGCCATTAAGCCAAAATGCTATTTTGGTTACTCTGCACCACAGTGAGAAGGTTTCTGAGGGACAACAGGTCAGCAGGACCCTAGTAAGCTTCCATTTTTCCGGGGGGACAGGAGAGAGAACACAGCCTGACTGTAAGGAAGAAGTGCATCCAGCAGCCTTTGCAACTCCTTCATAGTAACTAGGGAGCCCAAATCAGGGATTTTTTTGTTTTGGTGGTGTCTGGTGACATTACAAGTGAACGAATGAACAAAGTAGCAAAAGCTTTTAAGTTTTATCACTTCTAATTCACGGCAGATATGAGTGGCTTTTCCAGCTCTTCAAAGACAGGCAACCTTAACTCTGCACTCCTTGTTTCCCTATTTGTTCCTGATTTTAACGTTTTAAAAGCAATTACTGATACACACTTACAACTGGACACTTATAAAGAATGTGCCTAAAGAAAAAAGAAGCAGCGTTTGGGATCTGACTGCACAACATTGACATGTACCTGTCAATGAATCCTGTCCTAATCAGACTCACATCTACTGTCCCCCTGAAGGAAGTCCCAACATCACAGTGAGCTAATTTTTTCCACTGGAAAACATAAATATCATATTTCTGCAAAAGTAGTAGGTTCACAGCCCAATGGTTAGTACACATCTGCTTAGGCTTCAGAGTATAGGAAAGGATAGCATTTTCCTTATACCTACTGAATTCCCAGAGGATGGATGTTCTTCTCAGTACTACGGGAGGAGACTGAAATATGGTTTACACCAATTGGGAGATGGGGTCAACAGGACTACAAGGTCAGGAAAAAGGACCAACTTTTCTTCTTATTAGAAGCAGGAAATTAAAATGCACACTCTAATACTAGATGTATCCATAAGAATTAACAACAAAATTGCTTTATTCAATCTAAAAAAAAAGATTTTGCCTACTGTCTATGACTACTGCAAGTTCTACATCCTCAACCATTTTTTCTTCTTAGGGAGGTTGTTGGGGGAGATTTGAGTATTGGAGCAAGTTCTCACACTGCCATTAATGCTGACTCATGGAGATTTTAGTGAAAGAATTACAGTGCTGCCACAACAAAGCTGCAATCCTAGCAGTCCCAAGATATCTTTAGGATGTGAAAAAAACCAGCATGTACATAAAATCCTTTTATCAGCCAATAACAAATACTACCACTATTTTCTTATTTAAATGTTCAGACATCAGCTATAAAGCAATAAAACACCAGTCTGAAGTTACTCCTCTCTTGCCCTTCTGAAATTACCATAAATAAAGCAGAGATATTAATAGTACTTGTAATTATAGAGCTCTAAATACAAATAAAGCTGAGGATCAAACTCAGAAAGTTGCTTTGCGCTATCAAACCTCATCTAAATACACAGGAGTTGCAAGCAAGCGGGCTTCTGCATCTCACAGGACAGGAATATGAAAAAGCAAAACTTTTATAAATTGCTCCAAAAAGGAGCTGTTTGCTTGTTTATTTATCTTTTGGACAAATACTGTTGTTCTATGCTTCTATTTTTTGTACATAATAAAGAGGAATTCACTATAATACTCCTTGAAATAGCGTCTTCTAATGACACACACAATGTATGGGTGGAAAAGACAAGCAGAGAGGAGATAAGAGATGCAGTAACTTTTCATGCTGCTAAGGTCGTGGCAACCTTGAGTGCTCCTCTAAGGAAAGATCTGGCATCCTTTCTTCAAGAGCTTATACCTATCACAAGGGTCTGTTTGCAGTTAACTCTGCAAAAGCCTTCTGGCACAACAGAGCAATGCTCGGCAACACAGGATTTGCACAAGAGAAGGCAACAGAGTGAAGAAGGGGCAACCTGACAAACAAACATAGAACCAACCTATTTTCAGAATGTGTTCAGCAGCAGTAAACCTCACTGATACCAGCTCCAGCTCAAAGCTTGGAAAGCCCCAGCCCCTGCTGCTATGATCTGTGCTGGGTTGTCTGACCGTACAAAACGAAGCCAGGGCTTGACACAGCAGACCCACAGGAAGCTAAGTGCTACTGTGTAAAATTGCTTTGCAATGCCCGTGTCCTGCTCAAAGCCGACTCTGCTTCCTGCACCTTGAGCATCAGAAGGGATTTAGTTTCCCTGCAAGGGCCCACGAGAAATGAACAATACAACGTGCACAGTGGGCATAATCCTTGACTCTTGTTGACGCCACACAGAAATCCATTCTGTCTTCTTCTAATCCTTGTGCACAGCCGAAGCTTGCATGATGAAGCTGAAGGGACAGGAGCTATTTATAGTCTTTAATTTCATCCTGCATCAGTGGAATTTCAGGCAAAGGAAATAGAGCTTTTAGCTTGTTTCCCTTTTTAACCTGTTCAGCGCTCACAGCTTGGAGAAGTCAAAATGGTTTTATTTCAGAGTCATTTAATGGTTTCAAGGAAATAAATATCCAAAAAATAGGTCAAAAACGCTAACGGTTCGAAGGCACGATTTCCTCACAGGACAGGAGCAATGCAGGGTTTCCCACTGCTGCCCCTACAGCTCTGCAGATGTCGTGTAACAAGGGGATACGCAAAGCAATGTAGCTCCCCACGGCTTCGAGAGCTACGCAGGCAAACTGCAAACAGAAGGACGCAACTATCCCCCTCTACCCTGTTTAGTCCTCAATTCCCATTTTCTCGTTTGTTCTCCATTTCCCCCCTTTCAGCTGTGTAGTCTCCTGCTCCACTGGCACCTTCTTCACTGTGGTCACACCATTAGAGCAGATGAGTTTCATGCAGGTACACAAAGCAGATTGAGAGCTGCCTGCGTGTGATAAGAGACCTCCAGAGAGATTGGAGCCTCTTAAGCCCCCTAATCCACCCGGCATGCAACACTCGCCGCTTGCAAGCAGACCCAATGGAACAACTCTCAACAGCTAAGACCTTGCACCAAGTTCACACTTTTTGTCTGCATTTTTACAAGCTCATTGCCTATTCAGTGTTTTTCTCATTACTTTTGTTTCCTCGGATTTGACATTCTAAATCTAGGATGTGATCCATTTTGCTTTGTCAGGCATGAGTGAATCAGAAACAAGGAATCTTTTTTTCCTTCCCATGTTCAGGGGAATAAATTTTGTGAACATGTTTCTGCTAAAAGCTGTTGGTGAACATGAATTTGTCTTTGCTTTGCATACAAAGCCCCATTCCAGTAAAACTGAATAGCCTAATGTGCATTTGTAAAGCACATGCAAGAAATAACATTAAAAAGCAAGAAAAAATTCTAATAAACATTCATGAAAACATCCATAATTTGAAACCAGTCAGCAAGAAACTAAAACAAATGCCAGTGAGAAAATTAAAAGAGGAGACATCTAGGTATTAAAATCACATGGTCAAACTGATTAACAAGTTGCTGATTTAGCCATGGAAGTTAATACTTGTATAATTAAGTAGCATATTGATCCTAATGATCACTCTACACAGCCATGGCTGGCTGGCTACTCCCATGCAACTTATCTGGAAGCAGGGCTGGCCCAGGGGTGATGGATAACTATCTGAGATTAAGGAGCAGGCTCTGACCCATCTGAAAACACAGTGACATTCAAAAAGTCTAGCTGAACAATTTACGTTTCAGATTAAAATCTCAAACTTGCACTCTGCTAATCCAAAGGAACAAAAAACAGAAATAAAAATCAGTAACAGAAACCAAACCATGAGGCAAACCCGAGCAGTACAAACCCTTTCAACAGAAGACCAGCAGCACAACATCACACTGAGTGACAAGCAGAAAGCCAAAAACACCAGAGGTGGGACACAGGCATGCAGTAAACTAATTGTAGTTTTGCATTACAGCTACAACACCAGACCAGTGCTTTTTCTAAAACTGAAAAAAAAACCCCAGACCTGGAGATCAGTTTTTGGGACTTCACATACTATATCGAAAAAGATTTCAAAGCTTTGTAGTGTTTTCCATTTATTTATTTTTTTTTTCCCAGCCCAGACCGCAGGAGTTAACTCTAATGTCTGAAAAATACCTCCTTCTCCCTTTATATTCCCCTCTTCTTGATCTTACCTTAATTTCTGAAGAGCCTCCATGGGAGGATATACTTCACTTTTAAAACTAAACTTACTACAACAAATGACTGATGGTACAAACCTTGGCAGCTTCAAAAAAGGCCACAAAACTTTACTAATTGGTAATTGAAGTACGTTATCTTTTTTTTTTCCTCTTTTGTTGAGTTTGAGTCAAATCTCTTTACTGAGGATTAAAAATTCACCCTTATTTCCTGCTCAAATGTTAGTATGCACACTGGGTCAGGATTTTTCAAATCAGTTTAAGAAAATTAAGCACCCTATGGCCATTGCGCTTCAAAAAGAACAGATACCTTACTCCCTCAGCAACCTAAATAATCCTACACGTAGTCAAATCCTTCTCACAATTACACTGGTGAAGAAGCAGAGTTATCCAGAGAGGTTCTGCAGATGTGTCACAGAGGCCATGAGCTCAGATTTAACTTCTGGAGAATGACATATACAATACATCTTTCCTGACCTGCAACATTTGAGGAAGTATTGATCAGATTAAACTACTGGACTGGAAATAAGATAGGATTTTGAAGGGAGATATATGCGTACATATATATAAATAAATACAAAGCTATATAAAAATCAATTATCTTTATAGTTACAATACTATTCTATATCAATGGACAGCATGTCCCCAACAAATAGCAATGTACCTCAATGCAGCTGCTCTGATGTTAACTGTGATGGAATACACAGTTTATATGAAAGAGATCTTGTAGCTTGCTCCTCCAGCCTACCCAAACATGGACTGATTCTTACATATTCCTCACAAACTGGCCCTCAAATAGAGCATTTGTATCTACACTGAATAAACAAAACAAGGAATCCCTTGAATCCGTGGAAGAAAACTCATTCTAGTACAGAAGCCCAGAAGAACAAGTTTGTTTGGGGAGGAGGGGAAGGCGAAATCAGTAGACATATACAGATAAATTCCATGACCAGACTTGCAAAAATAAATAAAAAACAATTTTATATGAGCATCTTGTCTGAGTTTGTTGGAACTCTTCTGTGAAAGAGTCAAAACGATTTAGATAAAGGCTTAGGCTTTAATAAATAATTTCCCCTCTTCTCATCTACCTGCCCCATTAATCTGGCCTTCCCTCTCCTGCCAGATGTCCTAAGAGAGCATAATCTCCCAGTTGTGACATCAGTGTCTGATGCTGTGGGGAATGGCTGGCAATACCACTAATACAGGATTATGGTCAGCATGTGGCCATGTGTGCCAAGGCAAGCACACAGATGTGGGGAATGATCCTGAGCTGCATCCAACTGCTTGCCTCTATTCAAGCTCACCACTGGAGTAGCACATCCCATAGGGCTGTGGAGCAGCTCTGCAGGAAGACAGTGCCTCCCAGCAGGAACAGTCATCCCATTGGCACCAATTACACACAGGCAGCTGAAATCCTGCATTCAATGTTTCTACATTCAATCTCTTTACAGAAGCAAGTCTGGAGAGCTGAGTTAGCTGTCCTTGTTGCAAGGCATCATGAGGGTCTATTCCAAGTTTCTGCCTGGCCTCATTTCATCATTATCCCCATTTTCCTATCCAGTATCTGCATACCTGAAAACGCGTGGATTCCATGGAAGTCATTCCTTCCTTATTTATTCAACAGACTATGTCCATATCTTTACTGAAATATTTATAGAACAAGACAATGAGATCAGAGTAGTTTTCTGACTAAGATCCACTGAATTCAGTGTCCAAAGCCAAACAGTTTAGCCTGGCAGATCTAGCCTGATAATTTTGCATAAAACCAGGGTAAACCTCATTAACATCCAGAGTTTCATCATCACCCAAATCTAAGTGAAACTCTGCTGGCACTGCCCTTCCAAACATACTACATCTCTTACATAAGCACAGCATCTACATCTGAAACAGAAGCCATCTGAATTCAAATCTTCCTGTCAAGTAAAAAACAACACAAATATGGGAATCCAGTTTCACTTTGTACGTACGATTGTACGTATGATGCAAACAGGAAAAGCATATTCCAGTTTCAGAAGTATAAATAGTATATCATATACTGTCCAAATAGTATAGTATATATACGTATGGGAAACTACCCTTAAAATTAAAACAACCCTTCGAAAAGTGATCCACACATCAACCTTGAATAGATGCAGTTATTGCTACTGCAACTCTCTCCCACTTTCAACAGAATATTTTTTTAAGTAATTTTAGGCATATATAAGGCATAACAAGAATCACCCCAAAGAAATTTCATGCTTTTGTCCACAGCCCTTCAAGGAATATTCTCCTTGCCAGGTATTCATTTATGGAGTTGGTTATGAATGAATAAAAACAGTAACACAAGACACTTTTGGGACACTACGAACCAAATCTTCATTATGTGGAAGGAGGCAAAATGAAGAGCTAATTCCTGCACACTCTGCAGTTCTGAACAGCTTCTCAATCTATGCTCCAAGATGCTGTCTTTTTGTCTGTTACTGTAAACCCTTCCAACATAATGAATAATTAAAAGCAGCTAGATTACACAGTATATCACATTAATGACCAGAAAGCAGGCATTTATATCATCTGCCCACTTCTCACTTTTATTATCTATAGCATTGCTGACCCCAGTCACCTCCTGAGTGTTATTCCCATTGAACCTACTCTGTACAGCCTGGAGCCAAGAGGAGTAATGACACACATCTTAAAACAAACAAAAAAGAAGTCATCAGCAATGCCAGCAAGGCTCTCCAGTTCAGAAATGCAGCAATACCACTTGTAACTGCACCTACCTCAATAACCACACAGGCTCTGAAAAGGCTGTTTCTCAGGTTTTTCACAGTAGCATGCTCCTTGGCACAGAGCAAGCGTGGCAAAACTTAATCCCAGAGATAACAGATCTCACCAGTTTGTGGAAGTGTGGTAGGAACAGAAACTTGATTAGCAACCCTGCATGCCACCAATATTCAATGCAATCTGTCTTCTGAAGAACAGCATCAGTCCTCAGAGATTTGCCAGGAAACAGAGGAGGAAAACAAACAAAGTGGAGAGACTTTCAGTAGTAGGGCATATCTGAACTTAGATTTGCTGTGGAGTAGTATGCATAGTATTTATAGTAAAGGACTCAGACTAAGGTCAGGTAAGTCCTCAATTAGTTTATGTAGTATCCACATATAATGCCAGTAAGAGAGGAGTATGATACCAAGAGAAGAATTAGCAAGGCAATTAGCCCAGAAACTATTTATGAGAAGTAGCATTTCTCTTCTCTAAAAATCATTCAATCTTGTTTCTATTGCATGCCAGCCTTTCCTTGAAGGCCCCTTCCCCATTTTCTCAGCTATGCAACAAGAAAAAAGCAAAAAAAACATCACAGATCATCATTTCAACTATTTACAGCATAGTCAATCGCACAAAACCCACATGTGTGTCCGGCACATCTGCCACCATCCTCCAGGCAAACAAAAAAAAAAGGATCCAAGACATGCAACAAGATTTTCAGCATGTGAGTTGCAATGATGTATTTGCAAGGCAGCATCATGGCTACAAACCGCCCTACAGGGGCACAAGCAGATGGCTTGATATTATTCTCCAGACCTTGGATTGCCAAGTGGTAATAGGGCTGTAAATCACTGCCTTAGAAAAGTCAGACTGGAAGTGTAAATGCTGAGTTTATTTCTCTACCAAAACATGCATGGTGTTTCTATATTGCTGCCCATTGTACAAATACTTTCTTCTTCAAGAAGCTCTACATGTAATGTTTTGGCTTAACAGCCTCCAGTAGCCCAGAGAAGCAGTACTTGCTTACAGACGTCAGTCAGAAATACAAGCCATTTCAGAAGGAAGAGACTGGAGATGGATTCAGATTCTCTAAATGTTGAATGAAATACTTCAGATCACCTCAGCTCTCAAACTATCACAATCCTATCAGATATGTATGAAATACAGCAGAGGAAATGTTACTTTCTCTCTACTTCTCAAAACAGTTATATCTCTTCTTAAGCCCTAAACTCTCCATTGCTGATACAACAGTCTGGGCTATAACTAACTCCAGACTCCCACCACCACCAAACTGCACTGCACTTTGTTACCTTCTCCCTGCCCACTCCAAAGATCACTGAAGTCAGTAAAATGATTATCTGTTGAGAGCAATGGCTGTGGATCAGGATTTGCAGACTCCAGGAAGTTTACCCAAGCTCTCATCTGGGGTTTTTTTTGGTTTTTTTTCCTCTAGATTAATTCAGACCATTGAATCTGAGACATTTTAGATAATATTAATGTTAATCTGGGTGTGGGGGGAAGCAGAGGTGGCAGCACTGAATAATTAGGCTTAAGTACCCTATCAAACGATGAATTATTTAATCTCCATCTTGTTATAAAACAGAGAATAAAATGCAAAAGGATTGATTTCAATAGGTGCTGCTGGTACGATTTCACATTTGAAAATTTGAAACTGAAGAAATAATTTTTTTCCAAGTGGGTTATGGACCAAAAGTGGATGAAAAATTCTAATGTATGGAACAACAGTGAACCTAAAAAGAGAACTTGATCACAAACTAGAGCAAACTTTTGAAGTGGCAAGGGGAGAGAAAACACTACTTCTGCACAGCTAGAAAGATGACAATATTATTTAACACATGAAAAACGAGACCCAAATTCAGAGTTTCTATAACTGGTGATGTCCCAAAGATATATTAGATTTCCTTTTTATCCTCACTTCCTCGCCAAGAGGTATAAATGTCACCTTCACTTCCTTCTCCGTCTCCACAAGGTCAGGGAGCTTTACACCCTTCTTCCTGGGATGACTGTGAAACTTGCCTGTTCAGCACACTGCCACAGAGACTATTGATCTCTGCAGTTGTACCAAAGCCAATGACAGCCCCCTAGGAAAGAGTTAGTTGGAGAAGTCTGCCCAACTAGAGGAATATAGTCAGGAAAAATACCTGAAAATAAGTGTGATTATGGAAGGGGTTTCAATAATCATTCCCTAGAAGAATTTTGAGAAAGAATGATGAAAACCAAAAATGCATACTGTTTTGGTGGTGACCAAATTCAAAGGAAAGACACTAATAAACAATTCAGTCAACATCCAACTTGGCTCCCAGGGTATCCCAAAAAGGATGAGAATGCCTGTATTTCAGTATGGTTATTTTAACAAGCTTTATGCATGAGCCCCTCAAAAATTGCCTGAATGTCTTCAAAGAACAGAGAGTGCTAATGCTGTAAGGCCAAACGATAAGCTTCTAATAGCCAGTACTGAAATCAGTTTCTTAATCACTCCTTAATAGCAAATTGGTTTTTGGAAGTCTAATAACTTAAAATCACCAAGATTTTTAAATGCTAGCCCTGAATAAAAGATGTTGGAAGATATTCTTTGCTATTAAATCTATAAATAGACTCAAAATTTAGCCTAGTTTTTAATTCTCACTGATATGCCCAACAAGACAATTAAAGTGTTTTTGCAGATAGAACAGTTTTCTTAATAAGCAGCTCAGACACCAAAATCTCCAGTCAGTTCACAACTGCTTCATTAGCACATTCAGCTTAGGAGTTAGAACAATTGCTTAGTTGAATTACTTACCTAGCTTACTCTTTCTTTTTTCAGAAAAGTTAACAATTAAAGATTAATCTAAATTAAATGCATTTATCCACTTGCATTATAAAGTTGGAGGAAAAATGAAGAGATCCTGAGATGTAAGAAGCACTGACATTTAGAATCACCAGCACCATCAATCACTGAAATCAGTGTAAGCATGAATCTGGGGGAATTATTCCATGAACCAGTGAGCAGATGGATAAATCTTCTCAACAACACATTCAGGGTCTCCCTAATAATACAGCAACCTGATTTTCAGTTTTGGAAACAAAGGGAACAGGCAAAATGTAAAGAGCTATAGGTAAGCATAAATTCAGGTTAGGAGTGAAAGGGAAATCTGGATTTTTCTCACTGTCACAACAAAAAGACACTCAAACCTTGCTCACTCCTTGTGTTCTTGCATGGATGACACCGTGATACTGCCAAGTGTAGCATGTTGCACTTGGAATTGGGCCTACCCAACTGCATTAAAATTCTGACTCAGAACATTAAAGATTAGATTTATAGCCCATCCTAGACTGACTACAGAAACGCTGTCAAACTAAAACCGGAGGCTTTGACATCGCTCTATGAGTAAGAGCACAAGAGCAACAGAAGTTCTGTGTCAGCCACAAACGTGACATTTTTCAGGAGCAGGGAACAGAGTGAGCGGACACATCCGCACTCGCCTGAGCAGAAAAGCAGCCACACACACAAAGACACAGATCTATTCTTGTGCCAGCAGTCACTGCTCTGTCTTCCTGGGGAAGCTACACCCACTTATGCTGATTTGCTCTGCAGATACTTTTAGAACCAGATCAACCTGTGCAAATCCACAGAACCATAAAATCCAGTGGAGCAGAGCCAGTGCGCAGCAGAGGAGAATCTGAATCTTGCTGTACCTTTGACTGAAGGGTTTTACAAGGGAGGGAATTCCTTTTCTTTCAGCTTATTTAAATAACCTGCAGTTACTATGGTTACTCTTAAGGCATTTGAAATCTGACTGCATGATGCAATTGGTGAAATGACAAGGCACAAAAATTGATGTTCCTGTGAAACAGGCTGTTCACCCAGGACAGAAAACCAAAGACTATAAATAGCTGAGGGTAAGGATCTCATATTTAGCCCATTGGCTCCACCTCAAACACATTTCAGTTCTATTAAATTACCATTTCCACTGTAGCTCTCTTGGTGACATGGGGCACAAGTGCTTTTGTTTCAACAAAGCCCACTGTGTGAAGTTCACTCCACTGAGGCTTTAAGACAATAGAGAAATGCCATTCAAAGAGCAGGAAACAATGAGCTATTCTCTCTCTCATTTATCTGCCCTATCCATCAGATAGAGAGCAAGAAAATCTTGTTGCTTTAACAAATTATGTCATAAACTGCAAAAGAGGCTGCATACACGCTTCTTTCTCATCCTGCTATGGCTGCATTAGCTGAGTGTTAAGGAGACTTTCTCTGAGTGTTTGGGCTTGTCCATTTTCCTCATAGGCATTATAAAAATACTGCACCCAGCGTTGTAACAAAAGCCACGTTAAGATATAATGAGTTAACGAACAGAATATGGGAACACA
Source organism: Corvus hawaiiensis (assembly GCF_020740725.1). Classification (NCBI taxonomy): domain Eukaryota; kingdom Metazoa; phylum Chordata; class Aves; order Passeriformes; family Corvidae; genus Corvus; species Corvus hawaiiensis. The sequence continues at coordinate 47,636,963 of NC_063218.1, read as the reverse complement.
AAAGCAGCCACTGATCTCTCTTGAGCAGTTACTTATACAAATACCAATGGAGACATTTTAAGTCTAATAAAACCTGTTATTTTAATAATATAGAAAGTGATGGTGTAACTTTTTTTATCCATATTAATTTTAATTCATTAACCTGCACCAGGCTGACTACTCAATAGCTTACCTTTTCTTCAATCCTTAGCCCGGTATCATGTGTGACAACAAAACAAGGAAAGAGGTGGAGGAAGAAGGAATTGTTTGTTAAATGAAATCCAAATGATGGATTCAGATAGATGTTTTCCATTATTAAAAGGAACTGAAGTGTTACTTTTCCAAACCACAAGAGTACAATACTGATTTCAATAAATACAAATCTAATGCAAAACAGAAAGACAGCCCTGCTTTTTTTATTCAGCAACTACGACCTAAGCTGAGGATGCCCAGTTTTGCCCTGTAGCAGAGGCTGCCATGATGACACCTCCAGTAAGGCATGGAATTGCCATTTCAGGCCCTCATCCTGCATCACTGATGCCCCTGAGAGCTGGGCCACTGACTTCAGAGGTCTAAGGATTAGACCTTTAAGTCTCAGTACAGTTGCCACATACCACAGGAGTAACACCAACTGAAGGTTTCTGGCAGCAAGGGACACATAACATTTTCATGGTCAAAAGCTGTTCACTTGGCCTTCGAAGCTTCCACTTTTGATATTGCCTCTCAAAGTTGTGTCATGGTAGTAAAATTGTATTCAATAAGGTGTCCAGTGTCCCCTCAAACATAAACCAAAATTCTAGAACCAAATCAAAGATCTTTGAGTGAAGTCTCAAGGTAGACAGGACTCAAGTTACATTTCAATAAAAATATCTCTAGGGCTCAAAATTGCACTCCAAATGACAGGTGATCCCTTTTGACTCATCCTCTCCAGTACATGCCCTTAGCTCACCAAACAACCTTTTAATCTGATGCCTTCAGCTTTAAGAGCAGTTTCTTGCTAAACCCACTCTAGTTGCTCCCTCTAAAATGATACACTTAATGTCAGCATTGGTTTAGAGCTTTGTTTTTAAAAACTCCTTCTAGACCACTGTGCTTGCAGGACTTGAGGCACCTGTTCCTTTTTTACAGCACTACGTCAGTGGCAGAAGCAAGGCCAGAATCCACAGACAAAGCTCCACCAGTTTCTGCAGTGCCAAGAAATATTTGTATTATTTAGTTTCATCAGATATGACCTGCTGCATAACATGGAAAGTAAAATGCACTCCAGCCAAGTCTCTGGACTGCAAATTTGGGATGTAACAACATACTGAACTAAGCAGCAAAGCAACAACCATGTCCTCAAACACACCTCCCACTCCTAATAGCTAGCAAGGCCTCAAACCCTTTGCATGTTTAATCTTTACCTCTGCATATGCAGGTCATGTAAAGGCAGGAAAGAGGGCTGAGTGAAGGGGCCCTAAAGGCTTCTCCAAGCTTTTGGATAGCATGCTGTATTGTTAAGCAGCAGCAGGAGAATGAGAACCCTGGATGTTCAGCATCTGTTTGTGTTTCAGCAGGCAGAAGATGGCTGGCTAGGCTACAGAATAAGCAGCAGGAGTCCTTGCTTTCCCAGTCCAGCCTTACCTTAGAAAAGCAGATGAGGAGAAACTCTCTTCATTACCTGTGCCCTCCAGGTTACTGCAGCTAAAGATTGCACTCAACACTGACTGATTCTACCCTGGAGGGCAGCTGACCAATTCACAGTTCAAAAAGATAAAGAAATGTTCAGGGAAATCATCACAAAATGAAATCTAGTTTCTAATAAAAAAATAAATGGTAGATTAACCAGTGTAACTTAAACTGTTAAGTCACACTAATGGCCTCATCATGATTCCCAGCATTTTTATTTCTTCTGGATTAGAAAAGTTGAAGTCATTCTTTAGTGCTAAAATAGCAATTGTACATCTCAGAGGATATGGCAAACCACCATCATAAACACAATAAGTATCTTTGATCACACAAGTTTTAGCTACATCATAATCTCTCACACATTCTAGTCTGTAAATCTTGCCATCCAGTCCCACAGGCTCTCCATCAAAACAGTTATGTTACAGCACTGGGAAAAAAAATAGGAGCGAGGGCAGGGAAGCAGACAGAAAAATTCCCATTAAAAATATACTCTGGAAGGCCATTACAGGATCCATCAAACAGCAAAATTAATAGAGTGTTGATGTAGGGGATATATTTCCAAAATATTAGAGTCAACATTTCCAGCTTTTCTAAGAACTATTTGGTAATTTAAGAGTTTATGATGCTACTTTTGCAACCCAGACCAGCAGTATTGATGCTACACTTTTGCTTCTATGCTTCCTTCACAGCAGTATTCTGGCTAGGGCTCCAGAATGCAATGGAAATGCCACAGCAGTCACTGAAAAAAAAGTGAACCTATTCATACAAGGTGCTGGAAATTAAACAATTAATCAGCCATCAAGCTGAATGCTTCAGAGGGGTTTATACCAGTGAACCTGAATGCTGATGTTGCCAAACTGCACTTTTACATCTGTATATGTGTCTCAACCTGCAGGATGAGTGGATAATCCATCATATATTTCTGATGAAACATTAAAAAAACCCCAGTAATTGTACACCACTGGAGTCATCAGAATGGGAAAACAGAATATCTTTGTGTTCCATTTGCTTCTTTCCTTGTAGTTGCTTTTAAAATTAAAGTGGTATTTCTCCCCACAGGCCAAATACTTTCATCTCGCATTCCACAATCTCTACTCATGTGCTGCTTAGGTGTTCCTCACTTCATTTGCTCTGGCAAAAGTCGTGCTGGCACAACTGGAAGTTAAACTCATATAGTGACTGCAAGTTTAAGTTCAAGATTAGCAAGATCATTTCACTGACATTACTTAAAAATAAAGGACTTAAGTGTGTCTGCAAATTCTATCATTTTCATGGCGTTATGTCAGCAGTATTATTAGTATAATATTTCAGTATTATTCTCAAAAAAAGAGCAAAGGACACAGACCCACTAAAAGGCAGGGTGTGGATATAGAGTAGGCAACTGGTAAGTCCACCCAATCAAAGAAATCAAGGTTTTGACAACAATTCCATCCCTCATTTATCTCATTTTGCCTAAAAGCCCCTTCCCAAATACAATCACATTGTGAGCATTTGCTTGTATTTCAATATCTCAATTAATTAACGAGTGTCTCATGAAGCTGGGACCTAACATGAAGACAGGGTACTGAGCATGTTTCCATGCTAAAACATCTAACACTCCTAGATGTCATTAGAAACCTCAGAGCATCTGAATTTGGAACATTCTTCAGCAGCAGTTCTGCAAAGACACTGAAAGCGAAGGTTCTTTTCATCCCTTTCTTAGGAAACCTTACAGTTAACTAAAATTCCTTGGAATAATACAAGCAATAGGACAGGAGGAAACAGCCTCAAGTTGTGCCAGGGCAGGTCTGGCTTGGATATTAGGACAAATTTCAAGCCCTAGAGCAGGCTGACCACCATCCCTGGAGACATTTAAAAGATGTCTAGATGTGTCACTTAGGGACACAGTCTAATGGTGGACTTGGCAGCACCAGGTTAATGCTTGGACTCGATGATCTTAGAGATCTTTTCCAACCTAAATGAATGATTCTTATATATCACAGGTATAGGTTAAAAAAGACGTCTATTTGCATAATATATACAAAACAGATATCCATTAAGTTATCTATAATTGCACCACAGGTGCAAGACAAATTACTATGCACATAGCACCAAAGACTTTATGAAAATACATTAATTACAAGTGAGAATCAGAATATCACTTAGCATTTAATCCTTTCTTCTGATGAAGAATAAAAGGAATGAGACTATGCCTCCACATACATGTGTATAGGTACTGCAGACACTTTCCTTGTCTGTTGATAAAGGAGAGATATGTCTCAAGAAGGGCCCTTCAGTACCCTGACAGCTTTGACAGCCACTGTCATTACAGCTTATCAAAAAGAGGACATAGCATGATACCAGTATGTAAAAATCCCTTCCCCACTTCCGCCTTTTCCTTGACATTTCTTATCGTTTGCTGCCAACAGTCCTTTACATTGTAGGATTATCACTGACAGACATCATTTCAGAGTAAAATTTGTAACAAATTAAAGACCTGGCTTTCTTCTGTCATCATTAATTCTGAGAACCATGAGTTTGATAAAAGCACAAAATTCACTAAAGGTCAATCCACTGTCCAAAGAAGTCAAAACTGTATTTCCAATGAATTAAGATCTGATGAGTATGGATGAAACCCTATAACTATAATAGGAAGCATATTTCATTAAAAGATCACTTAAGAAGATCATAACCCACTTCAGGGACTAATTTGAAAGGTTTTTATTTTAAAAGAAACTTTATGGTACAACCAGCTTTACTAGTCAATTGTATGGTCCCTTTGAGAGATTTTGCCTTGCATCTTACCCGAGGGTGAAGCTGCAATGACAGCAGCTACAAAGAAATCACAAGCTGGGTAGATTTATGTTTACAGAAACTAGAAAAGTGCTAACAAGGGAAAGAGTACTTTCCACAGGTTCAAAGCAGAGCTCTTCTGGTTTTGGTTTTAAGTCTGGTTTGATCAGAATCAATCTTTTAATTCCCTCCTAATTCTTCCCCCTGCCCAGTCCTGTCTTTTCTTGTCTGTCTGTAAATGAAGACCTAGAGAAGATCCATATTTGAGGGGCCGTGCCAACCTTTTGTGAAAATGAATAAAGAAGCATTAACAAAAACCACAGTCTGCTTAATTTTGGGCCAATTACTGTTTTCTGTATCATCCCAGCAAATCCAGCTATTTGTGAGTTGGAAAAAGAACCACTGTCTGCATCATCCCACAGGCTGTTTTGATGACACGACTTTTACCTCATCTCCAGCAGTGAGCTACCACGATTTTAGTCCAAACCTGAAAATTAAGAATTGCTGATTTTTTTTTCAAATTGGGTTCAATGACAACACTGAAAGTCAAAATTTTAAAACAGTTTTATCTAAGGCTTCTAATTTATACTGCCACCAACTTTCTACTTTGCCATCAACTTTTTAATATTTTGCTTTCTGTGATCTGATCAATGGACATTTCACTAAGAACTCTGTGACCATCTAATGTTGTGCACTTAAAAACCAACCAACCAACCAACCAACCAACCAAAAGCTTATGGGAGATATTTCAAATATTTATTAGTATGCACATTGAATTAAATGGGTTCTCTTCAATTGGCTCTGAGAGTCTTTGCTCACCTCACATGAAATTCTCTCAGACAGGTAAAATAGTTTTCAACACTGACATGAGACCCACTTTCTGCAGCAATGAACACACTAAGATGCATGGGCAGACTAAGGTAGGAAGAACTCAGTAGGAGTTCACTATTTGCTATAAATCTCAAAAATACTTCTAGGCATAAAGTTCCACCAAAGTTTTATTTGATAAAGAGGATTTAGTAAAAAAAAAATTAAAATCTACTTTCTAGTCCATGTGTGATACTAAAGCCAGTCTGGAATACAGATGCTCCAGTGCTGAGCATTTCCCTGGTAAAATAGTTGCAGGATCTGGTCATTAAAACACTGCACTGAGATTCAGACATGTGGATTTCAGCTCACAGCTGTGTCACAGAATTCCTCAGCAAGTCTGAGATGTTATTTAATCCCTTTGTGATCAACATATTCAATGAAATTTATTATTTTCTTTATAATATCCATCATGCACTTACTGAATCTAGCAAAACAGGGTTTGAATCACATTTCAATCCCCACAGTGTCTCTGTAGTATTAAGTTCTGACACCAATTCCTCACCATGGGAAGCCAGCTGGCAAAGGAAGCTGTGGTTAAAAAATACGCCTGCAAGTGTCTTTCTACAAATCCAATTAAAAACTGGTTGCCCTATCAGTAAGAAAGGGATATACTCAGCTCTGCTGAACAATTCACTGATAAAATCCTACTGACAAGGTAAAAATCACAGTGCCAGCTCCACAGACCTGGTGTAATTCACCAAGTGCTGCTAGAATGGCAGTTCCCTAAAACCCAAAGGCCCGGAGTCTGTCACAGGATACACCAGGCACCAAGCGACAGAGCCACAAACCAACAGCAGTAAGAAAAGCACAGCATTTCATCCAACCATGCAAAAAGCATTGTTTCCTCCTTGGCATATCACAGTAGATGAGAAGACACCAGTTCTCCAAACTGCCATAAAGGCAAAACAAAGAGAATCCTCATGCTTTGATTATGCATGAGCTTGGTTCCAATGACAAGAGTTATATTAATGAAATGCCTTTGATATTTACATAGACATTGCACTAATTTCCACAGGGACAGCTCTCTTCCAGGGATGTTAAACACTAGGCTGATAGCAAAACAAGCAGGACCATAAGAAAAGGAAACGATGAAGTCAGTTTTCCTATGGGTTTGTGTGACAGTTGGTTTCCAGTGAGGTGCAAACTTGAATTTAAAATTTTCTTTAGGCTACAGTTCTCACAACAGAGCTTTTTCACTTGCAGCTCTGGTGCCTAATAAAGGTTATACCTGTGATGCTCTTTTCTCAGCAGAGTATTTATGAACCTCCCCCTCCTGCACTATGGAGGCTGTTACCTTTCTGATCAAATTTGGATTAAACTGGCCAACAGATCTACAGCTGGAATGGGAAAAAGATGGAAGACAAACAAGGATGATAAAATTGTTCATGATCACATAGGCCTTAATCCCTCATGAATCTACTAAGATATCATGAGGTAGCATGTAAAGCCCAGTAATCTTAAGCCGTCTCATAAAGCCTCCAAAGTTCTCAAAGCTAGTTCAATAAATAAACAGAAATATTCAAAGTACAAGTGAAAAATGAACAACAGTGTGAGATGATGGGAGAGACTTCTATATAGAAGCACAGAATTAGTGCTTTGCACTATTTCTGCCTCAGCACATTAACCTTTCTCTCTCTGCCCTCCACCTCCCTTTAGTTACTCACCACGAAATAAGTCTTTTAATTGCTATGTAACTAAAGCTCTCTTTCTGGCAGATTGACTGAGAAGGCCAAGCTGGTGTCTGGGGACCACAGGCCCTTTGGTGACAGTTTTAATTCTGGTCAGAGCAGAAAAGTCAATAAATCATTCTTGCAGAAGTTGTTACTGACCCTGAGCAAGCCCTGGGAGGAGAGATGCGATCTCTATTCACTAGGAAATAAAGTCTTGCTCATTTTTTATTTTTTTAACTTTCAGAGACAAACCAAAGAAGTCAAAGATAAAAGAAAAAACAAAAGAAAAGAAAAAAGACATAGGTTCAAAAAAGTCAGGAGGTGCATCCAGCTTTGACCAACTGGAGGAGAACATTCTATAAAGTTGCTTGATAGACCTAGTTCTGACTCATCTGAAGCAGAGCTGCATTGCCAGTATTTCAGGACACTGACCCAAACCCCAAGAAGGCAATAACATACAATCAGTCTTCTTGCACTGTCCTCATGTATTTTGTTTCTTTCTTGACCATATATGAGGTTCCATCAGTCAAATTAAATTTTTCTTCTTCCAGATTTAGGCAGGTTTGGGTTTTTTTGTTCTTTGGGGTTTTTTTGTTTTGTTGTTGTTGTTGTTTTGTTGGTGTTTTTTTTTTTTTTTTTTTTTTTTTTTAGATAGACCAAAATATTTTTAGGTAATTTGTGGAAAAGTTTCAATTAATACTAGGTAAGGCATCCCCTCAGAGATTGCAAATAAATACTAATTAATCACATGATTTTCCCTCCTCTCCAGTTCTCTCTCCAGTTCTCTTTGTGGTCTTTGGTGACAGTAGCTGTTACATCTCCAGCCTGTTTATATCCACATTCACCCTGTGAAACTTCACCAGCCTCTGTGAGATTTATTTTTACCTGATAGAACACGTAAATTTCCAACTTTATTTTCTATTTTTAAACATATTTTAAAGTGATGTGTTCCAGCAAAACAGGGAATTTATTTGGAACCCTCTAATCATCAGAAGAGCAGGAAATGAAGGATCAGTGACCCTGGGTATACAAGTTTCCAATGCTAAGCAAATTATTGTCAAGGTGCTATCATATTAGTACCACAATGACAAGACTCCTTCAGAAATATGAGAAAGGTAAACATTTTGTCACACGTGTAAAAACGAATGTGTTCTGACATCATTTCATGCTCACACTGCATTTATTTTATATGGTTGTGCCTGACCTTCCCTTTGACCAATATGGATTTTAGCACTGGCTTTGCTGGAAACAGAAGTAAGTGAACAAAGATCCAAAACAACCTTAGTATGGAGTAAAAGCAAAAATCTGAAGTGCTTAAGATTCTCAGCAAAAAAAAGAGCTAGTTACAAAGGATAAATGCAGCAGGTATCAGCAGTTACTGCTGTAATCTCACATTGTTTCACTTGAGAGAAAGATTAATTCTCCGCTGCACTTGGCATATCTAAAAAATTACAATGTTCCGTCTAAGTCACAGCAGAGGTAAAGAAAACAAACCCAGCACATCCATGCTTTATTATCGCTTCACTTCATCATCGACTAGAACACAAGAAAATCAATAAGAATCCTATAAGAACACATCCACCATAATAAAATATGTGGCTTACATATATCAAATCCTAACAAGTGTGCTTGCACGCTCAGTAGAGAAAATCACTTCATAAAACAGTCCCAGGAGAGAACTAAAAAACAAAAAGGTATCTAAGGATGGGACAAAACTGAATGATATATCCAGAGGACAAGGAGATAGCTATAAGAACTCCTCATCAATATAGTGGACTTGACAGGCCAATGTTTCTATCCATTATTCTAAACCTTAGATAACTTCTTACCTCCAAAGAGCCATATGCATTTAGTTTGTTCATTGCTCTGTACAACAGGAATTTCCATCTACCAAATCTCCAAATTTACTAATCCTTTTAGGCAAAAGGACTTCTCTGTTATTTGAAGATACATTTTTTACAGTGTTCCCGTATGTTCAAGACTAGTATTCTAACCCAGGACCTGTCTCAAGTGGTTACTTACAACCTCCTCCAGAATAAGCTTCTACTGGCCTCCAGTAATAAAGCCAAGATATTAAAACACAACAGCGTCAATTTTCAAGTAATAGTACTCCTACTCCTGTAATTACTAAGATTATTGACTAGGAGAGAGTAGACAAGATTTATCTTTTTTGTTTGTGGCTTTAAAATTTGTCTTCCTGTCTTCTCCAGTTTTTTTGGCACATTTAGCAACTTCTTTATGTGTAGTCAGCAACACCCTTTTCTTTGGCAGTGTGTGTCCTTTCCTAGTCATCAAAAAATCATTTAGTGAAAAATACTACAAGTATAACTGAGACATAAAATTTTTCAGCAAGAAAGATATAATGAAGAAAAATAAAGAAGAAAGAGTAGGCCTGAGACATGCCTTGGTATTGTGGGTTACGTACCTTTCCAAAAGACCTAGCTTAAAAGACAAAAAAATTTGAAGAGTAAAGAATAAATAAATACTTTAAGTTGTACTGTTAAAGTGTCCTTTACTATCATGCTGTTTTCCTAATCAGCTAAAAAGCAAATTCAAAGTGAGAGTGCCCCTTGAATGTTCACCTATTCCAATTTCCTTGATCTTGGATACTGCCTCGTACTCCCGACTGCCTTTACAAGATCCTTTTATTGAGCTTTCTTTACACTGTAGTCCCATGAGGCCAGAGAGACTCCTCAAATCAATTCTTAGCGCACCTGAATCAATTTCTGAAGCTCACCATGTCAAGGAAGCAACCTTTTTTGAGACTAGAGCAGTCATATGAGTTTCTAATACAGTGCATTAAATTTCTTCTGTAATTCAGTGTCAGGCTTTAAACCTAGTGCAGACAGTAGATATAACATATACTTGTAAAAACAGAGAGTAGGGTATAAACTTGCATTACAGGTATTATAGCACACATTTGACACAATAGTTCCCTTCTACTGTGAAAACAACAATGGAAGAGTTCCAATTTCTCAGCAAGATCCTGACATTTGGGCACAACTCCTCACAAAGCACAAGCTTGTGAATTAGTTTTACATCACAGAAACATGACTTGAAACTTTGATAAGGATATTTAAAGATAAAGAACAAAACCCACTGATTCTTCGGATTCAGGGCAAGATTCAAGAGGATTCACTAGTGTACCCAGGAAGATGACCCGGTTTCTGTCACTTAAAGACGGGAAATGACATACAATGTATTAACAAAAGAAGTCTAGAGAAACTCACGAAGTGTGGCATCTCTGTGAAGATCTCCTAGGATCTGAGCCGGGCACACTCACAATTCATTCAGGAACTCTGTTCTCCAAGAAGCAAACCAGCAGGTGCTATTAGTCCCACTCCCACAATTCTCATCTCCCCAACAAGAAGAGCAAATTACAATGATTTAGTTTGCTCTCAAAACAGTTCCTGAGCGTCTGCTCTGCCGATGTTTGCTCCTGAATATTCATTCTCTACTTTTCTCAGCAGAACCATATTTGCGCCGTATTTACTATAATACTCTCAAAGGACAGGAAAATGGATCATTTGCCTCTTTCCTCCAGCACCTAATTTTAAGACCCAGCAGTACTTCCCTGCTTACTAACAACATAAAAGTGCCATTCCTATATCCAATTAAGAGAGAAGGTACTCCAAACTCATGAAGAGAAACTTTAATTACGCAGAGGCTTTGAAAGATCTCTCTATACAGATTTAATATTCTTCAAAGTGCTGCTCATTAATAACTTAATCTGAACAAAACACATTTTTATTACTTTAATGTTATTTAAAAAATAAATTGAAGGTCTGCAAACATAGCAAATTACTCCTGGTTTTTGTTCAAATTTTGAATACTGTTGGTAAGTCACATGCCTCAAAACAGTATTTAATTAAAAACACTTAAGAACAGAAGACAACTTTAGAAAAGAAAAAAACCAAGGCGTTGCATTTGCCTATTGCTATTTCTCGCAGTTCAGTTTAGTTTAAGTAGAGTAGTTCTTCCTTTTCAGGAGCTCCAAATTCTTTCCCCATTAATAAATAAAAAAAAAAATCTTTCAGCTTTTTATGTTAGGTGAATGTGTTTAATTACATTCCTGGATTTTGTGTATGTGTGTGCATTATGTACACATATGCTCTTATCTGCACAACAGAGAGAAATGGGGAAAGAGGCACATGGATAAAGACTTCCTATTTTCTTCTTGCATATTTCTGGCACCAGGTCCAAATGCAATGTAAACTAATCTTCTAAAAAACGGCTGGGATATGTATTAGTGTAAAGTTGATGCTTGAATAAGAGCAGATGCAGAAATGAGCGGTGACCAGAAGGAAGCCATTTTCTCCCAAGTTCCAACCCAAAACCAGCTTCTGCTTCTTGTTGGAGGTGATACAAAAATCCCCAGTAACCCCTGGGGGATTCTTACCCTCCATTTTATTTGAAATGTGTTGTCCATGGCAGGTCAGTCTGACTAAAGGATTCTGCTTTGGAATAAAACCAAAGGAGCCTTTCCTGGTTCTCCTCATTCAATGGCTCAGCTGGAGTCATGTCACGGTGGTTTTTAATCCTGTCACAACACAATACCAAAACAGCAAGAGAGAACCCACGTACCTGGATGAGCTTTGCAGCCAAAAATCTGGCACTGTATGTAATGTCTTAAAACACATCTTTGAATCCGTTTTCAACTAATGACCCATTTTAATGGTAAGAGAGACTATACTTCTCTGATTCAAATACAGCAAAGCATAAAAGACCCCTTCTAGTCAAATATGAGGGTACATTGTTACACTTTCACGGCTGAGCACAACCATGACTACTTCCTAACTTTCATGTGTCCATAAGAAGATGTATCAGTACCAGTTTCTGCTTCCCACTTCAAAAACGTCTCACACTCTGTAAGCAGCCAGAGAGGCGACATTTTATAATTTATCTGCTCTGAGATTTTGTAATGATGTTTATTTTCATACCTTGTTTTACACAAAGTAATTATTACCTTCTGGAAAGCTTCACACTTCACTTGGCTCTCAGTTGATTAAGTCCCTTGGAGTGGGTTTACATGCACAGGAAAACCCTTGATTCCCTCCACACAGGAGAGCTGTTACATTGGTTTGTCAAGTGCCTCCCCAAAACCCTGAGGTTGTTTTCTAAGTTGGGTGGGGAGGTAATTGATTACTGCAGAGTAAAAGGAGACTTTCTTCCTCCCACAGCAGCTTACACTGACACCAGTCACTGGCTATGGCTTTCTCCTTTCTCTGTGTTGGTAAAGTCCACACCCAAACAGGGTAAGATAACTGCAGTGAAAGTGGGGATAATGGGGGATAATAGAATGGAGCTGAGAGTTTGACAGCCCATGCAGGCAGGGAAAGAAATTAAGAGGACATTCCCGGCCAGAAATGACACAGGTACAGGGAAGAACAAGAACATCCATTTCTTCCCCCTTTGTCTTAACCAAGCAATTATTCAGCAAAATGGGCAGCCACATTATAATCTTTTCATTACTGTTAGCAATCTAAGTATTTGAACAAATCTTATGGCAAACTCTAGTTAACAGGAAAGATTTTACTTCCAGGAACAGTTTTAGCTCCCCTGTCACTACCCTGCTCCTTCTATTTTTGCACCAAAAAGGAGGGATGATGCATAAAGGAACATGTCCAGAAAAGTACATGGAGCCCATTGGCTTGTCCTTCTAATGGTCTGCATCATGATACCACAAATTCAAGGGGACATAAACAGCAGGAAAACAGAAGCTCAGAAGGTGAATTGATGAAAAAGAGTTGTATTTCTTACTCCAAGCATGCAGCACTAATTCCATTTCATAGATGCTGGCTGGCTTAACCTCAAAACTTCTAACCTCCTTCCAAATTATGCCACATCCACTTTCCAGAATCTCTCTGTTTCAATGCTTACAAATACTCCCATTTTAACTCATGCAGTCACTCAAACATTTCTGCAGGCACTAAGATGTCAGGCAGTGTCAATACACACAGTATTGCAGTTACACTGATGTAGAAAAACAGGAGAGTCACTCCTGCACAATATTACAGGTTCCTCTAATTTTTATATTTTATTTTAGAGTTCCCAGAACACCTGTGAGAATGAACTCCTACAAATTTTATCAATATTCATTACACGCAAAATCTGGAAGAACTCATGCTTAGGCACCATACACACCATACACACCAAGGACCCCAGAATCAGGCACAGGAGGATACACAAAGATATCAACTTCCTTTTTTCACACCTAATTACAGTCTCAGGTATTTCAAAAGAAGCAACCACAGCATGGAAAGAGATCTTTTTGTATGCAAAGAAAGTAAACAGCAAAGTAAAAATATGCAATCCCAATCAGCCGTTACTGCAGATCTCCAGAATTATTTCTGAGTATTTTAGCCAGCAAACATAGCACTCAAAGCAACATAGGCATAACAATTTCACTGAAGGCAAACCCTGCAGTGCATTTCTTGATGAGGTCTTATAAGAACACAGAAATCCAGTAACCTAAATGGGGCTCTGGACACAACAGGGTTCTCCCACAACCAAAGGGGACCATGTAATTCAGACTAATTTTAGGAAAAGTTGTATACATCAAAGTAGGAGGTGCGGGGGAGATGACTGAAGATACACACCACAAAACTTAGCTTTCCTTTACATAAGGGCATTTTACCTACAGTGCCATTAATGATTTACAAAAAAGATTTTATAATTCCCATGTCTCCAGAAGCTTATGTTCAGGTTCAGTGAGCTAATAATACTCCTTGGAAACATTAAATTTACAACAGCTATTTTAAGAAGTAAAGAAACCTTAGAAAGAAAGACTACAGAACAGAACCGTGCAATGATTCAAAATATAATACCCCTTCAGTGCTACTTGGCACAGCAGAAGACACTTATATTCTAGTAGAAATAAAAAATAGCTAGCACTTCACCAAGTGTCTAAAAGCTCTTTACAAATTCAATGCTGCATATTCAATAAGTATTTCGATTGTCACCCAGGACAGAAATGTTGTTGCATATGAAGCAGTACTTGACAGCTATTTAATAACATTTGACATGATACAACAATGTGTTTTGCTTTGTTTGTTTAAGGACAGATTTGACAGATATTTGGTCATAACTACAAAACCAAAACTAAGGGTTTTGAGTAAAGAAATCCATTGAAGGCTTTTGTCCGCTGACACCCATAAACAGGGCTGTCAGGGTGAAACAATACATCAAAAACTGTCAAATAAGAAATAATTAAGAAGAAGGAACAGAGAAAGGTATTGAGGAGATATTGGAAACTCCAATATTCACCTAAGGGAGACATGTATGTGCCACCCTGCTAAATCTATAGGAGCCAGCCAAACACAAGCCGGACACAGGTCACCAATGCTACTAATAGGAGTAGTAACAACTGTATTAATGCTTGGAGTTCCTAAAGGCTAACTAAAAATGGTTACAGCATCTGCTTATAGTGCTAGGCACTCTGCAAGTACTGAAACATAGCTGGGATTGCTCCCCAAGTCCAACAGAAGACAGTAAGCACAACAGGGGAAAGGCTGAAGATACACACAGTGAGCATAGCAAGGGCTTGCAATCATCAGCAGACTGTGAGGAACGCAGGGCAGGGGGTGTGTGGTGCGTTTACTTCAAAGAGGACACCTAACCGCAAAGCTAAGGGCAGGGAGGAGCCTGGGTTAAGGTGATGTGAGGAGGATCAAGGAGGAGACACCGAGCCAAGCTTTGAGCACATCAGTGGTGAGGGCAGGGCAGCAGCGCACGCTGCTCTCGAGGCCTCGGCCTGTGCCGTGCCGCCTGTGCAGCTGCCGGGCCCAGCTGGTGTCTCGGGCTGGTCGCTCCCCCCAGCTGTTTCCCCAGGCCAGAGCCAGGCTGTGACGGCGGGAAGCACAGCCATGGTCCGACTGCTACCTACGCAGCCTCGGCCTGGGGCTGCGAGTCCCACAAGGAGACTGGCAACACAGTTGAGCCCGTGTTTGATTCTGCCTTGAGTCTTTCACTCGATTCCACTCACGCCATTCCTAAAAGAGATATTGGTACAACTTGAAGGTTTTCAAGCATGGAAAATATTATCTGCCTGGAAGGACTGTTCTGCAGATATTTAAAATTAAACAAAACCAAAAAGACTGGATATTCACAGCTTGCCTAATAGTGAATGAAGAAAGAAAGAAGAATAAATGAAGAATGAAAAATAAATAAATTAGAAATACAAGAAAATATACGCACCAGTTGTCAAAAGGAATTATTTACTGTGGTAAATGGTGGTAAATGCAAGTATGAATGATGGAAAAAAAGAGAAAAATGTGGCAATGCAGACAACTACAACATCTAGGAAAGAAACAGAAACTGCAAAACAGTCTCCAGAGGAAAAGAATGAAGTTCCAATATTCAGAATTCTTCAAAGCAAGCCTAGGCAAATAAAGTGTTTAAATGATGAGAAGAAATGTCTCCATTCTGTACAAAATACAAGAACTCTCCAATGCCAGAGGGCTGTCTGGATAACCCAAGGCAGCTTGTCAAACGCCTATTTGCTGATTACAATTTGATTGAAAATAAGCGCATTGCAGACTACACAAATGCAACTGAACACCAGTATTTGCTAAGACCTTAGGTTAATCCCTCTTAAAATAATGCTGTTGAATAACCTCAGAACTTAAAATATCTACATACAGTAAACTAGAGCACTCAGAAATTCAAATACACTTACGCTGCATATTTCAAAGTTTAGAACACAACTCTTGAAGAGGAAAAATGTATTCTTACCATTATTACACTACTTCAAAGTTCCTAATTTGATACTTCTCACATCAGAAACACACTGGAAATTTATAATGTTCCTTTAAATGAGAATTTACAAAAAGAATTCATGGTATATACCCAATAACTTAGTTCAACATCATTATTTCTTTTATAGTAGCATAGCTCGATTAAATATCTGGAAGATTAAAAAAGAAAGAAAAATAAATCAAGCTCTGTAGTGTAAAGGATGATGCTAAGAAATTTTTTTTCTAACATAATGAGATCATACCATTAAGGCTCTACTGCTTGCAACTTACAAGCAATTTTCTTGCTTTATGGGATATTGTCCTTCATTCATACACACACTCCATTATGCATTATAGATAACGTATATAGGGGACTAAATGGAAGAAATTGCAATAAGCATTTCCACAAGATAATGGAACGGATATATGATACAAGGGAGACTCAGCATGGATGAAGAAATCCGCTTATCAGGCCCTGCACAGTATTCCAGCTATTTATGTAAAGTTTAAGCATTGTTATCTGGAGAAGGGGGGAAGAAGGGGGAACTCAGAGAGGAACAAGGTTAGTCATTTGCTTTAATAAGCCTGTGTGATAAACCCTTACTCACATTCCCCACACACACAACTTTCAAAGACTTGTCTTCATTGAGACTCTGGGCTCTCTTTTGAAGTTTTACTAACAGTAAGAATGATGTTGTCGATGCCATTACTACATAATACTGTAAAGGTGCAGGACTGAGTGGGAACAGAAGTGGAAAATTTTTTAAGGATATATTTAATTAGAGGCAAATATATTTTACCACTAAAAAATCCATAATCCTGTTAGAGTTCTCTTTATTGTCAGCTATCCACAACTCCAAATTCTCTTACTGAGGAATAAATAAAGAAACCTCCTCTCTGGAACAATACATACTATTCAGCTTTTCTTACCATGAGAGAGGTTTAATCCAAACCATTTTGGATCTCCATTCCCTCCACTGAATTTAATAATATCTGGAAAAGGCTTCTGGAATTTAACCTAATCTCACAGGCTTAGCTAAGACAAGAATCACTAAAACTTAAAAGACTGAACCTGCCTTTGTGCATGAGTTATTAGTCAAGGGATGCTTTCCTGGCAAATTACAATTCTGGACTGGGTATCTTTTCCACCAGATAGTCATTTCCACTCTAATTCCCAGCACTTCAGTCTGTAAATTTCAAAGAGCTCTTCAGTACTGAAACAATTTATGGGGATAAAGGGAACCTACAAGTGAAGAACTAAACCCTAAAGGTCTTATCTGTTTCGCTTGACCAGAACAACCTTACCAGCAGGCAGCGTAGCACACAAATGTTCCTACTTTTCACTTCGCTTTTCTCAGTAACATCTGGTCACAAAACTCCACTGGAAAATTTCAAAGCAATGGCAAAACGTCACAGAATGCTTAGCAACTAAATTTAACAGGGCTTCACAACTTATAGAAAAGAGCATTTCTTAAACACTGACTGCCAGCATCTCAACTTCTAATACCTGGTTTATGACCTTCACAAGCACTCTGACACATATACCAACGAGCACGTGACCTTATTATGTCATCCACTGTCCAAAACATGGGATTATCTTCTTCTTAGAACTTGTGTTCGCTGAGGAGTTTTGCTACTGATATCAACGGCTCTCCTTTACAAGCCTCTTGAATCAGCTGTCGCTCTCCATGATTCTTTTCAGAAATGTTGGAAAGTACAGACAGGTTTAAGAAAACTTCTGTCAACAATGTCTCCCCTTTTCTCCACACTTGGGTTTTCAATTGCAATGAATTAACATCCCAACAATAACAAAACTTAATTAAAATATAGGCATTATCAACAATAGACACACATCCCTCACTAATTTCTGAACTTTCCAAACCCCCTGCCACTTTAAAATAATGTTAGGAGAAGAATTCAAAAGGACAACAAAATTTATAGCATATAGTGAAGCAAATGATCCAGAACAAATAACTCTTTCATTTCAAAAAACAAAACAAAACAAACAAAAAACCCCAACAAAATAAAATCAGCTCTTCCATTGGTTTCTTGATTGTTGGTGTGAGGTGTGGTGGCATTGGGGACCCTCAGGTAGCCAGACTGAATTCACACACAGAATCACAGCCATGAATAACACTCAAAACCAACAAAAACTCTCAGATGATGATTCCAGCTTCAAATTACATAGATCTCCATTATAAACACTAACACAAAAACAGGGAAAGAAGGAAGCATAGAGAAAAAACCAGATACCTCTGTAAGCCAAGGTTAACAAGGTATACATAGAACAAATGAAAACCCTTGAAAAATACCATGATAGTAACATACACTGGTACATAAAGCTTTTGGAATAAGGAAATGCTGTACTTCACAAAAAGAAGTCTTTTAAAAGCAAAGAAATTGCCTTAAAGCTGCATGTTCCATGATTTTGAGTGTCCCCATATCATAGTGTCTTACTTTCAGGGTCAGAAATCCTAAACAGAAGTAGTTAAACAAAAAAGAGAGCAGTTGAGAAGACCTTTTTCATTTTCTTGCATCCATGCAAGACATCCTTCTGGGAAAGCCACATCCCTACTGATGGCAACAAACCAACAGTTAGAAGCACGTTAGGTGAATCCCAAAGAATTATAATTTGTCATTGTCTAAAAAAAGAAATAAATAAAATCTTAAATACAGGTGCAATTAGAATTCCAAGCAATCGTAACCAAAACATTCAAAACCAGGTGCAGATACTTACTTAACTGTAGTCTTTATCCCTGGAATCTGGGTCCCAATTTACCTATTGCCCATGGACACAATTTTTAAAAGCATTTCAACCCTCTACACAGTGCCTCTTTCAAAACCTTCACCTTACAGAAGATTCTGGTTTTCACGTGGTTTTGCCACCAATCCAAAAAACATTTGTGTATATCCCAAAGCAGCCCTGGAGCTTTATTTTATGTAGTCAGAGTACTTGGAGATACTGGCCTGTAAATATTAAGCCTGGAGGAAGGTCAGAGTCTTGCATACACATGGCTCCATCAATTTACAAACTGAAGACAATTCTGCTTTTTACCCTCCCAAAATGCAGTACAGAGCTACTTGTATTTCCTCTCAGAGCAAGGTGATCAAAATATGGGACTGGTGGAAACAAGAATGATCAATTAGCAAGACCAGATAGAAGCCCTTCAGGCTTCCCTAAGTGACTTTGCATTTCCAAGCTGAGAGGAAACATCATTCTAACCCTGCACCGAGCTGGGTGGTGGGAGGTGAAGCAACAGTTCCAACACTGAACACAACTGCCAACAGCAGAACCTGAAAGCCAAAACGCAACTCAGTTTGTGCCAGAAGAATGATATAAACAGCCTCAGATCTTCCTGTTGTGATATAAAAGAGCACTTAATAAACAGAAACATCACAGGCAAAAAGATGCAGATTGAGCAACCCCCTGCCAACACTTAATATAACCAACAGCAAGTATTGTTTTAATAACATATCGCTCCAACATTTCAGAAGAAAGCAGGACTGCAGAAAATAGAGACTGCACAAAGTAACCCAATGGACACATGGATCTTGTTTACCTCTTATGTAAGGATGAGAGATTTGGGGGGCAAATTAATTGTTTGCCCTAACTTGAATGCAGTTCACTAAACAAGTCTGCACAGTTTGTGAGCCCTAAGAACAAATGTGAATGTCCTGTTAATATATAAATTCACAACCAGAAGGCTTCCCAAAAGAGCCAAGGAGAATGCCACTCAGCCTGAAGATGGCTATCTCAAGCTCTTCTATTTTTTGTAATAGCTCCAGCATGAATTATTATGTTGGCCTCCTCAGAAAAAAAATCCACAAATTCAACAGATACACAACCATCCATAGCATTGATTGGATTTGTAGGAATGGAGCAGAGATTACCTGCACACAAAGACTTATCCCTACACCTCTATCCTTTCTCTCCACTACAATGTAAAGTGCAACAACTCAATTTACAGCATTATCCCGGTGGAATCATAGAATGGCCTGGATTGGAAGCGACCTTAAAGACCACCCAGTTCCAACCCCCCTGCCATAGGCAGGGACACCTTCCACTAGACCAAGTTGCTCATAGCCCCATCCAACCTGTTTCTGAACACTGCCAGGGATGGGCCATCCACAGCTTCTCTGGGAAACCTGTGCCAGTGCCTCACCACCCTGACAGTAAAGAATTTCTTCCTAATACTTGATCTAAACCTGCCCCTTTGAGTCTGAAGCCATTTCCCCTTGTCCTGTCACTATATGTGCTTGCAAATAGTCTCTCTACAATTTTTACCATTACTATCAATTATTATTATGACAAATAACAGGAAAGCAAAGAGAAATAGACCTGATCAATGACATGGGGAAAAAAATTGCTACAAACAGAGTATTTCTGATACTATGCCAGAACCGTGTACAGGTCAACTTTGGTCACAACAAAAAGAAATCATGTCCTACAGATTTGCACCTATCACGAAACTGCTCCCTTGTCAAACAGCCTTCATGCAGTGCTGCACTACAGCACTACAAAGGATGACCTCATTTCTGAAGCAAGATCACTCCTACTTGATGTAGCCTCTGAGGCTACCAAAATGAGCAAATTCAGGATCAAAATTTCTGCTTCTGCACTAGTTGGACTGCAATTAATCACATTCCAGTATCTGTACCAACTTCTTGTTTTAAGTTCTGTTCACTTTAATTCTGCCTTTTTCGCAAATATTTCAAATATTTTCTCTCTCAATGCCTTTCCCTCTTAAATACAGTAAAAAGCAAATCAAACCACTATAAATCTAGCAGTAATAATATAAAAAACTTTGTTAAAAGCCCTCTATACTTTATTATAGAAAGTATTTACCAGGCCTTTCAAAGACTGAATAATTCAGGGTGTTAAGCCATCTGTGAAAGGTGTAAAAATTTAAAATTGGTTCACAAACATAGCAACATCAGATTCCCAAGCCTTTGTGTCTTTACATATTTTGAAATTTCATACATAAGTAATTTCTTTGTTTTCCCATCACCAGGCACTGAAAGATCAGATACAATGTATTTTTATTCCTGGCATGTCCCCTTACTTATTACTTACTACCTTCCTTACTTAGGAAAAAAAATTAAAATAGGAAAAACATACTGCTACTATACATTGCTGAATTAAAAATAAAAATCATCAGTGTTTATTGAGGGACAAGGTATTGGGGGGCAGGGGGAGAAGGTTGAAGCACAAAACCCCCAAACTACTCGAAGATGTCCCTTACAAAAACCAGCAATGCAGGAAAAAAAACATTACGACAATCCCCAAAAATTGCACCAACTGCAGTGTGTGCCTCTTCACATTATCCAGTAATATCCTGAGTTCAAAGTATCTTGAGGGAAATAAGGTATAGAACCTCATATCATCCTTAATTACATGATATTTACTTCCTAGACTTCCATACCAGCCACCATCAACCCACAAATCCAATCCAAAATAATTTTTAATTGAGACACCCATGACATCTTTAGAGCATTTCCCGAACAATTACTAGTTTGTATTTGCCCTTGTGTGTATTTCTGTAGATCATTCGCAGGTTACGCCTTTGGCCCCTCTCCTTTTGGGAGGGCTGGTATGTTCTTAACTCAGCTGTATTGGGCTTGTGCAGCCAGGCTTTGGCAGAGAGGGGACCACAGGGGTGACTTCTGTGAGAAACTGCCAGAAGCTTCCCCCGTGCCCCACAGAGCCAATGCCAGCTGGCTCCAGGATGGATCCACTGCTGGCCAAAGCTGATCCCATCGGCAATGGTGGGAGCTGCTTCTGATAACTCTGACCTACGTTGGAGCAGTTCATGAAGAACTGCAGTCCATGGGGGAACACTGAAGTCAGAGAAGTTTGTGGAGGACTGTTGGCTATGACAGGGACCTCATGCTGGAGCAGGGGGAGAGTGTGAGGAGTGCTCCCACTGAGGAGGAGGGAGTGGCAGAAATAACCTGTGATGAACTGATCACAACCCCTATTCCCTGTCCTGCTGAGCTACTGGAGGGGAGGAAGTAGAGAATTCAGAAGTCAAACCCAGGGAGAATGGAGGGGTGTGGAAAAGGTGTTTTTAAGGCCTGTTTTTATTTTCCAATTACCTACTCTGACTTGATTGGCAATAAATTAAATTAATTTTCCCCAAGTCAAGTCTATTTTGTCCGTGACAGTAATGGGTGAGTGATCTCTCCCTGTTCTTATCTTCACCCATAAGCCTTTCATTATATTTTCTCTCCACTGACCAGCCAAGGAAAGGCAGAGAGAGCAGCTTTGGTGAGCACCTGACATCCAGCCAGAATCAACGCATCACAAAACACCTTTGAAAATTGGGAAATATTCAAATCTGATATGCTACCTTAACTCATGTTAGAGAAAAGCAGCATGTTACAACAGCTGACCTGCTTGCCAGTAACACTGCAGTGTGATTCCTTTCTTAAGGAGAAAGGAAAAAAGCCACATTTGAAATAAATGGATACGTCATGTAGATACTAAGAGATATCTAACAGACAGATTAGATAATGTACCTTTAATAGATTACGGTTACGATGGTGACATATACCACAAAGGGATAAAGAATTTTTAGGAGGATTAAAATATTCCCAAAATTACATACAGCAAGAGTTATCTGAAATAATACAGCAGATTATTCTTGCCTAAATACCGAAAATATTTCCCTGCTATTTGGATAAACAGCTCTAGGGATACTTTTCAAAACAATGATTTTAATAGTCTGTATTTGTTTTGAATATTTAGGATTTAAAAATAGGGATATTTTAAAGAGACTGAAATACAACTTCTGTGGTTATTCTCAAGCATTGTTTCAGGGATTGCTTTTAAAGAACTCAGTATTTACTGGGAATCATTTAACAAATACCGGTAAATCTAATTTCTCCTGGTTAGATATCAAAATCCCTATGGCATACATTACAGACCTCAGAGTCTCAAGGGCTTTCCACAGGCACCTGTAACTGCTGTAGGCAAGCTTTTACACCTAGGGCTGCAACTTCGAAACCCTTCTCTAGAAAAATCAAAGGTTTTCCTTCATTTTCATTAAATTAAAAAAAAAATCTTTATATAAATAGAACATCAAAATAATCCTCCTGCAATCTCCTAAACATGACACTGCAGATTATATTACACTTCCCAATCCCACCCTTCAGGGAATTATTCTAGTAATGCAGGGATGTTACAGAGAATATCTAACTCCTGAATATTTAGTTTTGATGGCAAGGCTTCACTAAAGAAAAATAAAAACCTGGACAAAGGAGAAAATCACAGCCAAATCCTCCAGAGCAGTACTTGGTCACAGAAAAGTCAGCTTTATTTGTGTGAAATGCAATTACCAGAAACTCACATGAAACCAGTTGTACTGGATAAATGCATCAGTTTTCAATTTAGTCACTGACATCTGTGTGACTGACAGAAATCTTTCTTAGCATATGAACAGGACGACAGAGTCAGGACTCCAGTATTCACATTTCACTGAAGGAATGCACAGATCAGAACAGGACACAGATTCAGGCAGTGGAGGCTTTATTCCTACAGTTACTCTGTGTGATGTGGGTCAGATTGAGCTAGACTTACATTTGCAAGTAAACTGGTGCAACAGGAATAGATCAACTTCAAGCCCCTGATGTCCACACTATACAGACAATTAAGTCATTTCATTTCACCGTAGGTTGGTCAGCACCCAAAAACAACTACCACCAATACATAAATGGTTTGCAGCTCTCTGCAGGTTCAGATGCTGGTTCAAACCCTCTAAGACCTTATTAAGAGTTGCAAAATGGTCCTAAGTAACACCTCATTTATACCTGAATATCTTGAGATTACTGAAGGAAAAGTACTAATCAGTCCCGTGGTTGCATGTGCATGGTTACATTTAATACTGTTTTATCTTCTAGTCATGGTTAAGTGGTGGGTAGGAACAAATGTGAACATTTGCAGTAAGATCATGATTTTTTAAACATGTACACCCTCAGGAAAAATCAACATGTATGTGTTCAGACCATTTACACATAAGAATTACATCAAAAGGTTGGCTTTCGGCTTCAGAGAAAAGCTTCAATTTGAAAAAGCTTTTGCATCTTCTGCATATACATAGATCCAAACAAATCACTCCCAAACAAAATCTCCATGCCAGGCAAAGTTTACAGTTCCAGAGGCTGATCTTTTAACTGTGAGCTTTCAACAAACTAATGAGAGTGATGCCCAATTTCACAGAGCAGTCATGGGGAAATTTAAGACATTTCACAGGTTTATTCTGTAAACGAGGAGCAAAGGGACAGAGGGGTTTGGTGGGCTACTCATACGCATAGTACTGATTTTTTTCTGCAGTTGTTTTAAGATGCAGCTGAAGGCAGTACAGAGCAAAATAACCTTGTGGTTGCAGAAAGCATGTAGCACCTAGGTGACTTCTTTGGGGACATTAAAATTGCCATACTAAATTGAGCCAGTAGTCCAGTCTGACAAGAGTCAGTCTACCAATCAGAACAAGGAGCTAGAAACAAGCATTCACTGTACAATTCTCAATCGTCCTGTATTTGACTTTGTCCTGTCACCCACTATTTCTGCATTTGAACACATTCCATCTCTTCTGTACATGCTAGCAACATAAATCTCTCGGAGACTTCAAGGATGCAACAGATGAAAGCGGTGTATGTGTATTTCACTAAAGAGAACAGAGTGCCAAGTGGTACTGTGAACATTGTGACAGTAGTTTTATCAAAGTAAGAGAGCTTTTGCAAAACTTCCTAAGAATTGTAACATCGTGTTTGTATTATCTCCTCTATGAATCTGTACACAGCCACATACACAGCTGAAAAAATTTCTTTAGTATTTTATCCTGTGTTTTGGCAACTGCAATTTGCCAGGGAATAGATATAGGCTGCTCTGTAAACCTTACCCTGTAACAGAGCAACAGAGATCTGTCCTGTTAATTACTGGGGCAGGGTAAAGATCTTGTAAACACAGTGAAGCACTGGAACACATCTCTGTAGCCTATGTGGTGGGGAGAGACAACATTGGTTTTCATCAGCAAGAATTTAAATAACATTCACTCTGACCTCAAACCCAGCAGAAACTCCTGAGACTGAAAGACAAGAATGCTCTAACAAATGAGGACATTTCTTGTGTGAAAAGCAAGTTTTCTGCTTGAAGGCAATTCCCCACCCCACCATCATAAATGTCACAGAAGTTGATTGCTTCGCCTGATTCCAGTGCAAACTTCCACCCTTGTGATCACAAATAGCCCTTGGCCATACCTCATTATGTTGTCAGTATTCCATACTAAGGGAAGTGATAACTGGTTTGGTAGGGATTTTTCATTTTCTTCAGCTTTTTTTTCTTTTGCTTTGGTTTGTTGGTTTTTTTTAAAGATGAACAAGCCAAATCACCACCGGGAGCATTTGCAGTGAAGATGCCAGGAAATGGATTTCATATTCCATATATTTCCTGCCAAAGTATATTTGCATACTATGCCTTCCACAGCTGACTTGGAACTGCAAAGATCTGTTTTCTCTGGCCCTTCAAAGTTTGATTGCTACTTCCCATATGAAAGCTCAACAGGAATCCAAGCTCTTTGTAGCAGTTCCTGTAAAACTGGCAAACCTGCCCACCAAAACCCATCATCAGTGGGACACTCCTACAAGCCCCCAGTTACAACAGTAAAAATTGATAACTGGAAGATCTTAATGGATAATCTCTTTTTCCTAATTAATGTAGGGAACTATAGTGGGGTTTCTTTTAAATAATTTTTTTCTGCAGCCAGCCAAGAACAGAAATTGCAACCACTGAGCCTCAAAGGATAAGTCAGAAATACTTAAGTGGGGAGACAATTTTTGCAAACTCACCACACTTGTCTCCAAGTAGACAAGCTATCCCTACAGTTCCTTGAGAGTGTCCAGAGGTTAACTACATGTTTGAACACGGTAAGTGTCACAGCCAAGAACAACTGCTGACCTTCCTTCATCAAAAATTATGAATTACATTTGGGTGCTGTCCAACAGGCATAACTCTCAACCTGCAGTAAGCAGAATGGAACTTGTATACACCATTTCTTACTGTGCTACAAATAGTGGCATTACTAAATAATCCCAACATCTGTTTTAAGGACCTCATTCTTAGATTCAACATGATGCAATCAGATAAACTATTCAGTTACTACCTTGGAAAACTCTGCCTGAATGTTCTCTGAGATGGATCAGATGTTATGCTGGATCACATCAAACCGCCAGTGTCTTCCTGCTGTTGGGTAGTTACATGGGCAGCACAACTAAATAAATCTGTTCTCCCACAGGTATTCAGTTCACACCAGATTCTTTGGATTCTGAAAGGGGCAAGCTCACATCAGACTTTTCTGTAGTTCAGTCATGTGAAGCATCTCTCTTGTATTGATTCTTTGGTACCTAGAAAAAGCTGAGCTTCCATTATAGTATTCTCCTTAGATGTGGAAAATGGAGCACTAACCCAGTTTCTTTCCTCTGACCAAGAGTCTGTTTTCAACAAGCTTTTAGAAATTCAATATTTTTGACACTACTACCTCTCTGTCCTTTGTGCAAGCAGCCAACATGTTTATAACATAGAGGCAAGCAGAAATCTGTATTTCTTATACTGAATCACAGGGAAGTATTTCAGAGATGTCACAAACGTTCTGGACCAAGTATTGATCCTGGACCAAGGGCTACAACTACACCAGGTGACAAATAGACTGCAAATGACAGGAACAAGATGACAGGAAGGCAAATTTAGCAACCCACAAAATTTTACTAGGAAAAAGAAGAGGAAGTGCGATTTATACTAGGTAGCAATACATGTTTCCCAGGTGTCAATATCATTACAAGTTTTTGCTTACATGCCACTAGGAGACAACAAATAAATTTTTATTAGAGACACAATCACCTTGTTTCAGCAGCCCAAGAGATTAATTTGATCCCACACTGTAACATAGCTCACGCTAAGGTGACAGCAATAATATGCAGCTATTCCATTCAACAGCAAGTAACACCCATGCCCTTACAGTGAGGTGCAAATCTTCAGCACTGACATGCCAAAATGTTGCTTTAACAGATAGAGGCTCTCAAATGCCAGTGCACAGAGTAAACAACATAGATTGAATGCTGTGCTATCAAAGGAGTGATACTAAATGGGCTGTGTAATTAAGCAGAGCCCAAGTGCACTAACACTAAAAGTATTCCTGGACTGTTCCTTTCCAACACCGACTTATTCCATTTGTTAATGACAATTCAAAAAACATGAAGCTGGCTAACAGACCTAATTTTTTAAATATCTAAGAAAGCAGTGGCTCTGTAAAACACAGGCTGGCCCCATGTGATACCCAATGGATAGGCAGCTACTAAGGGCCAACTCAAGTTCTCCACACCCTGCCAAATATTCAAGTATCATCTCATTGGCTTCTGTTTCTCCAGATACCTATAGACTTAAAAATAGATGGGGGTTGGGCTTGGTGTTCCATGTTGTTGGTTTTTTTACTGATCTCCATACACTCTGCCAGGAGCTGAAATAAAAATTCCTGTGGTTGTGCTCTAATCTCAAAGCTGTTCTGGGAACTCTGGACTAACATTTGCACTAACTGCCATAAAAATTAATTGCAGAATTCTGCCTTCCATTTCTCCGGCTCTCAGTAACCTTACATCTTCAATAATAGAGGAAAGAAGCTTTTTACACATAGAGAAATCTTCTGAAGGACCCAGAATTGAAGAAAACCTGCTTTCTTCCAGCTGACAAAGGCAGCAGTGCACTGCTCAAAGGTGTGACTTGCATCATGATGAGTGCAAGATGCAAACTAAAAGCCAGAAAGGATTCATTCTCCTCCATCCATTTCATTATTATTTGTGTTATACTGTAAAAGCCTCAGTCAAGATCAACTAGTCACTAAGAAAACAGAAAAGCAAGAGAAAGGAAGCTTCATTTACTTCATTTTACAGTGGAAGCTAAGACACACAGAACGATGAACAAGCCCAGGCAAACACAGCTTGTGCAAGAGACAGAAACCTGACTGCAGATCTCCTGAGAGAATCAAAAGAAAGGCTGTCTTTCCCACCTCATTTTGCAGTGGACAGGAGAAAGAATTTTGAAAAAGCAAGAAACACTTTAGTCAGACAGGCCACAGATACCACCTGCACACTAGAAAGAAACTACTTCTTTGGTTGCCATTGATACTGCATTCAGGTACAAAGTTAAAAGACTTATTTTGTTTCACATGGTTACTTTTAGCTTATTGGGAAGTTCTTGGGAGATGCAGGGAACAAGTAAGGAGGAGAACAAAAACTAAATCCATATCAGATCAGAAAACTGAGAATTCAGTCCTTTGTGAATGGGGATTGAAAACAGAGACTTTTTTCATGTCCCAACCTACCTCTGCTTCTGCAAAGCTGAGCGACTGCAGTTCAGACAGAACTGTAATTTTTTAAAGTGAAATGTTCAAGATAGCTTTAATTGGAAATAAAGTTCAAATAAAATGAGAAATAAGTGCATTAGGGGAAGAAAAAAAAGCAACAAGATGCCTCCATTTCCTACCACTTCCTCTACAAGCGTAACTGAGATCTTAATCGATGAGACTGCACAAAGGGCACCAGCTTTAAGCAATGCAGCTGCTTTCTGAGAAGCTCTCTGAGAAAGGGCTTGGTTTATCTGCACAGCTGGAACAAATACATGAAATGTTCAGATGATTACCTGTCCTCTTTCCCTTCCCATGAGGATATTCTCCAACATCAAGTGACTTTTGAAACATAAAAAGCTGTAACCATGAAACACGACAGTTTCAGAAAAAGCTGTAGGTAGTCAAAAGACTGGGTAAAACAGAAACCTTATGGGAAAACTGAATTTTTGTTCAAGGTGGCTACAAAACTGCAAAAGAACCAGTAATCAGTGACACAATCCAAACACTTTCAATAGGTTTTACATCATATCTCCAAATAATGCTCTTAATTCCATCAACAATTTCTGTATGTCTTTCAGTAACTCCCTCTGTCCAATTCAGTCTTCTCACTTGCAAAATATGAATAATCATATGCACTTTATCTGAGTGGTATTATGAAACTAATATTCCTAAAGTGCTTTGAGATCCCTGCTGTAGAAACACACCTGGTGTATTATTAATTTTGATTAAGAAACTGAAAATGTAATGACTAAGTATTCATGCACAAAGCAGGAAATCCTTATCTGAACTTGGGAACAATATAGAAAGAAATTAATCTTGTATACACTTGTCTTCATGTAAGATATATGTGATCCATACATGGTACATTAAAGTGGTACACTAAACTGTGAGTCTGTAGCAGTAAACTAAATCCAGTAAACTACTGTACTTAGGTTACATGCAGAACATTAAAACTCTAGTAACCTGCCTTTTGCTCAAAAAAGCCCTGCCAGACACATACTACATCTCACTGCTTTGCTTTTTAATCAAAGTGGCCATCATTAAGAACCGTTTTAAGTTCCAGTTGTGGTTGACATTTCTCTACAGAAAATTAATCACTGTAAAACAGGGTTACTCCTCTCATTTCAGTACATGGATGAACCCAAGAATGCAGTTGTCAATGCTCAGAACTCCTTGTGCTGTGCTGAAGAGCTGAAAATAAAAACATCTCCACTGCCACTAATAGCTGCCAGTTTATTCACAGGATGAAAAGCCTCAGATTATAACAGCATGGATACAGTGACATTCAAATGTATTTGGCAGCGAACTCAAAGAGCAGGAGAAGCAAAGAGGAAAAACAAAGACATGATTCAAAGTGTATTCTGTCATTTTTATAAGTACTCGGCACCTCTGTTCTGATGATTGCTGAGCATTCTTCAATTCCCACTTTAGCAATCCAACATATGGGTAAAATAGATGAGTACAACTTTCTCATACATATGGAAAATTGATACTGAGACACATCAGGCACAATTTTCAAGGTCCATTATTTTCATTTATTTAATTCTATGTACAAGTACTCCAAAGACAATCAAACTGAATGTTAACGGGATATGATATGAACTTCTGTGCCTGAAGCTTTTAGAACATTAAAGTAACTTAAAAGCAGACAGACGAATAAAACCTGAGTTTAACTTTCTGAATCTTTATTCCAATTGTTATCTTCACTGCTTCCTCTAGTTGGAGGCTGAAGTCCCAACTAGACTGTGAACACTGGAATGGCTAAACAGACAACAAACTTAACAACTGGTTAAATGCAGCTTTGCATTATAGTTCCTCCCTACCAGCTCAAATAAAGAAGATCACAATGAAAAACTATCCACATCAAACTAGTAATAGATCATCCAAAAGACAAAAATTAGAATGGACACAGTTCTGCTCTTAACAAAGCCAGCAACAAAATATGCCACTTAATTCCAGAAGAACAGAAAAATTACCAAATAATCACACAATTTATGTTCACCATATTGGTTTAGATATTTTCGGCTAACCTTTCCTGGCTTAAAACCAGTTTCTTTCTCCCAGTTCCAAAACTGTATATTTTAATACCCCTTAGACATTTGTTAGATATTTTAATACCCCTTACACATTAGATCCTTTGTTTTAAAAAAAGCAAACCCATCAGACTTGCAAAATGACCTGGCAACGCCAGGTCCCAGAAGTGACAGATTCACATTGACTACTAGAATTTTTTGATAAATAGGCTGCTGCTCCAATTTTCATGGCTAAATATGGATTTGAGAGCCCAAGATGCTATATAAAGTGGAAGAGCTAGCTATTATTATTACGTATACAAGGAAATCTCCAGCCTTGTCCCTGGTATCTGTGCCCCTTTATATTATGTAAACATGGTACATCTGCATCCTAATGGCATTTATTATATAGCTGCTACTGAACCTCACACCTAATTTTTATCTGTTGTATCATAACTACAGCATTTAAATTAGAAATGAAAGAGTAGTTTTTCACAGGCTTTCATATTTTCAATTTTAAAATATACCCAATGCCACTGCAGTAATTTTAGAAGAAAACTTGAAACAATTTAATACTTTATTTTTTCCCTTTATTTGGAAGTAACTTTTACAGTCATGTATTGAATATCTGCATCTAATCAAAATGGAGTTTTCCCTAAGTTTTTATGAGCCCTGACAATGGGACAGAAGTTTTGTAGAAAGAGAGAGTCATAAATTATCTGATCCGAGAGGCTGACCACAAAACTTACTTGCACTTCTGGTTCAGCCATTGTACAGCATAAAAATCAAAAAATCAATCTTCAATACATTGCAGTTATAGGTGTTCTACTACTATCAAATGGTAGAAGGGGCTTCTGCAAAGCTAGAGAAGCAACAGTAATTAGCAAAATTGCTTTTTTTGGTTCACTAATTAAAATAACAGCTCTAAAAGATGGTGTCCCATATGGAACTGCAAAAGGTTTTCCAAGCAGTGAATAGAAAACCGGCATTACCAGACTCAGCATCTTTCCAGAAAGAGTTTAAACGTTTTTGGTAGCTTTCTTTGTTTTGATTGTTCTTTAGTTTTTATTTTGTTTGCTTGGGTGGGGTTTTTGGTGAGGTTTTTTTTTTGTTATTTGTTGGGGTTTTTCAGCAGGGTGTGTTTTCCGTTTGTTTTTGTGGAAGGTTTTGTGTTGCTTAGCTTTTGAAATTCTTTTAAGGCTTTCATTATGCATGTATGAGTATCAACATTTTAAATTTTCTTGCTGCACTTTTTGTGTAGCAAAGACCCCCCTAAAGTGTTTGTATTGCTGTGACCAAAACCAGGCAGAATGCAATCTCAGCTAACCCACTCCTCCAGGCAATAGGCTACATCTATAAATCAGCTTTCTGCCTCCACCCCTACAGATCAATGTCATAAGCAGCTATCTAGGGAGCAGCAGGGAAGCCAAGCTGGTGACCGTGTTCAAACACTCCAATAGGTTATTGAGCTGTGGTGTTAGGTGCTGCAGTCCAACAAATCTGTTATGTTCCCCTGCTATGTAAACCAGACTGCTTCAGAGCGGTTCACCACAAAAACTACAAGATGAGGCTGCTTTTGTATCACCTTCAAAAAGAACTACTCAACAAAGGTCAGCAAATAACATAGGCAAAAGCCAAAATAAAATAGAGAGGGGAAAAAGAAAATAAAGTTACTGGCATATGGGAAAGAGTATCAAACCCCTCTAAAATAATTGCTAAGTCTCTTATCAGTTTTTTAGACAGTCAGACACTATCTAAATAACTCACATGAACAAAATAGTGAAAATTCCCTACTCCTTTTTTGTGCAATGCAAGTATCAATTGTTCTAGTTACTCATTTACTGAAGTGCCACAAGAACAACAGTAAGAAAAATAGAAGAAGAAAATGGGACAAACATTGCAACTTACACCACTGAGCCAGAGAGGGCAGTAGGGAAAGATTTGATAGCTGTTATCAATAACTGATAGAAGCATACTTCAGTTTCATTGCTAAGACAAATCCACATCCTAAGTGGGAAATTTTTACAGAATTAATCAGGCTCCAGATAAGGCTCAGGGTGATGTAATCAAGGATGCGTTCCCTAACTACACAGCATACTGAGCAGCACATGCAAATCACTGGCTAGACTGAACTTGCAGTGACTTTGGTGCACACAACAGACAACCAGAACCCAATAAAGCCATCCCTTATACATGAAGCTGATGAAAAAGTCTAGCAGAATGAAAGGAAAACACACCTCTGGCAAATGTGCTGCTAAACGACCCTTCCTTCCCACCAAAAAAAGTAAGCTGAGCTAAGGAAACAGCAAAACCTTCCAGTCCTTCACTGTTTCAAACATCTCTGCAGGAGTCTGGTGAACCTCACTGCCCTTACAGCAGTTACAGGTTTGCACTCGTGTTTCCTCTGGTTTGGCTCAGTCCAATGCACAGGCGGTGCTGCTTAATGCTTTGCGAGAGGCTTTCAGTTCTTGCTTAACAAAGCTTTCCTCCCACATGTCATATGTATTCAGGCTACAGTCTGTTTATCTAATATCTCTCTCTTTCTCTCTCCCCCTCCCCCTCCTTTCCACCCCCTTGTCCCCAGAAGAGAATAACCATAATGTGCCTATCGCTTGCAGAAACAGACAGCTCAGCTCCCCCTTGCCATCTGGTCATACTCTGGTCTCTCAGCTGTCGTCAACATATGAATCCCGTTGTTTTGACTAGTGGGGTCCCAAGGAACAAGCAACAGTGCAGATTGCAGGGAATCAGGATGCCCTTTTCTCTCTTCCTTAAACCAAAAATCAACCCACATAATTAGAAAGTGAAAGGGTGTTTGTGAAATGCAATACGAAGGCACAATTCCTCTACCTTTGCTCATGTGATGGGGATCCTGCCAGCCACCCCAAGCTATTCTGCAACTCAGCAAATTAATATATTTACATAGTGACTTAATGTCCAAGACACATTTTCTGCCTTTATCACCATCACAAGAACATCCTGTCCTGCTTACTCCTCAAACTTCTACCTCTTTAAAAACAAAAAACAAAAATCAAGCTCCCACAAAAGCCAAAGGTAAGTATCTAAACCCTTAATCCAGAAGAATTTATCTTACAAAGATAGGGTATTTTAAAAGACAATTCAAAGTTTGTACTAATTGGTAGAACAGGTGGGGAAGAGATTAGAAAAAGCCCAGAAAAATAAGAAATTGGTGACAACTTATAAATTTCTTCAAAAGGCAAATGGTTAATACTATTTCGAGGCTAGAATAGCATTATAAGTCTATAAAGTATGCCAAGGATAAAATTAAAATGCTGCTTTTTTTATAAGCACAACCAAAGTTGCTTCGTCACCCTGTGTGCTTGAAACATAGTGGAAGCAGCTGACTCTGCACCAGTCAGTAGCATTATGGAATATGACTGCACCAAAGTCTCAGCAAAATGACCAGCTTCCACACCTTCTCCTGCCAAAATGAAGCCAGAGGCATCTGAATCTTTCCATGACAATTCTTCAGTGGGTTCAGAACCCAGCAACTGACTACTGCAACAAGGAAGCACAAAATGTATCTTCATGCTTGGACTGGGAAGAAGGCATAACTTAGAAATACACATTAAAAATTCACATCAGTGCCTTAGTAGTAAGTTTGAAAAACTGCTTTGTTTTGCAATAACTCATTTGGAACAATGCTATGAAAGCTTTCTAAAGTCTGCTTCTGAATCAGATACTTCTCAAAATTCAGGTTTTATGTAAACAAAGTTGCTATTCTCCCACAATACTACTAAAATTATTCACCTTGTGATGTTTTATTCAATCAGGAGTGCATCTTGTGCTCCAACAGTTCCACACATCCAGGTTCATTAGTCTGGCAACAGCTATATAGTGAAACCTTAATCTGTGAGTATGTGAAAAAATATTGTATCACAAAACATACTCAAATAGAGAAATAAAACATAATTTGAAATTATATTCACATAAACCAATCCGTTTTCCCTCATGTAGCACACAGAGAGAAAAACAGCATGAAGCTCTGCCAGAACAGCAACTAGATGGCATAACAGGTCTCCCTCCAAAGATGCAGTACCATTTGGGCCCTTTGTCTCTCATATCTATGACTACACAACCAAAGATATCACAAGTAGCTCTTTGTCGGCTTTCAGGATTCAAAATGATTCAAAATGTGGTCAAAGTTCAACTTTTAACAAGTAACACCATAAGACTTGCATTTTGCATCTATATTGTGGCAGGTATCTGCCTACCTGAGCACAACTACAAGAGCAGCAAGTCAAGAGCAGCACAGGACTCAGCACTGGCTGGGTGGTTTTTGATCCAAGTACTTAAGAGCTCCGGGCAAGTTTATTCAGCCTGGGCCTGTCAGGACATTCCTTCATTCTATAGGTTGTTGACCTAATCAGATCAAAGTCAGTTTAAGGATGCCTACAGATTGCAGCCATAGCTCCTACGGCATGGCAGGTGTACTGTACATTGCAGAAAAAGCACTAAACTTTGCAGGAATGAAAAGGCCATGGAGACTCCAGGTAGGGAAACAAGCTAAAAGTTATTTGGGGGTTTTTTTGAGGGGGATTGTTTTTGCTTGTTTTTTTTTTTTTTCCAGATTGCTCCAATATATTAGAAGGGCAGCAGACAAAGCAATTATACTGCTACTGCCCATATGGTACCTGTTTTAGAACGCAGGTGAATTCACCGAACAACTGTCACAACCACTATGAGTTAAAACAGGAAAATTTAAAAACTCTCTCAACCATTATAATTTCCTTCACTAAGTGCAACAAACAACATGTAGAGCAAAAATATTTATCTTCTGAATTCCAAATACTGCCCAGGGCTGTCTGAGGTCTGGTGTAATTTAGAGCAACTGAGAGTTCTGGCGAGTTCCTACCACAGACCAGCCGGGCACTAAAAGAAGTCCTGCCATCAAACATGTTGCCCATGCAGGGGCCAGCTCTACAGCCACAGGGCATGCCCTGCTCCATATTCAGCAAGATTCCCTAGCACACCTACATTTGATTTCCTACAACAAACACCTACAATGCCCTTCACTAGTACAGCAGCGTGACCTTTAATTCACATAAAATATATATTTATGTATATTTGCTTACATCCATTTATATACAACACATTATATCTCACTAATATTTTTCAGAGGGTTTTTCTTAATCTGTGCTGGTTTATGATTAGCTGTAAATCCCCTAGGATTTTTTGATCTAAATTAAATACGCCACAAGTCTGAGAGGAACACTACATCTCCTTATAGATAAACCAGCATGTAACCCCACTTCTTATCTGCCCAGTGCAGCAGTTTCTCCCAACCTTCCATACAATCAGAAAATATATTTCTTATCTGTACAAAGTCAAGGCTCTGACAAGGCTCTTCCCCTTTCAAATGTCACCATCATTCCACTCACCTTTTTCTCTCTCCCTCCCCCTGCCCCCTTGTTACTTACTAAGGAAACATTCTGTGAGAACTATCAAAAACTGTTGCAACCCAAAATTATACACGTGGGTAGCACTGCCCTCTGCCTTTCGTGATTCCTCACTTTATCAGCAATATCAAAGGGCAATGCAGCATAAAAAACCCTCAGTTATTCTGGCTACTGGACTCACTTGTGAAAGGCAGGAGTAAGACAGCTGGCTTTCCTCACTGACTTTACTCATATTACTCGTGATATTTAGGTTCTCAACTCTTCATTAAGTTCACTGAGGAGTCTTATTTTTCCTTAAATAAGCAGCCAATGTGCCTCACAGACTGCTTTGGTATAAATAAATATTTCTTGTTATAAACCCAATTTTTAAAAAGGAGAAAAAGGTAGACTTGGGGAACTACAGGCTGGTCATTCTTGCCTCTGGGCCCAAAAATATCTTGCAGCAGATCTTCCAGGATACTGTGCTAAGGCACGTGGAAAATAAGGAGGTGATTGGAGACAGCCAACATGATTTAACTAAGGGCAAATCATGCCTGACAAATCTGGTGGCCTTCTATGACAGGGCTACATTGCGGGGAATAAGGGAAGAATGACTGGTGCAATCTACCTGGACTTGTGCAAAGTATTTCACACTGTCCCACACAACATCCTTGTCTCTAAATCGGAAAGACATGGACCACTCAGTGGATAAACAATTGGCTCCATGTCCATGACTGGTGTTCCTTGGGAGTCCGTGTTGGGCCCAGTGCTGTTTAGCACCTTCATCAGTGACATGGACAGTGGGATCAAGGGCACCCTCAGCAAGTTTGGCGATGACACCAAGCTGTGTGGTGCAGTCAAATGAGCTGAAGGGTGGCGATGCCATCCAGAGGGGCCTTGAAAGGCTGGAGAGACAGGCCCACAAGAACCTCCTGAAGTTCAACAAGGTCAACTACAATGTCCTGGACAAGGGCTGGGGCAATCTCAGGCACAAATACAGGATGGGCAGGGAATGGATTGAGAGTAGTGCTGTGTACAAAGTCTTGGGGGTGTTGGTGGACAAGAAACTCAATATGACCCATCAACGTGTCCCTGCAGCCCTGAAAGCTAAAGGTGCTCTGGGCTGCACCAAGAGGTGTGGCCAGCAGGGTGAGGGAAGGTATTCTATCCCTCTACTCCACTCTGGTGAGATCCCACCTGCAGTACTGCATCCAGGCTGGTGGCCCCCAGCATAAGGAGAACATGGGTGGATCTGATGGAGCCTTCCAGTACCTAAAAGGGGCCCATAAAAAAGCTGAGGAGGGACTTTTGACAAGGACATATGGTGACAGGACAAGGGAGAATGGCTTTAAGCTGCAACAGGGCAGGTTTAGATTAAATATGTAATTCTGTACCGTGAGGTGACAAGGCACTGGAACAGTTTTCCCAGAGAAGTTGTGGATTCCCCATCCCTGAAAGTGCTCGAGGTCAGGTTGGATGGGGCTTTGAGCAATGTGGTCTAGCGAAAGGTGTCTAGTGAAAGGGGGTTGGAATTGGATGACATTTAAGGTCCCTTCCAACCTAAAACATTCTATGGTTCTATAATTTTACTGCAGAGGGTAGAAAACACATTTCTTTCCAATGGAACTCATATAACAAAAATGTATTATCAAAGCAACAAATGCAATTCAGAATGACTGGAAGGCTGTTCTCAAAACACACCAAGAATCTAAATGTCTAAACCAAGCTACTTGTCAGTCCTAAAAATATGAGAAGCAAAAAAATGTGCTCATCCTGCTTCAGAGAATGTGGTGCATTTGGCAAAGCACTAATGGAAACTGCTTTTCCAGCTGGCTGCATGACACCTGGCTCAGACAAGGTAAGTGGGAAAGGGGAGAGGATTAGTTTCCAATGCTGTTTTAAACCCTTCGAGATGACAACTCATAACATGCTGGTGAGCACTCAAAAGACCTTTTTCTCACCCAGCTGTAACTTACTGCAAATGAACATAATTTGCATGTAGCACATCGTAATTACAATACCTAACTTCACTGCAATATGGCTTCCAGTCTTTTTAATCCCCTTTCTTTCATCCCTTATTCACTACAGCAGCTATTAAAAAATGACAGTGATGAAAAATTAGGTATCACAATGATTAACATCTGCGTACAGGAAGACAGTGGGGTAGTTTTGGACACTAAAAGTTAGATACTGTTGAGAGATATTTTCAAGTAAGAACAAGTTTTCCAGGAGCAATACACTACATTACAGCCTGCATACCCAAAGTCACAAAGTATATTTGCCAGAAGGTATTATTCCACAGTGGGGACATCTGTATCCATTTTTACCAAACAAAATGACATTAAATGTAGAGATCAAATCATAAAGGCTGTTGGCAGAAACCACGACTTTGTTGGTGATAAACTTATCACCCTCACTGCTACACAAGTCAACACAGAGCTCAGCCAAGGCCTATCTGCCCAAGTTACATTATTCAGACACTGTTGCTTTAAAGCAAATTGAAGGCTGAGGACGCTTCTGCCATACAACTCAGATTCAGGTTTGATGACAGCCTGATACACTGCAGCAATGGGCAGCTCTGAGACCTTTAGGAGACTGTCAGAAAGAAGTCAGTAGAGCTTTCAGGACTATTTTGCAGAGTCATTCTGAGCTAACAGCTAATGGTATGCTCCAGTCTCCTGTGATAGCTCTTGTATAACTAACTCATGAGAATCAGCTGCAAAGGAGGGAGATTTTGTGTCTCATTAATTTTGAAATTTTTAAGATGTTTTTAATACCAAGCAAATAAATAATCTGAGTATTATACCCCACTTCTCCTTTGTTTTCATCTCTACTGATATTCTCAGCTGTGTCATAATTTAGACACAGTTCTTTATCATTTGGTCTTTATCATTTGGTCTTTATCATTTGGTCTGAATACCTAAATGCATCATAGTTTACTAGTGCTGTTAAAACCAATTTTGTTCAATCTGCATTTCACAAATTCAGAAGTTTGTGGAGGTTTCATAAAGAAATTTAGTAATTAAAGCTTGCACCACTTCTGAACAGCAAGTGCTACAATCAGGCTACAAACAGTACTTGTCTTTGCGATTTGCTGCAGTTCTTTCACGTCAGAGAGATATACATATACATAACCACAGGTATCCTATGTACCAAAAAAAGTATTGCATAGATGAAAGACTTTTGAAGCATGGAAAGACAACATTCAATGTCACTTCAAGTTTATCAGTATTTTAATACATTCAGCTAGGAAAATGCTGGACAGTTCCTTCTGTTTGCCAGAAACGATTTGCCTCTGTGACACAGGTTTCTTGCAGCAAAAAATTATACAGATGGGTAAATTCCTCAGGATCGAGAACGTCACCAGAAAACTGGGAGTGGGAACATGCAGTGCAACCTATCACTATGTTAAGAATCCATAAATTTTATGTATGGTGTTACCCATATATACAATTGTGCAGTGTACCTTTAGATCAGTTTTAAACAAACACGAGTATACAACTGGTATTAATGCTCTCCATGTATTCATCATGGACCCACAAAGAGAAGGATACATCACCTGTGACAAATGGTGAAAAACTTTTGTATTCTGCTGGGCACCCAGAACAGCTGTTGCCATTCAAAAACAATTACTACTGAATAA
This sequence comes from Corvus hawaiiensis, assembly GCF_020740725.1. Classification (NCBI taxonomy): domain Eukaryota; kingdom Metazoa; phylum Chordata; class Aves; order Passeriformes; family Corvidae; genus Corvus; species Corvus hawaiiensis. Next base: position 47,597,820 of record NC_063218.1, on the reverse strand, counting down.
TGCCTTACAGTAAAAGTCTTATGACGATATCTGTAGATTGACAAAGGCACAAAAAAGGATTTAGCATACACATAGAACTTTAACACATTTCTCAGAGTACTGACACCCCTGTTTCAAAACACGTGAGGTGAGACAGTGAAGAAAGTTAGTTTAAACTTGCCAGTTATTTGTATTATGGAAATATTTAGTAGAGGAAGGCATCAATAATCAAGAGTGTTAGTGTTTTCATAAATATATGTTTTGCAAGAATAAAAAATACCTTTCTTTTAAAATTACTTTTCTTTTGCTTCTGGCAGTACTTAATACCTGTGAAGTTTAATATTCAGAATGCAGGTTTCTCTGGGTAGCAACTGCTCAGCCAGCATGAAGCTCCCTAAGAGGATGGCTCCCAAGATATTTATATAATCCGAAAACAGTAACAATAATAATCAGATGTTTATCTCAGCTTAATGAATTGATTCTAGATCTCTGCTGCTTGAATAGTTGAGAAAATAGAAGTGTTCAAGAATGATGAATGAAGAAGTAATGACTTTCACTATCAGCCTGTGGCAGAGACCATTCTTTAAAACAAAAACCACGTATCCATGTTACAATATGATTAGCTATGACCTTTCTATAGGTTGCTTAAAGTTGATAGGAATTTTATTATAATCACCTTACAGAGCTGTACTCTAGCCATGTTAAAAACAGATGCCCAATTGTTTCATTTCTGATATTTCCAGAATACCAAGTAACTCCCACTTCAGAAAGGTTTGCATGTATTCAGTGAACAGAATGGGCCCCAGGGCTGTAATACACTCACCCTTATCATTTCAACATGACTTGCTCCTGTCTACAGAGGTGCAAAGATAAAGTTGCCCAGAATGGCAAAAATACAAGCAAGTTCACACCTACCACAGGAAGCAGAACTTCCTGGCCTCTCATAATTTTTTCTCCACCTATTTGCTCTGTTTTCAAGGTAGCTATTGCTCCTGATCCATGACATATAGAGAAAAGCAGCATCTCTCCCCTGACTATCCAAAACTGAAAGGGAGTGTGACTTGGTTTTTAGGAGTCTTCATAGACTTCCTTCATCACTTAACCTGAAGCAAAAAAGAAACTCAACTACAATAATCAAGCCATGATAACAAATAAAAGCTACCACTGAGGGAAGGGATGAGGGCCTTAATTCAAGACCTAGATGTAATTACAAGTTGCGCAGTTACTCCAATGCAGTTCAGAAAATGCAGCCAACACGAGGAGCAAGCCTGTGTTTTGTTCTACAGTATTTCTAAAGAAAGAAGGCATAGCAATGATCCCTCATAGAAACTTAGGTGTCAGATTGGAAGGGGCATTCTGATGGCTCCATCAGACTCACAATTCCATAAAGTAAGAAGGAAGAAGACTACAGGAATCTAAGGAGTACTTATGCAATAAAAAGAGAATTAAGTAGAAAGAGTAAATAAAGTTCCTGTTGTACTATAAAACATCAAGAAAAAAATATTTAGATGCAACTGAAGACTCCAAAGTTATTTAGCAGCTATAAGACTTTAAAAACTGGGCTAAGGAAACTGGAGAGCAGAACTATTCTTCTCAGGAAGTTCTTTCCGTATTAACTCTCCTCTGTGAAAGGAGCATCCACTCCAGCAATAAGTGAATCCTGTACTGACAGAAGTCAAACCAGGTTAGTTTAAAACAGTGAAACAGATTCTCACCTCTCAGCATTTGTACATGGGAATCGGTGAGTTATTCTGAAACCGACCCTCTCTCTTATGTTGTTGTCAACTCCAAAGCCAAAGAAACCAAGCAACAGGAAGTCTACTTTGTCAGAACGGCTTCTGGTCTAGTTCTAAGATAAAATCTACAGAGAAGCCAAAAGCACAATTTCTCTATCTGACTGAATTTCTCACATCAAGAGTTAGAGATTTAAAGGGCAATACCTAGCATTTGTTAACTTGACTCCATGTATTTTTCATCATTGTAAAGTAATAGTTGTCATAGCCACATTCATCTTCAGATTGTAATGTTAAACAATAGTAATGCACATTGAAGAATGATAAGAACACATGCTACAGCTGATCAGAGCACCAGCCAGTTTACATCCATCCTAACTTCAACAAAGATAAACTGAATTTACACCAGATAAATCTATGGTTTATGGTTTCCCTACTAGTTAGACCTTTTTGTGAAATTAAATCCTCACTTTTCTTCTGACTTCAGGAGGGGGGAGGAGAATAATTTCCCAACACATAATTCAGTACAGAAGAGAATAGAAGGAAAGGTTCTAGAAAAAAAAGTAGTTCCCATTTTGCATCATCATAAGCAAATTGTTTTCAAGACAAAACAATTCTTGAATGAAATGAATGAGTCAGCTAACTTTTCATACTAATCAGCACGATTTCTTGGAAAAACAGATAATCATCATCATTGAAACTACAGAAGTGTCTGTTTTAAAGGTCAACTTCTCTGCTGTGGAATCCCTCTACTTAGAGAGGAAAACAAGTCACAGGGAGAAGTCAGCTACAGCTCCCTTTCTGGGATAATGTAGCCAAGAGATGGAATCGTTCTCACATATGTCACTAAATGTCCGAGAGACCCTGTATCAGTGAATGACTGGCATGGTAGAGCTCTGTTTCAAGCACACTTTTTTATTCTACAGTGTGTAAAACAAGGGCAATGCAAATAGCAAGGCCTGCTCAGGAGCCACCTCCAGTAGTGAGACACCACCACTGGAAGCAGAGGCTTCTCTACCACAGGGAATTTTCCTGTTGATCAAAAAGAACTGAAAGCAGACTCCTTCACACCAAATCCAACAGAGAACAATGCTTTAGAGCCCTCATTTTTCCTTACTAAGGATGAAAACGAAGTGGCAAAACTCTGAGGGTCTTCCTGATTTACGGCTTCAGCAAGTCCTAGGGGCAGAACCTGTAAGTCCAACATGATACGCAGGAAAGGTTTCATAAATAATGGCTACATTTCAGGTATGATGAAAAGAAAAATACATAAATAAAATCAGGTTTGGGCGTTCCCTTCCACTCCTTTTCCTGAGTTCATTTGCTGTATGTAGCCCTTCCACCGGCCTTGTGTTTCCATGGAAATTTCAGTCAATGTGGTGACTACAAGAGAGTGGCTTCATGCCTCTGATAACGAGTACACATTGGCGGGAACTCATTTCAAAGCTGAAGCATGATCAGGACAAAGCTTCAAACTGTGACATTGGGAAATAACTCCAATAAGTTGTATAAGAATCTCATTATAAGCAAATGCATCATTTGAAATACCAGGCCAGTTAGATCTTATTTTTCCAACCTTAAATCTCTAGATAAAAAATAGTATTCCTGAGCAGTTGCACATAATCCAGATGTTGCTCTTCTCCACTACTGAATCTGAATCATGATCCTCAGTTCTGATGGCACAACCATTCTCCCTGAGCAACTGATTGCAATGTTGGCACAAATGAGCATGACCTGGTTTAAGTAAGTTGGGGAAGTTGCTTCTAGAAACCAAAATCCAACTTTCACTTGGCTTCCCATCTAGTACCATAAATAAAAGTTAATATAAAAAGGTAATTGTAAGTAAGGTAAATTTATTTTAATTAGAATAGCTTAAGACACAAGTGATTTACTGTATCCAGAAGTTTTTTTGCAAGGTTCTGAACTGGCTTCCTTATCAGCTTTCTTTCAGTTCTGTTTCCATATACTGCCCAAAACTGAGCCAAGTTCCAGCATAGCCTGTGGACTGTTCTAAGCAGCACACAGAAACAGCTATTTCCTTTCAGCAATATTTTTTCCTTATTCTCTAGAAAGATGCATCCATTTTCATTTTCTTCCTAAAGGTAACAAGGGGATAAAGAGGCTGCAGGAGCCTCAGACACAGCACTTCGGTTTTGTACTGTTTCACCACAATGTTTAACTCATTATGACATGCAGGATAGACAAAGACCTTCTGATATGCAAGGTCATTCCTGAACCACAAATATTATTATCAGGAGTCTCAAAGTCCCCAGAATGTCATGTCAGAAGGCATCTGTCACTAGTTAAGAGGAGCTGTGGGTTGTCACTTAAAGGTCCTGTTTCTTTCCTCCTTCCCTACAAAAATTTCACAGATTAGAAAAATAAAGGCTAATAAATAAGTCAAGACAATGTACACAATACCCAGGGTGGGCAGCGAGTACACAGACTAAGCCATGACTTACATAGACCCTGAAGCCAGCACTTCTGGGGGTTAAGGATCAAAACAAATGAGAGAGAAAGAGGGAAGTTGCTCATTAAATAATTATGGGGTTTAGTCTAAATTGCTAAGTAAAAGAGTCACTGCATGTTTAGCATACCCACTACTACTGTGTAAAACTAAATCCACTAAGATACCAGCATGTTCCACTCTTTTTCCCCCCGCTCTACTTCATAAGCAGGATTTCCATGATCAGACAAGCATCCACTGAAGAGCTGGACAGTTTGCCAATTTTACAGCAATCAGTGACCACTGAACACAACAAGTTCTCTTCCCAAACCAGAAGCACCAAAATAATAATAATAATAATAATAATAATAATAACAACAACAACAACAACAACAACAACAACAATATAATAATAACAACAATAACAACAAGAACAGTAATAAGCTTGAAGGGATTAAAAAAATTCTTCTGTCTAGTCACATTTTTATACCCTTTATACTGCAGTTTTATTTTGTTTGGGTTCTTTGGGGAAGCAGGAAAAAGAATCATCTTCAGAACGTTTCCTCCCTCATTTAGGGGATATGGAGGAGAAACGCTTTATTTGGTCTGTCAGTTTCTCGATATTTTCAGTGAACAACAGAAAACCAAATCAGACATCAGCAGACCCTGTTGTACATTATGAAATACTATACTTAAAAAAAAAAAAAATCCTGAGCTTCTATAGTACACTGAGTCTTCAACTTTCAAAGTAGTTTGTGTGAGGCACATTATCAACATTACAAGTGACAAAACAGAAGTGTCGAGAAATGACTCTCAAAATCAGAGGTAACCAAAGCAATCAAACCTGCTCATGTCCAGCCATTTTCTCACTTACCTAGAACTCTTCCATGAAACAGCAAAGAAGAAATGGATTTTCCTTTTAATAAAAGCAAAAGGATAGATGGCCATATATGAGTCCCTTCAAACTCAATGTGTTAGCTGGGGAAACCTTTATGGACCTGCTTTGACAAAGACCTATTTTACAGAGGAAGGAACAGAAGAAAATGCTACAAATCTCTTAACCCCTGGATACACCAGTTGTGACCTTTTCAACCTTGGGATATTTCAAGTATCCAGCAGATTGCTACTGCTGAAGTTTCCTTTATGGTCATACTGAGACAGATCACCAGAACTACAGATCATGATACATCAAGTTTGTGTTACACATTCTAGATCTGGCATCAACATTTAATTCAGTTCTGAAGGGGTTAATTGGGAAATTTGATCCTTCATATTGCCCTAGGCAATCCACAGTACATCCCTGATTAATGTGACAGGATGCATCAGTTCATAAAGGGTGAAATTTACCCTTGCACAGTAGGATAGCACTAGACCAATACTTAAGTCTCACTTGAGCACTTAAAACAATGAAGTATCAAAGCTTGGTGGAAAGACAGCATAACTGTAGATGAAATTCAGGGTCAATACATGCATAATAGAAAGAGTAATGTGAAGTAGTAATATACATTTCTGACTCCCAAGTTAACTGGAGTCATTCAAGAAGAGACCATTACTTCAGACAGCACGGTAAAAATATCAACTCAATGTGCAGAGGTAATCAAAACTGACAACAAAATGTTGAACAATCCAATCTAAAATTGTACTTGAGAACTAGATAATGCCAATGTATAAATCAATGATACATCCCCAACTGGAATACTGACCTCAAAAATGCATAGTAGAAATAGGTAACATTAAGAGACTAGCAGCAAAAGCACTGAGTGCATGAGGACCATACCAGGATAAAATGAAAATACCCAGATAGCCAGTTTTGATGATAAGACTAAAAAGAGACATACTAGATAATGTTAGACAAACACAGGATGATGAAAGATAGAGATGATACATTAAAAATGCCCCCTTAATACCAGGACATATGTTACCTCTACGAAATAAAAGTGAATAAAGTTTTAAATAGAGAAGGAAGGAAAAGGAGAAAAGGATTTTGATGCTTCTTTTCATTCACTTGGGGCAACACAAAATTACATCCATCCAAAGTACAGACAGATATTGGGAATAGATTCATATCCCTATATTAGAATAAAAATCAACTGGTAATCTTTGAGACAGAAGGCAATTACTAACCAAGATACCAGAGGCAAACCCACCCCCCCCAAATAATCCTACTACTGGTGATTCTGAAGTCAGCTGCTGCGGCATTTCTACAACTGGCCACCGAACAAATGTACTACATCACACTGTAACAAGAGGGAACACCGGCCTGACAAAAAACCCCTTGTTTCATCACAACATTCCTGTTGTGCTCATCAAGAAGTAGACTGTCTAAAACTGACAGCAGTGCAGGAAAGAGACAACCAAGACCCTTTTAAATTAGTAAATCCAGGTATCATCCCGACCCACCACAGCAGTCTGGGAGCCCTCTTCTTGCCTTGTTAGAAACTGCAGCATAGACATACACAAGTAGAACTAGGTTGATGGTGTGAAATGGCATGAGATGTTGGACAATGGCCAAGACAGATCTAAAAGACAGGCCCTTGATGAGTTTTGCATCTCACTCACAGAACTAGTATGTGGTTATGTACAGTTCTGGAACAAAAAAGCACTTTTCCTATATTCACTGTCCCGAAATTTAAAGATGGTTAAGCCTCAGACTTAAAATCTTACCTGTAGCCAAAAGTACCTCTGTTTAACTGTGTGTGTTCCATCACATGACTCCTTATCAACGGGTATTAATGCAAAATTAATAGGCCTTCTAATGAAAATGAAGTACAAAAATTTTGAAGGTTGATGTGGAGCAAGCTAAGTACTGGGAAGGTACCAAGTAAACCTCAAATAAAGGACTGTCCTTATTTTCTCAAGGATTTAATTCCAGCAAGAAATTGAACTACTGACTTCCCCTTCCTTACCACCTCCTGCTGCCAACAGTCAGATGAAATAAACCTCCTCATACAGATTTTTATTGAGATCTCTTGAGACAAAAAAAAGTAATTTTTGGACTAGAGGTCAAGTGTAAGAATTCTAGGCCCAAAGGTCAATTGTCTAAGAGAACTGTAGGCATTTGTGGATAGCTCAGAACAGAGGCAATATCCAAGCTGTGGCTATTGTATCAACATAGAAATACAGTTGCTATAAATTCAGAGATCACTTACATAAAGAAAGTTGAAAACCCAGTCAAGGTTACAGAAAGGCCTTTTCAAAGACTGAAAAAAATATGCACCCCTCTGCAGAAAGAGTGCAATATCTAAAATTTCAGACACCAAAACCTTTCATAATGTGTGTAGTTTTGTACTTTTGTCAAGTAACAATGTTTGAAACAAGAACATTCAACATCTAGACCCTTTCCCAAATTTAAAAAGTTTAGTCTCTGCCTTTACATAGAAGGTCAAATCCATAACTAGAGTCAGTCCAGCAGCATGGAATCCAAGGCTCTTAACCAAATAGTACCAGCTCAGGATCTAGCCCATAGTCACCAAATCTGATCTTTCAGTTACACTGTATAAAATAAATCAACTCCAACTAAGATTATGGGATACAAACTCAGGCTATTCCTGGAGTAACCCATGGTTAAACTGTGTTTCCTGTGAAGCAGTGGAAATCTAAAGTAAGACTCAATAGACTCAGAGCTAACAAGCCATTTTAAAAACAGCATAAGCAAAGCACCAATTTGCCTGTGAAGAGAGACAGACTCCGGGCTTCTTCATGATCTCACATATCCCACTTTTCCAGCCTGTTATTACACTAAATACCCATCAGTGTTTCATAATATGAGTGAGCTTACAGTCAATCACACTCTGTGGTGCTGAGCTTGCAAAGCAGCATGGATCAAGATCTTTCCATTCACTTTGAAATCCAAGTCTGGATTGCTCCAGCTTGTGTTTCAATAGAGCAGTATTTTCAAATGCTACATTTCGATTTTACAATGCTGCTGGCAAGGCTGGGAATCAAGCTAAATCCACATGCATCTAGCAGGAAAAGTTGCCACAGGGAAAGAGTGAAAAATCAAAGGGTGAGCAGTAAGATGATCCTATACCACTGACTTGCTGAATGCCAAAGAATAAAGGTTTAATATAGCACCAGAGAAATAAGAAAGCCAAAAAAGTTACTTCCAATACTGTCAATAGGTGCTACTATGACAGAGATGGGAACACAAAATTGGAGGAAAAAAAAAAGCTGCTGCATATGTATTGTTTCTTTGTCACCCACTTACATTTCAATTACTAAATGCTTCTCTTCAGCAGTATATGTCATTTTAAATAAGCTTCACAGCTGACAAGAGAAAGCATCATGGGGCGGGTTTTTCCTGGTATAGCTTATAATGAAATCCTACTTGACTATTATTTCTATCTATACCTTTTACTGCTAACGGCCTAGTCTTTGCTGAAGTTGTTTACATGGAATTCAGGAGAGCAACTACAAAATATCCTCACTTGAAACAGCTTTCCAGTAGAACCCATTTGCTGACTTCAGTAAGGGTGACTCCTATAAGAACATGTGGAAGACAACAATGTCCACAGTAGGGTATTGTACTACTCTGCTGTGTAAAATTGCTGTAAATCCAAAGAAACATTAATGAAGCACCAGAGTTGCAACAATAAACAAAAAAAGTGTTTAGGAAAAAAAACCAAAACAGCCTCTTATAACCAGAAGAACCCAAAAACTACAGGACAGTGTTGGTTTAAGTTGATTTAAATACTATTTTGCATATGAATTACACAACTTCCAAAATGTGGAGAAACAGCACATCCGTGCAACTTCACAGCAGGACAGACATTAGAATGGCAAGAACTGCATTGCAAAGGTCACAGTACCAGGTATACCCAGTTACAAAAACAGAACCAGTAAGAAGCCAAATGAGTTTTAAACAGTTTCCCTTCAAATCTCAGTATTTTTGCAAGTTAACAGACAATAGGAAACCAAAGAAATTGCGCATTTGAGCCAGACTACTGACACTATAATCATAGCTGCTTCTCTGTTCAGGTTAGGGAATAAAGTCTTGGTGATTTAATCGCTCCTAGGATGCATGTACAGCTGTGTTGGGATCAACACAAAAGTCTTACCACGTTCAACACCCTACCTCCAGCAATGGCCATAAACCACTTGAATTCATTTTTAGGCTGGAAACAAACATATTTTGAGATTTTCATTAGAAAAAATCAATGGGGGTGGACGAGGATAACTTCACTTTTTGAATTGAAATATGACTTGCTTTCACCTCATCCACAGCCTAGTAATTCAATTTTTCTTTTTTTTTTTTTTTTTGTTTTAAACCTTTGAACTACCCTAAGCTTGTGGCAAATCAGGGACAATTCAGGTTTTTTAAAAAGTTCATTTGTTTACTGAAGCTTTTGCATTGTTATTCTTTTTATGGATTTAGTTTAAAAACTGGTATCCCTCTCCACTGGATGGCAGAAAGCTGTTCATTTTAGGCCTCTCACTGCCAAATTAATAAGCACACTGAGGAAAAAGAAAATGAAGGGCCCAAGATCTTTTTTTTCCCCCTTTCTTCTTTTAACATGCCTGAGTAGCCAATAACCAATTTTTTTTCTGCCTCCAAAATATGACCAATAACCTACTGCAGCATGTGTTACAGTGCTATGTTTTAAATCACAAACAGGAATCTAAACAAGCAAAAATAAAATCATGTTTTGGAGATTGTGGGTTAGGGAAGAACTAGTCATGCCTTAACCTCTCCTATTTCTCCCATGTTAACTGCAAGTATTAAAGGTCATAAATTGTCACTGCCCCTCTAATATATAATCTCCATGCACTTAAGAGTTCTTTGCACGGCTCAGACTGCCCCCAAACTGTGCTCTAGGCTGTATCTTTGCTTCCTCACCAAGGCAAAACCAGAAAAAAGAGCCAAGACTTACACACCCAAAAGCATCATGGCTGAAACAACACTTTTGCACCACATATCTTAGCTGGCACAAATGTGTCTTGATAATTTTCAGCAATTATATCACAAGTGACCTAAAGCATTATCAAGTAAGGCCTCAAATTTGTATTACCTGCTGTCCACAGTATCAAGTTCAACCCAGTACTGCCAAGGGTTCATACGCCACAGTCACTGTTCAGCACTTAAAATAACAGAAGTTATTCTGTATATTAATGCTTTTTATTTACCAATCCCTTTCTTCTTTAAGATGAACCAAAAAAAAAAACCGCAAAAAACCCCTACAAACAAAACAAAGAACACAGAAACCTAAGCAGTAACTTTGTTTTCACTTTACAAACACAGGTTTCAAACACCACAGTCAAAAATCAGTACATTTTAAAACAACTAATCTTAACTGGAATTATTTGCCCTAAACCCTTCAGCATTCAATTGTTAACAAAACTGCATGTCTTCCTACAGAGTATTTACGCATTAGCACAGTCACAGATACAGCATGATTTTGACATTTACTGTAGTCCTGGAAAGGAAACAAGCCAAATGCATTTCTGGCACAGCTTTAATAATTTCAAAATTCATTTGCACAAAACTCTGGCTTATTATCTCAAAAATAGTAAGGAGCAATATTTTATTTTATCTGTTTTCTGAACTCCCATTTTTACCTCCCAGAACATAACTCAGTACTTCAAAATAGGTCTTAAGTGGGACTCAAGTTATAGCTGTATCTCATACTAGCAAAAGGGTAAATTTCACTCCTAGGGCACTGATGAGAAGATTCTCCTTCCCCATCAGCCAAAATATTTTTTCCAGACAGTAATTTCCAATATGACTATCTTTAACGCCCATTTAACAGACTCCTAAGGTCATCCCTTAAAAAAATTCTTTGATATTTCAATTTTCAAGTGCATCAGCAGCCTCCTCAGAAATGCCTGCATTCCTAACAGTCTAGTCTTCAGAATAACCCAGGAGCTGAGCCACCCACTTCACACCGACCTATACCCTTTCCAGGCAGTAGTTCTGCGAGCTGAAACTTATGCAAATAGTATTTGGTAAATATCAGTTTGCCAAATAAGACTGTTAGTATTATCCACGGGGTTAATTTTTTAACCTTTCTTTGTCTTTTACATTCCACTTGCAAATTTAGGTGGGGGTAGTGATGAGGTGAGGACTAGAAAGGAAAAGAGAGGAGATATGGGACTATGTGGCAGCTTAATTTGAGGCACTTTTAAAGGCTTCTCTATCAGTCTATCCGAATCTCCAAAGACGACTTAAAAGGAAAAAAAAAAAAAAAAACCAGGAAAAAAAAAAAGAAAAAAACGCACACCACCAGAGGGCTGCTGCCTGCAGGAAAATGAAACTGCTGCATTTTAACACTGCAGTAGAATTCCACCAGCTCCACAGAGGCATTAATAAAAGTGACCAAGTTATAAATCTTTTGTAACTAGAACACACAGCATCATACACAGTTTTATTCAGTGACATTTTGTTTGAGAGATCAGGGACAAATGCCCCTAAGGAAAGAAGCAACTAAAGTCAGCATAGCCACATTCTCAAAATGAGAACATCAAAGCAATTTTTCTGTTTTATCGGATAGTTAGAACAACTTCAGTTTTAAATGCAGACACAGAAGTTTCTGCATTTATACATCAGTATTTCAATAATCAAAAGGAGAAGCTATGGAAGACAAATACAGCATAAACAGGTATCATCCCCTGGAGAGACCAGGCTGTATGGTCCAGTCCGAGGAGAGGAGAGGAGAGGAGAGGAGAGGAGAGGAGAGGAGAGGAGAGGAGAGGAGAGGAGAGGAGAGGAGAGGAGAGGAGAGGAGAGGAGAGGAGAGGAGAGGAGAGGAGAGTCCTAAATAGTAGGGTTATCCCAGCCCTTTTCATGATGCTTTTTATTTCTGAAAAAGTTATCTATGCTAACTGGCTAACCCTGTCAATCCCAACGGGAAGTCAAGAATTATCTTAGTTTTACAGCAGGGCATCACAAAAAAAATTATAATTTTTTACTTGCCAAAGGCTCCACCCCAAGTCAGTGACTGAGCCTGTTAAGGCCAGTGAAGACCACACAGTTATTGTTTCTGAATAATCTGCCTTGTAACTGCACAAAGACATGAACAGACCCTGTATTGTACACATCTCTACTACTCTTGAAGCCAAGAAATGTCCCAGCTAGGACTCTGTAGCATTTTAGAGATCACAAGAGTATAAATAATGACCCAATCCTTTGAGAAGTTCAGTACCTTTAATCCTAGAAGCCTTGAGAATACAGAATAATCTTGAACAAGAGAATTAGAACTCTACAGGATCAAGCAGAAGGTTGGTATTTTGTGTACACACACAAAAAAAAACCCCAAAGCAACCCTGAAATGAAGTCTCACATACACAAAGTGTACAATGCTTTATGTATAAAAATATTCAGCTTATCCATATCTGACACACCATATTGATTTGTAGCTGATGAAGAGTTTATCAAGAGACCAAAACAAAGGCACATCTGCTACAAGTAAATAATAAGGTGGGGAAGACGGGACTTCTACACAGGGCAAGGTTCTTAGGTGCTCTGGTTCACTTCTCCAACCTTCACTGCCCTGTATTCACTGCTCTTTGTGCCAGAAGAGAATAGCACTACCCACCAGTGCTAGAATTCCACCTCTGACTGCAAGTTACACATACCCTTTGATCCAGATCTTTGGCCTTGCCATGTTTTCAATCTCCACCATTTCAATGAGAAGAAAAAGACCTACAGCACACGAGTTTCTCCCCTCAGATGAACTCTTCAGAAATTTGCAGTAGAGCAGACACTCAAACAATAAATATGATGTTAATTTTGCTATTCTAATCAAGGTTGCTAAGAATTCTTGTGAAGCAGTCCACAGCCCACCTGGTTCCACAGAGCCACAGGCGCCAAAGCACTGAGAATAAATAAGAAATGGTGGAGCTAAAGAGGCTTTGCAGCCATAACTCAACTAATTCAGTGGTGATAAGATTAATGGTGATGACAGCATAAAGGACACAGATTCAGAAACCCTGCCTATTTTTGCAGTGTTTTGCCTGAACAGGACAAGCCTCCTGTTAACAATGATGGCAACTGTCCCAATCATGCTGGTAGCCTGGTTGTTCCTTTCCCTATCAAAAATACAGTAATGATAAATGTAAGGACATCTTCTCTATCCTGAAACTTAATGCAGACTGGTTGGGTAATTTCAGTACATGCATGTAAGGAATACTAAAGAATTACTACTAAAAGTATTAAAACATCTGCTTGGCTTAATTTGTGTGTTAGCTGAGCAGACAGACTTCTGCTTTAAGGATGAAATATAGTAATTTGTAAAATGCTGGACCTGTATTTTCAGTATGAATTGAATTTGCTTACAGTGTCATTCCACTTAGTGCTCTAATTTGCTTGAATATTCATTGCAGAGATGTATTCCTAGGCTGCTCTTAACTAGAACACTGCCAGAGGTCTGCCTCTGCTGCCATCCATGAGAAGCTTACTCATGAGTCAAACTCCCCTCTCAGATAAACCTGAACAAGGCCTTGAAGTCACTGAGACTGCACAGATGTAACTGAGTGGGGAATTTGCCTAAGTAATGTCTTCATCGCAATCAGGAAACAACCAGAAGTAAAAGAGATGTAATTTCATAAATATGAGCAATGAAATAAACCACAAACCCAGATGAAAAGCAGCATGGGACAAAACCCAGAAACTCTAGGACAGATCGTTCTTTATTGTCGATGATCACTGATTTTAATCAAGCCTTACTGATTTACAGGAGTGGGAAGTTTGGGGGGAAAAGGGTAGATTTAATTAGTTTCAAAGGATAATGACAAACTTGAAGGCTGGTGCTCACAAAGCGTAAGGAATCTTAAAAGATGTGCCACTCATAGCCGTGTCTTTACAAAAAAACAAATGCTTGTGTTTAATAGGGCAATAGTGCCTGTGCCACTGCCAACTTCTAATATAATACTTGGCTTTGTCTTTGGTGACGATTTTGTACAGACAGGCATTGCAAACACAAACAGCTCTCAGTCTTCCTCTCAGCTTTCTGCAGGAAAGACTACTTCAAATACTGCCACTGTACCAAAATGGATACATGGAGGAAATACAGAGAGGGCTCCCTTCTTCCCACACTCCCCAAGCACTGAGCTCAGCTTGGAAACAGAAATGACCAAGTTCAAGTCTCCATTGCCCTTGCTTTGCACTGCTCCAGCAGCAGAGAGTAGGCAGGAATCCAGCTTGTCAAGTTGTCTGGGGATTCCCCCAGCATTAGGGAATCATAATGTGCTATTAGAACCACTTTTTCCTTCTAACTTTGGTATAGAAAACTTAACCAAGGTGAGAGAAATATCTGAAGAGCAGCTGTATTGCAGCAATCTTGATCTGCCATAGCAGCATGTCATGGCCCTCAAAACCAAATGAAGATTAGAGAAGCTGCGCTGTTTAGAACAGCTTTCTGTTAACCTGATTTTTTTTAAGGAAATAAAATTTAAATGTTCCAGCTGTCTGTTTGCAAATCCCCCAAAACATTAGAACCCATTATCAAGTTTCAACCAAGTTTGAAAGAGCAAGGTTAAGTCTCTAAGATTCTACAAGTTTAATGGAAAGTGCTGAATGTCTGTGGAAAAAACCCTGAGAGGTTCAAACTATCACTCCCACTTTGGAAAGCTCAATTGTGATTTAATCTTAATGTATTTCAAGAGAAAAAAAAAGATAGACAATCAGCAGAGACAGCTCCAAATGAGCCCCAGACATTGTCCTCACCTAGTCCAAGAGGCAAGGGACAGAGAAAGAGCAGGAGCAGGGGAATACAGGGTACAAAACTGGAGAACAGAGTTCCGTAGTTTGACAGTTCACTGAGCAAGCTATGGTTTAGCTGCCCAGGATAACACAGAATAGCAGAGGAGTTGAGGCTGGAAGTGATCTCTGGAGATCATCTAGATCAACATCCTTGGTCAAAGCACGGTCAGCTGGAGTGGCTGTTCAAGGCTTTGTCTAGTCTGGATTTGAACAGATGCAAGGAAGGAGACTTCCCAACATCTCTAGGCAACCAGTGCCAGGTGCAACCCGCTCTCACAGTGAAGGAGCTTCTTCCTATATTTAAATAGAACTTCCTGTTCACACACAAAGGCCTCACTAGGATTAATGCCTTAGCATGAAAGGGATTACATGCAGATAATGTAACACAAATTATCCCTCCCCTCAGTTCACAAACTAGGCAAGACACATGAAATGTGGAAGAAAAAAAAATACACCTAAGATAAAATAATTCTCCAAGGACATACAGTGCATCAGCATTAATTTCCCACAGACAAAGCATCTTGTATAAGTAGGAGAAAACCATAAAAGTACCTTGTTTTTCAGTCTACCATGACCATACAGTTAAAAAAAAAAATTCTGATGATAATATATGCTTATTTAGATATGGGCTATGTCCTTGAGTATTTCTACCAGCTCTTAGCAGTAAGATAAATAGGGCCTAAATGATTAAGGGTCTCAGCCTTGGAACTGTAACATCCCCCAAAATTTTCTGAGAATACCTTCCTAGGGTCTTAATTAATTTTCTCTAAGAGATTTCAGCTGTAGAAAGAACCAAATATCTGTCTAGTAGCCTCTAAATTAGGATGACAATCCTTGGACCAGTTTCCACTTTGAAGAGGCAAGGTAACGTCAAAGTTTAAAACAAAGATAAACAAACAAAACCCCAAAAGCAACCAAAAAAAACCCCAACCAACCAACAAACCCACAAAAATGCAAACCAAAAAACACCAGATGACATGGACTTCAAAAAGAAAACCATGGACCAAACCTGTACCTGCTGCCAGCAGTTTGTCTCAACACGACAGTCAAGCTACCCATCATTTAGAACCTGAAAACATGATGAGAGCTTTGTAATAGAATACTGGAAGAGATTAAGAGATTCCAGTATGGTAAAAATCTTTAAGAGTCAAATTCATTCCTTAATCTTAGGGACAGGTCACAGTTATTAAAAGGAATTCACACACTCACTGAATGAAACTCACCCAGGGCAAATGGCTGGCATGATAAGTACCCCAATCCTCTGCTGGCAAGCAGTCAGCAAAGACATCAGAAAATTTTTAGCATCCCACACAGTGCATTTCACACCACAGAGATTTGGGATATGAAGTCTTGTTTTCCCACTTAAACTTGTGCTTCAATTCAAATGCAACAAAATGCAGTAGTCTTAGCAAAGTCTTATGCTAGATGAGCCCAGACTTCATCGGAGCAGGACTTTTCTTTTTTTTTTTTTAAATAGAATTTTTAAAAAGGAAATTGTACATCTCTAGCTCATGTTTAGCTGCAAATATGTTCTTGCAGGTCCCTCTTCCTCATAAATGATATTCCTGTAAACCAGATGAGCCAACACTATGAACCTGGGCTTTGGTGTGCCTCATCCTGGACCAAAGCAACAAAACAATCACTTTTCCAATAGGAGTATCTGTGTAGAAATCTAGTGTCTACACTGCTAGCCACACTTAAAACAATTAAGAAAAAGAATGGAAGATAAAGAGCCAAGCAATTTCATCATCGTCTGCTAGGTCAGTGTGAAGACCCAGTACATTCTCATTGGCAGCTGTTCCAGTTTGGCAGACTGAAACGTAATAGTTCTTAGAGTAGGCTTTAGACAAACAGTAAAAAACTAACATATTTTTGGTCCAGTCCAGCTTGCTTCTTCCAGAAACCAGCTCCTCCATTACTTCTGTTGCAGTCAATAGTGCTTTTAATAGATGAAATACAAGGAGAATCAGTTTATGGCATTTAAAGCTGAACACACAGAGGAATGACACTGCAAAAACAGAGTGTGTTAACACATAGGTAATGTAGACATTATTAAAAAATATATACATTACCACACTGATTTGTTTTCTCCCACATAAAGGATATACTGCAAAAGATACCAAATCAAAATTGCAAAAGCCTCAGGATATAAAGACAGCGTGTTGTTTTGTAAGTAGAAGTAGAGAGCCAGAAGAACACTTACTAAATGGATGCCTGAAAACAGTTTTCCTTCTTTAAAAAAAAAAAAAAAATTAAAGGTAAGTACTTCACTGGAAATATTATCATGCCTATAATTCCCACATAGTGTTGTAACATTATAACAAGAAAGAAAAATACATAGTACTTGCACTCCACCCTAAGCCACCTGACTATGATTTCTCTCCTCAATATCCCCCTGCACCCTGCATTAACCCATCTGCTATCAGCTGATTTGCAAATCTGAGTGCAAATTTTTCACCAGCAATAATCTCCTTAGGTCAGTAGCTGGCAAGTTATCTACTTTCTTCCAAACTCCTTAATTAACAAATCACTGATTATCAATAGTTGGATATTAGATAAGAAACTGAAAAGCAGCCTGTTATCTGCGGTGAGCTACACAAAGAACAGTCCCTTCAGGTCTAACCTTACCCCATCCAAAATTAAAAATGTTTCTGTGGAAAAAAAAAATTTAAAAGTATTTCTTGTCCTTCTAAGCAAGCAGCAATCTTTACAAAGGAAGCCAAAGTAGGTACAACAAAAGTCTAAAAGGTAGAAACTGCTTGGCACAGCCATGGGGTGCAAAACAGTAAGCTTGGCCATCAGAACTCCATGAAAGAGTTATTTAGGGCTACTTTATATCAGCTGACATGTCTCTGTGGCCTTCAGGAAATAATAAAATCATTTTCTCAAAACAAAGCCAAGAGCACTAACAATTCAAGGAAAGCGTCCTACTCTACCAACTCCAGCACTGAGTAACCATGCATCAGCCACCTGCACCAGCCTGAAGGTTACTCTGCCCTCTATGAAGGCAACAGTACCATTTGCAAGAGAATGTACCTGCATTTGCTTAAATACACACCATCATTCACCTTCTTTGGCCAGATTGCTTTCTATCCTTAGTCTCATGACACACTTGCATTTAATGGCCTTTAAAAACTTTATCCCAAGGTCATTACAAAAGAATCAGTGTATTCCTGTTTATACAGACCACAGGACAACTGCACCCTCATAGCCATCTCTGCCACAAACGACACATCCAAGAACAAAATGCTTGCAGCTACATCAATAGCCAGTAATGCGCTTCTGTGAAAGGAACCAAAACAAATTCTGCTGTTCCACCTAAACTCCACTTAAACCCAACTTTCAAAAGCTATGAAGCAATGGAAAAAATCTTCTGGGTAATTTTTTTAGTGTGGTTTTTAAGATATTTTTATTAGTAATGTTTCTAGTCTGTAAACATAATTAATAAAAATTTTATATCCCTATTCAAAATTAAATGTAGAATAAGTAAAATGAAACTGGATGAATGATATTAATATGCTCTAAAAGTAGGCATTTTAAATTAAGTTTCATTTGGTCACATTTGTGTACCTTTTAAAAAGACCTTCTGGAATACCTACATCTACCAAACATAGATGCTCATAGGAATCATGTCCAAACTGTCCAGCAAAACTGAATTTTTGGTTTGCACTTGCAGACATCTGTATTGGAAGTGCTTGCACAATGATCCAAGTAGAATGCAACTCTCTTATGCAATGTACCCAACAGACTACATTCAAGAGCACGATTCAAATCTTTGAATACTGCATAAGTGCAACTAATCCATAAGTGAGGTAAAGACAGTTGGGGAAAGGAGATATAAATAGCTGTTTGCCAGAAAATCTGAAACAAATAAGGATGTAAAGGAAATCACTCTGCATTTACAGACACTGCAGATGAAGACAGTTCAAGTTCATTAAGAACACTATTTACAACAAATTATTCATGTTATTCTACAGATCATTATGGCTGTTTTGTAGAAAAACATAATGTTTATGCATGAACTGGAAATGAAACAATCTCCTCATATTCCATAAGCAGAATGAACGGCGTTATTGACTAGGATTGCTAAACATCTTGGGCTTGTTTAAAACAAAACCAGAAAATTTCTTTGGGATATTTCTTAATAGGACAATCCACAACAAACAAAAAAAATCCACCCTCATCTGTGTATCACAGACTTGATAATCTTTCTAATGAAGTCAGCTTAACTTAAAGTATGGACTGACTTCACAAGGGCAAATTACAGTGTCTTAGCATCTGAAGAGGACCACTACTTGAGCATTCATTTATGTCTCTGCCTTTACTGTACCTTCACGGAAATCTACATCCAGGTTTCCACCTCGTCTTATTATGACTGTTCTCCTATGTCCATAATACAGTCCTCATGCAATGTCTTTTACTTCAGAAGGTATTACTTCCAAACTTCTCATTTCCTTTCAAATTTTTTCTGAAAGCTGGAATTCTTCCACTACCTACATTTGTTCTATATTACCTACCTGCTAACTGTTAGGTGTGTATGGCATTTATTACTGTCATCGCAATTACCATTTAACTATCAAAAGCACACAATATTAAAGACTTCCCAAAATGTAATGTATGGAGTAAACTTATGGTATATGGAAAAACACTGCAATGCTGGAAATCCAAAGCATACACTGCCTGCTCCACTCAGCTTACAAAAGGAATTGTAAGAACCCACCTAAAACACTACACTTGGTCTTCTCACAGAATTCCAGATTTTCTAAAGATCAAAAGAATTCTTCTCAAGATGTAAATTCGAACAAGAAGCTTTTTTCCTTTCTTCAACCTCTCTCCTCACCCTAAGTCAGTCCTTCTCACTGTAGCAGAACAAAATGGCATTAGAACAGTGGCAAAAAGTAGAAAAGTGCTTAAACAGTGCAAGAACCCTATTTTTGAAATCAGTGCTTCCATAGCTCCTGCTGGCATCTGAAATGTAAGTACATACTCATAGAGTCCTACTCATTTGACAGTATCCGAATTTTAACAACTCTTGGGTGAGAAAGCTTCCTGTGCTTTACAAAGAAAAACAGTAATTCAGAGCCTGCTGCTGTTTCCACAAGTTCATAATAACTGTGCTACTGATATTGAGGTAAAAGACTAATGGCATGCCCCTACAAAGTTTGCAGAAGGATGGAAGTTAAAAATAATTTTCACTGCATTTAGCAAACAGGAATTTGCTAATTCAAACAATAAACTAAACAAAACAAATAAAAAGAGTGAAAGTCATAAAAGGGATAGCTGAACTTTCCAGTTCAGGCAAGTGGCAGGGTAATACTAGTTTACTTCAGTCAGTAAAGCAGGCGAACAGTACTTTTGAACAGTTAGATCAAAGGTATATAAAATTAAGAAAGACCAAATCTCTCAAAACTCATAATCATTACTTGATAATCCATTAAATGAAAGTCACTGTGACATAACCTTTCTTGGGAAAATTTCATTCTTAACACCTCTACTACCTACAGTATTGCTTGCAGTATTTATTTCTGTGATTACCAATTCAACATTTAAGTCTTCACAGACTATCATGAGGAAGAGCAAAGTATATATATGAAAATAATATTAGGATATATACTGGTTTGTAGTTTGCTTGTGTGTTTCAAAAGGCCATGAGGAAAACTGCAATGATTAACACCTCTTACAATGATATATTCATCTAGACAGCTAAGTGGAAGAAAACTGTACTCCTTAGATTCTCTCTAGATCCAATACACTGGGTCAGAAAAAAAAAATTATAGCAGTATGAATGAAGAGGATATACTTTGTTTAGCCTACTTACCTAAGGAAACCAGGCTTCTGAGATCCCATTGACTACTCAACATTCCTTGAATAGAGCTGAAGTTTTCAACCAAATTTGACAGAGACAAATAAAAAAATTAAAAAATTTCAGTTTCTGCCAGTGTCTTGGAAACAGATGGTTAAGGCTGTAAGGAAACGTCCTGTTTAAGCTCTCACTGTATAAAAGGCTATTAAATTCACTAAGACCCAAATTTAATGATTTCTGTTCTTACATAACCCAAAAGCACACTGCTGAACACCTCACTCATGGCTCATATATAATTGTTATCCACAAAAACTGTGGTTTTTGTTATCCACAAAAGCTGTAAGCTATATGGGATGCAACGCAGAAAAGGGAACCCCTACACTTTTCGTGAAGGTCAGAGTGCCGCGAGTTTCAAGCATGACTCTTTGTACCGGGCTTAAAACAGAATAAAAGGAACATAACAAAATGGATAAGCAACATTAAACTTCCCATGGAGTTTATCTCAATGTGAATAGAGTAACTCCCACTTAGAACCAATGCCTTATTGCTTGTAGACAAATCAGCATTTTAGAAATTTCAGCTAGGCATTCAACTGATGCTACAGCAAGCAATGATGCCGAAGCCTATACAGTGACTGTCAAATGAAAATAGAAGAAAACCCTCCAAAATGCTGAAGACCTTCACAAGACATACTTCAGCTCCTCATCTTTGCACTCATTAATAAATATTCACTAGTCAGTTTGAATTACTGTTAAGAGTTTCAAGGGTGAAACAGGGGTTAATGAGGTCAAAAGAAACACATGAACAGAGATAACTGTGGAATTCTAAAAAAATAATAGAGCAAGGAATACACAAGAGCTGGTTTCATGTAAAATTAGTGGCAAATGGAGAAAAGCCTCTCTTTTATCTAAGCCTAAGACACTCCTTCATGACCAGGTATGACTGGGGCTCCTCAAGGGACACTGTTTCCATGTGTGTTACTGTAACAGGACACACATCCTTTGCTCATTACTGTTAATTACAATGAAAACCTCCTATAATTAACTGTAAAAGAATGTACCAATGAAACTGTGATAAACCAACCTTCCCCCACACACCCATATATATACACAACAGTGATTTTTTTACACTGGCAGTTCTGTAAAATAATTTTTTGAGTACAACAATCAAGATTGTGATGCCTCTTGTATTCTTGCAAGATCATTTAAACAGAGATTCCATAAGGTATTCCGCCAGATGACGTCAAGAAGAGGTGCTCTAAATTCAACCTATTACAAAAGCAAACCATCTTGCTACGGTACTCAAATGATATATTAAATTCATATGCTGCATTATTCCCACTAGCAGCAAAGACCTAAGCCCAACCATTTTACAGCACTGCCCCGTGTAGCCCCCTTTCAACTTCTCTGCCTAAGAGACCCTAATCCTCTTTTTGTGGCATCAGTCACCCTCAGCAAGCATGACGCACCAGCCCAGAAGGCTGCTCAGGACAAATTTTGCATCTCTGATCAATCAACACTTTCAGTTGTTACCCATGAATTTGAACAGAAGGTTTTTCCCCCTGTCAGTTTTGCCCACCCACAGCCAAATGTCACCAGGTCTCACTAATGTCCCACATACACTGGACCTCTCTGCAGGGACCAGTAGGTTGCTGCTGGTAAACACTTTTTTTCAGCTTTTAAGGTGGCAATCAGCAAGAACTTCACAGAGACAAAGCCAATGAGTGTTCTACCTACCCTTAAGTTCTCCCTCCATGACACCCTCTCTAAGTTTGCTCTGAGCTATGAATGAACCCTCACTCCTCCCCAAAACCCCTTCTGATGTCAGTAAAAAGAGGTAAGAGTAATTAATATTTTTGTATAATGCCAGTGTATCTCAGAGCAAAGCTTGACCTGCCTATCTGAAATAACTTTTATAGAGTCAATAGTTTTTTTTATTTCAAATAAAAATGATGGATAGGAAGATCACTGCAAAACGCACAGGACTTTGCAACACAGCCTACACTTTCCTTCTATTCATCATTTCATTTTGCCAGATTTTATTTCTCACTCTTCCTCAACCCCTTGGAAAAAAAAAAATTCCAAGACATTACCTCCTAATCTTCCAAGCTTTAAAGTCAAGCTCTAAGGGAATGAATACAACCACTATTTCCTTCATCTGTATGCCACTGCAACCCAAATGCAAAGATACACAATATACTACAGTGAATCAGGCCCTCATATTGCACTGCTTGTCCTCTTTCTAAAATGCTGCAGGTAGCCTGCTCACCCTCCAAAACAAGCAGGATGAGGATGAGCTACATGCCACACACTCTTCATGCCATTCTGCATGCTCCCAAATGTGATTAGCACAGAAAATGCGAGAAGACCAGAAGGCATCTTTCCATATTTAGCCATGTATGTTTAATACTGAGTTAGATTTCACCTCAGTGCATTATTCCATTAATCAAGGGCGGATATAACAAGAGAGACACAGACTGACATCAGCTACTTTCAAGATCTCTCTTCCTCCTTCCCCCACCTCCAGCTTCTACGACACAATGTATTGTGCATTTCATGTGCATTCATGTGTGCAAACAGCAGAGACTTATCTATAAAGATCAGTTATACGGTAAAACTGCAAAAGGAAACTTTCGCCCTTGTCCAGCCGGTTGAATAACTGCAGAGGCCAACAGCAGCAAGCCTCTAAATACATCCTGTTCTTCTCTCTCCACCCCCACGTCTCTAATCACTTAGGAGGAAGATAGGAAGATTAGCAGAGAGGAAAAAAAATAACCAAAGCTGCAGATAACCCTTTAGGACCACAATGTCAGGCTATAAGAACACGGAGCAAAAGGTTAATGCAGCTGTATTTTCAGGAATCTCAGGCACAATTGCATTTAAGGGGGAGGGAGGGGTACTGAGAAGGTGAGAGAGAGAGAAAAAAGGAAATGGTGATGAAGACAAAAATGAATTTGTCATCTACAGCTGGCTCTTTGATCACCTGGAGTATTCAGGAAAGGATTATCAGCAGAAATAGGGCAGTTTTATTAACAATACACCACAATTTTGCTGGTAGAATATTTTCATTACCATTATCAGAACAGATTTTAGTAAGAACACAACTGCAGAAGACCCACTGAGCTATGCAAAGGATAAAGGTGGTAACCAAAACAGTGACAGAGAACTACCTTTAGCAGCTGATATACTGAAGAGATTGAAAAAAAAAAAAGAAATATAAATAAAAGTCACTTGCACTAGAAGACAATGTCATCTTCATCCATGTCTCTGAACGGTTGCTATGGGGTTGTGAAGAGGAGGGGAAGGATGGGGGGGAGGTTATAATCAATCATCTCAGAAGAGCATTGCTTCTTACAGAGAAAGATCTGGATTTTGACTGTGTCCCCAAGAAAATTGCGGACTGCAGAGCTGCTGCCACGCAGGGCAGTGAGGAAGCAGGCAGAGCAGAGGCAGCAGCTGGGGATGGAAACGCCTATTAAATCCTTTAGACAACAGATGGGCAAAGCTCGGCTGGGTTATAAAAAAAAAATACACCACAATGCATCATGTTTTATTGTCCCACCATAATGAACAACACTTAACACCCACATGCCCAAAGAAGCCCCCCTATGGCTGATCTTACCCCTTCCCTAAATTATAATCTCAAGTCTCAATCCACTTTTGGGGGGATCCCAACCCAATGAATTTGCCAGATGCCATTGCTTACTGCACCTGTTACTAAAAATAAAAAAATTTTGAAAAGGAAGACATTTGGGCTTCTTCTTAAGGGTTTTTCTTCCAGTCAATACTCCCCTGCCCTTGAAGTGAATATGCTATCCAAGCAAGCAACAGTAAGTCCAGATCTTGAACGCATTTGGGGGATCTAATTATGTCATGTAGGGCAGAAGCACCTGCTCTCTGCTAATTCCCTCCACTCGCTTTCCTCTTTTTAATATTTCTTACCATTGTTCCATTCAGGAAAATCTGCTGGGGGCGAGTTTCATAAACAAGCTTTAAGAAAAATAATTAAATAATCTCCCTTCCCCCCTCCCAACCCCTCCTACAAAAACACAGCATAACCAGAATGAATTCTGCTACCGATCCTCTATTTTTCTTTTATTTCAGACCCTACCCACAAAAACCACCAGCCCATCCATCCATATTTGCTGAATACCCACAGCAGTCAGTGCCAGAGACATACTGTACATATTTCCACCCCCCCCCCCCCCCCCCAACTGCACCTTAAGGACTACACCCTTTTCAATCATGATGTCATGAAATACTGCTGGTGACTCCCCCACTACCACCACCACCACCTCCTCGGTACTACAGGCTGTGAACCTTTAATTTCAATATAATTCGATTTAAAAGAAAAATGCTCCTAAGTAGGGCAGTGAAGAAACGGATGTGAAAATTCACCACCAGCAGATCATCTTTTTTTTCCTCTGCATGCACTCTGGCTGTCATCAGAACAACACCCATTAGCAGGAGTAATGAACATAAAGCATCCTGGGCTTTTTTTTTCTTTTTCTTTTCTTTTTAAGAAAAGGAGAAAAGAAAAAAATGAAGAAAAGAAGAAATTAAAATGAAAACTAAAAATAAATAAAGGCCAAAACCCCCTATGAATATTATCTTCACTGAAATAGCAAATGGGAAAACCTGAACCCTCAAACACCCCATCCCCAACACCTCACTAGCTGCTACAGCACCTTCCCTCTAGCACCGGTGCTGCTGCAAAAGAACCAACCTGTCTGTCCTTTTCCTAGGGTTTTCTCCAAACGATAGGGTCCAACATATTGTGCATGTTGAGCTCCGCTGCCTTCTTTCCCTGTTGATGTCATTTCTACCTGGATCTGTAATTCTGCAATGTGTATGTGCTGATGAGCTGGAATTTCTCTCTCTGCAGCTCTTTAAATTCCCACTTTGCAGCTGTGCAAGCAAAGCACTCTTTTTCTTTGCTTTAGTCCCCTTGGTTGCAGATTTTCGTCTTCCTCCTCTTTCTTTCCTCTCTCTCTCACGTGCTTGTTTTCTCGCCGGGTCTGCTTGGGACGCTGAAAGACGAAGGAGTTATTTTAATGTTCAAAGAGGGGGATCTACGATCCAAGCCCAAGGAGCATGATGCTGGTGATCCGAGCTCCGCACGCCTTGTTCTCTCTAGGAGCTGTTCAAGGGAGAGCCAGAGCTGGAGCAGCGGAAGAGCCGGGGCTCGCAGCTGTGAATGACATTAAAAGCAGCCAATCCCTTCGTCTCCCTCTTTCTTCTCCCCTCCTCCTTCCACTACCTTTTCTTTTCCATCAGCAGCAGTTGCTGCCTCTGCCTGCTACAGAGCATCATGACCAATGGCAGCAGCAAACACTTAAGTTCATCAGCCTATTGATAAGGCATAATTAAATATAATTTAATGTGTATATTAATTTAAGACCCAAACATACACTTCTTTTTTTTTTTCTAACCTCTGAATTCTACTCTGCTATGCAGCTGCAGTTCCAGATTATTAAAGAAAAGGCAAGATTGTGGTAGAAAATAGGAAAGGGGAAAAAAACCCCTATTTCTGAAAATGAGCTTAGGAAATTATTTGATTCTGTTTGATTCTGGTGGGCCTGTATTTCCTAGAGGTTTTACTCTTTAAAGAGAACCTTGGGGAAAGTGGAGGGCTGTGGGGGAGAAGAGAAAAATAACATGGACAATCCTGTAACCACTGAACTCAGTCACAGACCTGCTTTTGAACTTGATGGGAGCAAATAAACTTTGGATCCTTAGATGAACAGATCAAAAATTGAATTTCCACTCTCTAAATTAAAATTGCAACCAAAAATCCAGGGATTAGATGGCAATAGGAACAGATTGCCTGATCCACAGGCACCATAATAGCAGTATAAGAAAACTTTCACTGTTTTTGTCCAAGTACTCATGGCTGTTTTTAACCTTCAGAGATTAAGGGGCTGGACAAAAGAAGGGATTCTGCAGAGATGCTTCAAGTTCAGCAGAAGCCTATGTGTTTTTGGATTCAGGACCATAAACAGTTTCAGCCAGACTTGAGGGATATCAGGCTGAAGCTGTTCCCACACACAAGGTCCATTTTTACCTTCTCTTCTCTACTTCAGACAGAAAACTGGTCACGATATTGCTATTCAAATTCCAACTGAAGCACAGAGAGAGCAAGAATTCCTGAGTCAGGGAAGGTAGTCTTCACAAGCCTGTAAAAGAGAAAGTAGAGAGGGCAAAACTTGAACAAGCCTTATCATTATCTGTTGCTCATAGAAATAAGACTATTTTGGGTTTGTTTATTTTGGTTTTTTTGAAGAGGGAAATTTACCTTTTTCAAATATCTATATCTAGATACAACAGATGCTCTTTTAAATTGGAATAAAACTAGAAATTGGCTGTCTACCTGTACCACAGACAACATGACTATCCAACAGGTTGCAGAGGAGTCAGTAAGATGAGGAGGTGGGAGGAAATCAGGCCAGTAGACTGAAACCTTAAACAATACCAAGGTTTCCTCAGGAAACAAAACCCTAACACTTGCTTAGAAAAAAAAAAAAAAAAACAACAAAACAACCCTGCTTTGCTCTTTATGGTTCACCTTTACTCACTTCCAGAGCGTGTCAGTGCAGCAACCTGTAAGCAAACACCAAAACACCATCCCCATTCCTCAGCTTAGCCCTCCACACCGCACCCCATGTGAATACCCACCAGGACTCCTTCCCTGCCAAGGACTGCTTCTGTGTCTTTCCAATGGCAACCTCTGCCCCCTCCAGCCCCTAGAGGTGTTTACTTTGCCCTTACTACTAAACTCAACTCCAAATTGCCATTTCTCCAAGCTTCCCAGACCTTTCCTTGCGCATTGCTCTCCTATCACACCTCTGCTCCCCTTTCATCCGCCTCACGCATTCTCCCCTCAGAGCACCTGTGTGTCACCTCACGCACCTGAGCCTGCAGGCCCTCACCAGGGAGGGAGGGAAGAAAGCTGGGGAAAACAACACCAACAACCAGGGTGGCACGTCCCCATACTGTGCTCCACTCCCCTCTGCCCTGCAGCCCCTGGCAGAGCTGCCGGGGCAGAGAAGGGGACCAGAGAGGAGGCAGCAGCACTGCTGGCAGCCACAGTGACATGGCGGCTTTTCCCGCCCAAAGCAGTGAGTGGGGTGTCGGGGGCCGGAGGGCAGGGGCATGGCTGTGTGGAGCATCCCTGTGGAGGGTAAATGGGCTACGTGGCTAATGGGAGGCTAACAGGCCCACGGGACCTACTGTCCCGTGGCTGAGGGGTGAGGCACCACCTGCCCATGGTGCGAAGCAAACCTGCCCCAGGTGTGGCGCAGGATTCAGAGCTTGCAGCACTGACAGACCCGAGGGCTCAAACACCCAGCCATGAGGCCCAGAGGCATCAGGATGGATTCAGCAGGACAGTCTGGTCCATCTTGCAACAAGATTGAAAAAATGTCTCTGAAACTTGAGGCACACACCACATCTCTCAGAAGATCTCCTTTCCCTATGGCTTATGAGTCAGGATTGAGCTGTTCCAGATGAGGCACCATGGTGGGAGAAGCACTCTCCCTGACGAGCTCTTGGCTACAGAAATCAAGTGTTAGAAATGTGTCATGGTTTCAGAGGTTTCACTCCTCCCTAAACTTGTGCCCTTCCCTGCCCTGCCACTGTCAAAAAGTCCCTACAGACACTAAGCAACATCGCTGAATTATGGCAATGTGTGCATAGCTTTAAGAAAAAGGAAAATCTTGTTTATTTGTATAAATTAGCAAAGTATCCACACCACCATATTAATAATGCAGGGGGTGAATATCAGCACAGATCTTTTTTAATTCCAGTATTTGTATCTTAAAAGGTATTTAAGAGGAGATTATGATGTCTCTCTGTAGATGACCCATATGTGTATAATGATATTAATAGAAAGACGAGAAATCAGACAATATTGTCCATTCAGGACCAAACTTGTGTATTTCACAGTTTGTTTCTGTTGGGCTTTGAGGAAAGTGGGTTAAGAGACATGGATGTTACAAATACCCACCTTCTGCCACAAAATATGTGTCAGTGTCATGGCTGGAATAAGGTCAGAAACTTGGTGAAGTTCATATGATCCTGACTGGAAGATAAAACAAAACAATACAAACAAACACACACATACACGCACAGCACCCCTCCATTCCCCCCGACCCCCCTGAAAACTCCCATATCTTTTTGGTCTCATTTAGTTGGGTTATTTTGATTCTATTGGAATATCCTTCTGTATAGCCTGTTGCAACAATTTCAACCTTTAGTCCTAAACTCTTTTTGAAAAAATGTTTGGACATTTCTTGATTACTGAATAGTCAAATGTTGGTTTGGATTTTTTTTTTTTTTAATTATTTATTTGTTCGTATAAAGCCAAATCCCATTTATCTGTACCCCTTTGATCTGAAACTCAGTCCTTTGAATCTAGGTTATGTCCCCCTGGTGTGAATTACTTATACAATAACTCCCTCAATTATTTGAAGCCCTGTTTATCCAAATGTTTTGATGTTCCATAACTATTTTGAATAAACAGGACTCTGCTGTCATTGGGTATATCAGATATCTTTGGGGAAGCATATGGGATGATTTCCCCTGACCTTATTCTGTATAATCTTGTGCTTAAATGAACAAGCAGTGTAAACTTAAGTGTATAGTTAGCATATTGGCATAATCTTCAGTACTTTTACCCTTTTCTCCATTATTTTTCTTTTGTTATTCTTGTTTAAGGACTAAATTTCTCTCAGGAAGGACTCAACACTGATCCCAGCAAAAATTCTGCTTGAGTATGCAGTGAACAAAAAAGAAATGATTTAGAATTTTGCTAAGATTTATCATACTTCTAAAAAAAAGCAAAGCAAAGGATTTGCTTTTTTTTTGCATTTTTTACCCACTCTCTTTGACACTAGATTGTGTCTAATGGAAGTCTTCATGATCATTTGTTTTCTTAGATGCTTGTCATTGCCTTTCCTCTTATTCCCATGGAAATCTTAAGGGTCAAGATGGATCACGAGATGATGCAAGAAGCTCCAGGAAAAATCTTCCATGAGGAAGATTTTTTTCAATGTTTTTCACTTGTTCAGTTGAATAGATGTGTGAAGTTAGTACTGAAAAATAAAAAAAAAAAAGGAAGTGTAAGGCTTCCAGGAAAAGTCACCAATAAACTTGTGTAATTAGCATGGAATAATAAATCAATAAGCTTCTTGTGGTAAGAAGAATTCAAATAAGCTAGGACTTTTTCTCCAATTAGAATTACCTAATGGCTAACGGTAATGATAAGGACATACTAAAGTTAAAGAGGACAAAAATATTCAGCATTTGCAATGTCAGGATCCATTATCACATCCTGAACTGTGTGTTCCATCCACATATGTAGGGACACACGACACCCCTTTGATAAATGGTATTGGGATTTAATATTTTGAGAATTAACTTCATTGTATAGATATTTCATTAGAAACTGAGCCAGGTGTTTGGGGGACATTTAGTCATCAATACTGTTGACAAACTGATAATAGTTTAATTGAGGATAATTGTATCAGTCTGCAATATCTATGAACAGATGTTAACAGTCTAAAATTGAACATTTTTCCCCTTTGTATTAGGTATCTACCGTCTTTGTAAGAAGCCAAGGTAGACTGCAAGAAAAGAAAGGATTGGATTTCAGTAAGTGGGTGGTGTTTCAAATTCTTAGAACACCCTCAGAGTTCAGACACTTTTCCTATTGTAGCAAGTGTTGAGGAACTTAATTAGTTAACATCAGTTACTGGAAGGCAGTGCTTCCACACAGACTCCCACTGTGGCAGTTCCTAAAAACTGGTCTACATTGCTCAGCAAATCTATACCATGACAGTAGTTAGGCAGACTCTTTGGAGATTTTGCTGTTGTTGTTGCTATTATTACTATTGTTAATAATAATTTAGCTATTATTATTAGGATTCTTGACGTTCTACATATTCTAGTACCTCATTTTTAATACTCACCCAGAAAAAATGAACTGTTAGCTTATTATCTACATATCATCTCTATTTCAAGCTGAATTAAGGTAAAGGCTTGTAAAATGTTTAAAAACAAAATAGATAACTGCTTTCACAGTATCATTTTCTCTGGACTGTGGACTCTCTTTATTCCTTTGGAAATATTACTGTCATTTTCTCAAGCCTGCTGCTGTCATTACCTGTGCCTCACAGAATTTTTAAACTATTAAGAAACAAAAAGCTATTTCCAGCTTAATAGCAATGTGAAAACCTCTGTACGAAGTTGGGTTTTTTTTATACACCGAGCTTTGTGTTTCATAATAATATCAATATGCAGGCACATTCATTTAGTTCACTAAGTGGAGCTGTGACTGGGTCTTGACAGAAATCAAACTTGAAAGCAATCAGACACTTCAGCATGAGGATGAATCTGTGGTAACTGACCTTTGAGGTACAAGAGACCAAAAGAATGTCTGTCTTCAGCTGTCATATCAAGTCTCCACCTACCCTAATATTGTATCTCCAATGGTGCCTGTAAATACAAACTTAAGGAAGAATAAGTCCAAGGCAAGTGTATGTGATTCTTGCCTGCAGTACTCTCTCAGGATCCAATTGTTTTCAGCTCCGGGAGTTTCTGAGCCAGATGTTGTTTCTGTGTGTGCCGTACTCCTCAACAGATTTCTTTTTCGTGAGCTTGTTTTTGTCTTCCCTTAAAAACTTGACACCGTGACAGATGGCCAGATAGCTCTTCAGATTATGGGCATACTTCTCAGAAGACAGTGAATCCGTGAGACAAGTAACATCCATAGATCAATGCTCAAGAACCCCAAAAAGGAAAGAAAGAACATTATGTGTGAGGCACCATTCTTGAAATCCTGCAGCTGTATGGAACAATTTCAGCAGCAAGGTGACTGCTCAGGAAGCCTAGGAACAGTGGAGCTGGGACTTCCGAGCAGTTGGGTTTTAAGATGTAGAAAGTAGGTATGTGAAAAGAGAAACACAATTTCTGCCTGTGTTTTTTCTGGTTTTAGTAGAATTCCATTCAGTTTTTGCCACAAAATGCGTGTGCACCCTGATCACTGACTGATGATCTTTATGATGATATCGCATAGAAGTGACTGTAAGGTACATTATTAGCAGCTGTCATGGATGTTTTATGGGCACTATAACAATATGCAGTGAAATTATATGATGTCAAATACATTGAATAAAGCAAATTCTCTAGATTTTACCACAGGTGGTTCAGTGAAACATACAGTCAGCATCGTAGAATATTCCTACATTTCTCTGTTGTGATTTCAAGTAGGCTAAAAAAGTATTGATCAGGATGAACAAGGAAAAATATTAATTGTCTAGACCACAGAGTCAAGTCTGCCCAGTAGCTGGCACCTGGGTGCCAAATCACTCAGTTGCTGACACCTGCTCACACAAGCCAGTGAGTCTGACCCCCCAATCCCCGCTGCCTCCCCTGTGCTCTTGTCGATAGAGATTCAGGGGTGCTCTCACACCTGGGGCTGGCCCTTAGAGACCCTCTCACCCCACTTGCTCCCAGACCACTTCCCTACTCACCAGCTGGTTTGGCTTGATCTGTGCTAGGGATCACACCCACTCACACACCCACACTTGATCAGTCACTGCATCACAGACCCACAGGCCCTCCAGTCTGTGGTCTGCCTCCAGTTGCTGGATTCACATCCCCATACACGTGTGCAGAGACACTCCTCACCCAGGACTGAATTAGAAAATAGTTTCATAAGAACACAGGTCAGACTGCACGGATCAGGCACAGAGCATAACCAGACAGGCATTATGACTAGCCAAGTGTGGTAACTCGCCTTATTATTTGCTTACTCCTCTATTTTCTCAATCTTGTCCCTCCCCAAGTCACCTAACCCACTCCCTTTCTCCACCTTTGGCTCCTCCCCTATCCCATAATTAGTCCTGTGCAATCTAGAACTGCTTTTCCCTTACATCCCGTAATGTATCCCACCCCTCAGCAGTGAGCCCCTTAGTCTGAAAGCTGAGTGGAGAGTCCTTGATTTGTGTTCCTGCCAGCCCTTGTGCCCCTGTGCTCATCCAGATGTGCTGACAGCCCCTGGCCTGGGAATAGGCCAGCAGGGTCTTATTCAGGCATCTCACTCCTCTTATTGTCTCGCTGATCTCCTTCATTGCATTTTGTCACATGACATTTTATACATTATGCTGTTGGATAACCTGTCTCCTAACTACATGAAGCACTTAGTTTCTTGCTTGCAATTGCCTTCCATTCCTTCTGCAGGGAGAATTATAGAAATCACCCTCAGACAGGAATGGTGATCTGGAGTTGTGCTGTGTCCCTTGGAAGATAAAGCATACCTGACATTTCACACATAAGGGGAAATAACAAAGTTCACAGATACGTAGTGATTTAGGCCCCGCTGGGAATTTAAGAGGACATCCAGCCCTAAGTTCTCACAAAAAGCTGGAAGGAAAAGTTGAAGACAGGCCAGCAGTGATGGCAATGGCAAAATGATAAAAGATCCCTCGCTCCATAAAAATACACTGTCCCAGGTTATTTGGTAAAAGATGAGCAAAGAGATTGACGAGGTGAAAAAGCAGGACTTTTTTCTTTGCATTCACATCAGTCTCACAGGAAACAAAAGGCATTACTTGAAAACAATCAAAAAGAGTGCCAAGATAAGCAGTAGGCAAATAGAACAAAGGAGCCAAGAACCTGAGGCCACTATGCACCAGTGAACAGAACTGATCTATTCATCAAATTGGTACATATAACAACGGCAAGTGCAAAAGATAAGCTTTTAAGGAAGATAGATCAGATGAGGTTGCTGCTAACTTAGGACAGCAGTTGGAATGACGGCTGCAAGGCAGGTGTAGGTTAGCAACAGCCAACATTCCAACAGCAGAATCAAGGATAAAGCACTAGGAAGGGTTTTATCTGATGAAAGAAAGTGAAGAACTGAAGAACAATTAAAGGGGTTAAAGGATATTGTTCATCAAAAGAAAGCTACAGGATTTTTCCTCTGCCAGTTGCACAGGCAAGAAGGGAGAGGCTGTTCGGAAGATTTGCATGCTGAGGTCTCTGAACTGCTGAAAATGATAGCTTATACTGGGCAAAATACTGATTTTATATCACAAAGGAAAACCAATATAATTTCCCTTAAAATGTATTTCTTAACTGCACCAATAATTTGTTTATTCAAAAAAAAAAAAAAAAAAGCCCAACAAAAGTAACAAAAGCCATACTCTGAAACAGTAACACATCTCTGATTTTTTCAGAGCCTTTAATGGGGGCCAAAACACATTCGGAGTGGGAACTCTGGATACTAGATGCAACAGTTATTAGAGATTAGAAAATGTTACTAGATAGTAGAACAATCTTTAGACAACTGAGCTGAGCTAATGCTGCTAAGATAAAAGTGCAATTCCTATTCTTCAAAACCTGAATAAAATAGCTCCAAAGTCCATTAGGTATTTGACAGGGCAGTCCAGAATACTAGAGGCTGAAGCACTTTCCCTGCCTCCCCAAAGAGCAAAGAATTGTAGGAGGGTGTTTCAGACTCTCTGAAACTTGTATTTTAATGGCTTCTTTTTAAACAAAAAGATATTCTGAAGTTTCCACAGAACCATTCAAGCACCAGAAGGTCACAGTTCCTAGCTCCATAGGTGATGCAGCTTTTCAGAGAAAATGCCAGTCTGTTGGGAAAGCCTCCAGCAAAATAAAACAATATGCGGATGAAAGTTATGAGGATGACCGAGAGGTGAGCAGCAAAGTGCTTTTTAAATCCCTACCTGCTGGCAATGTAAAAAGCTGAAACAAACTCCAGCATTGTAATGATTAAATGATTCAGCTGGAACAGGGAGAAAGCGTTACGGACTGGTTGAATAAACAAACTTTGGAAAATAGGGTGCTGTCCTGCTATATGGGTTTTGCTTTTGATTTACTGCATGAACTGGGGAAATCACTTTGACCAAGAGCTGCCAAACCAACTGGTGAGATTGTGTGTCACAGATATTTGCCAGTTCACTGGCAGAGGCCCAGTTATAAAAAAGGGCAAACTGTCTCCTTCCTAAACATAGGTCCTATTAAGATTAGCTAAAAGTAGGCAGCCTGAAGTTGAGATGTCTAAGATCCCATTATTGCCCTTATCTTCCGTTTCTTTGTTTCAGTCCTCTTCAGAAAATATTTCCACCTCGTCTGCTCTTGGTGATACACTCGGCGATCCTTGAGGAGGGTTCTTGAGACATCTGAGATTCTTGTATCGGAAATGTATTCTTTGCATATTAGTGTTTTTTTCAGCTGCCTAGAAATGAGAAAAACAAATACTCCAACAACAGGACTGAAGGATTGTCTCTTTTTGGATATGTGAATGAATGTTTGCACTGACCTTTTCAACAGTTATGCTGAAAAGCTGGGACACAACTGCTCTGAGGAATGGTCTGTGAACCCCATGAGAGCAGCACACATTAACATGAGTAACTTCTTCCATTTTCCCCTACCAAGGCAAAAGTTATTCCCTGAGAAAAGCAGTAAATCAGATCACCTGCTCTTTTTTTTCACTGTGGTTAGTAGGTCACATACACTTAAGGATAGATTGTGGCCTCTAGGCATGGGCTTGCCTGGAATACAGCACAGCACGTTCTACAAGAGAAGAGTCACAGAAGGCTTTTCTTTTTTCCTCTGCCTTTTCCACCATGATATTTTTACATCTTTCCTCTAAGTCATCTTTTTTCTGAGAGTACAGAGTTTGAGGAAATCCTAAGAAAATGGCCTCAGTAGATATCACATTGTTTCTTTGAGGGCCTTACAAATTCCAAAAATGCCACCTTTACTCTTTATACACCTAAATGTAAGAAAATGTCTATCCAGTGATTCATTATTAAAATATCAGATAAAAGCCTATGGAGTTTCCACAGTTTGTCATCATCTGGGCAACTGTCCTTATTTTCCTAGGAATGGCAAATCAATAAAATACAAAATGAAGAATGGTATTGTGGAGAAATCCTGATATCTTGCTTGCTAGATCTACCATGTTATAGCAAGGTAGACAAAAGCTCTCAAGCGCTTCTCTCATGACAGGATTTGCATAAAGGAAAAAATAATTTTGACTTCAGTGTACGCCCTCATGAACTTGTAGATCCCATTAATGTTGATGAAGATTACATGGATGCACTGATGAGACAGTAGACCTCTGGTCAAGCTAAAAGTGTCTGCAGGAAAACAGTAGCAAAACAATGCTGTCGTTTCCCCCAGTGTTCCAAAAGATGTTTTTAAATACTCAGCAGTAATTTTGTGCTTTTTTACTGATGTGACTTTTCAAACCTCGAGTTATTTCATTAGATAATACCACCAGTATTTAAAATGTCAGACTCAAACTGCATTTCCCAGTGTGAATGCTGAATACCAGTGCCTGAAGGAAAGTTTTATGGCATCGATTAACTAAAACCGTTTGTAGAACTGACAAAGAGCTGCATAAAAGGTTTATTCTGACTTTTAGATGTGAGTATTGTGCATCATTTTTATAACATGCAAGCCAACAATGATGTACTTTGTTATTGCAGGTCAGAACAACTTCACCCCAAGAGATAAATCACAGAAACTGACATTAGTAATCCTGGAATTTGCAAGGCACAGGATAAGAGAGGCCATAGAAGAGATATTTCATTGGGTTTTTAATTGATCTCACTTGCTATTAAGAAAAACAAAATATACCTAAAATTAAGAACACACAACTCACATGGAAAGAAATACTAGTGAAACAGGCCTGACCTGGAATAGTAGAAGTAGGCAAAATACATGTAATGAATTTAGATGGGAACAGTGTCATATGTCTCTCTAAAGTCCAAATAACAGGTGTAAATAGATTTTTAAAAAATGCACCAAGTAAACAAACATGAGTGGTAGTGAAATCAAGACCTGGCCTTAACACTGTTTCCATTCTGGTGGACAATTTTACAAAAATGAACACATTTTTTAGAAGGGGAATATGCTGTACATATGTTGTTCATGTCAGCCTCTACAGATTATTAGATTTCATGTTACAATTTGATGTAGCAGTCCAAACCTGAGTAAAACCTGTCTCTTACAAAGTACTTGTCATACATAAGAATGTGACAATCTCTCTCCCAGTGATGACTCTCCCCAGGTAACAAAGACAGACATGTGGTACAGAGAGATAAAATAATTTACTCAGCATCATTTGGGAGGTCTACACTTAAACAGGGTTAAAAACAGTTAACAGAAACAGATTTTGGAATCCCAATTCAGCAGCCACTATACAGATATTTTTTTTTCTATATTTCTTGCCAAAAGTCATGGAATCTCTGGACACTCAAAAGTAAAAAATCCCCAAAACCTCAACATAAATACTTTATTCTAAAGTTTAGCTGCTTAATATATGTCATGAGGTCCATCTGATTATTGATGATGTGAAAGCAAGCTATCTCAAAGGAGACAAGTAGACCGAGTTTCGCTTGAAAAACAGAATCACAAAGAGTTGAAAACCAAAAGGGTCAAGATACTCCCTGCTGTAGCAAAAATTGTGCTATCAGTGACACCAGTTGAAGATGCTTGTTAGTCCTGGGTGCTCTGGATAGAGCTCAAGGTGGAATAATAGCAACAGGAATACGCAGAGTAAGATAGATGAGAATAAGATATATAAAGACAGGAGAAGATTTAGGTTTATGGACAAATTGTACTGAATCCTACTGTTTGAGAGGTCCTTCTGCAAAATGTACTTGTTTATAAGTGGCGGACTTCTGGCTAGTTTTTTCACAGTAAGTCAGCTCTGTGTCAGACTAAGTCAGAGTACCAAGATCACTCTAAAAAATTTCAACCTCACCTGTAATGATTTGGATAGTTACAAGTCAAAAGCATCATGCCCTCTCAGGCAGAAATCATGCTGGTAGTTCTGCTGGCATTAGTGACAGTACACTGCGTTTAAGCTATCCCCAGCAACCCATACAACTGTGGCAGATAATGTAGCACGTTACCTTTGTGTTCTTTACTTTCCAAGGCAAAACAAATATGCACATGACTGACACCAAACATGGGATTTCATAGGTGGTTCTTCTAGCTGGCCAATAATTCTTGATCTGACCAGTTCGCAGTAGTGAATGATAGTCTATACAGTGACAGCTGTATGGAGGGCACAGCGTACTTCAATTGGCGAGGTCTGTCACCTCCTTCCTGTACACGAGATTCCCTTTTCATCGTGCACCCCTTTTCCAGCCTCCCATCCCGAAGGCACTGAGTGCAAATGTGCATTAGTGCCCTCTCGTGGTCAACGTGGCAAAGTTAAAAGTCCCTCTACTGAAGAACCCCCTGGGGCAGGGGGTCCTTATGTCAGGTGGCAGACAGGTTTTGCAGCTAATATGGTCGAGATCCATCCCAAAAATGCATTTTCCTGACAGAGTTGAATCCTGTAAGCATGGGAACAGATCCATTACACACATGTGGGTTGCCCTAACCTGCAGGGGTGGGTTGGGTACAATGGAGTTACACCTCTAATGCTAAACCAGGCCACAGGTAATGTACTTTGCTTACATCTGTGGCTCCTCAGAGAATGGAGCACCTGTGAATGGCATCTTCAAAATTCTTGTTGGTCTCCTCTGTTGACTGCTTAGGCGTTCACACAGCAGATCCCTATGGATGTATCTAATCATGAATCACTGTCAATCACTTTTTGGCATTGGCAGCAGTCATTTTCTACTATCAGTTCTAATTCCTGTATGTATTAATATAATATATAGCATGTAACGAATACTGTAAGGGTCTGGAAATAGAAAAAGAGATGCTCAGAACTTCAGCTAGTGTAACTTAGTACCAGAAGTGAAATCTTATTAAGCTTTCTGTGCCTTTTCCCTCAAAGAAATTCCCCTGTCCAATGAACTTTTAGCTTTGTATTTAAACAAAGCTGCCATTAAATTGACACACACTTGCTTCTTCATTTTTTAAATTTTGATGACTGTTATCCACAGTTCCCCAAAACATTTAAATGACACATTTAAGCCTCCTTTGAACATAAATTGATTAACCATGTGAAAACTCAGTACAAAAGACTTGAACAGAGCTTTCTTGACTGGACTAATGCCAAAGCTATAAACCAATATCTTGGTGCTGAAAGCTATAAACAGCTACATGAGTGGCTTAGGATTGCATCTTAAGAACAATTTGTATGCATTCTTCTGCATAACTGTACATCTGGTGACAATAGAAAACACGGTCCATAAACAGGCACAGCCAGGGTTACACACAATAAATTCAGGTAATCACTGCCCTTTTCTGTGTTGAAGCTTTTGTGGTTCTCTCTAAGACCCAGACTATGCTAGTACAAAAACCACTAACACAGCTTTCTAGGGCAGGCAAGGAGACAAAAGCCACTTACAAATTGCCTTTACTACTTTGGGGAGGAATTGATAAAGACCAGGGGACAGAATATAATCTGTGGGCTCTCTTACTTCCCTTCAACTTCTATTATCTGTAAGTAACAAGATTGTAGCTTTCTCTATCACTGTCACCACGGAGACCATGGTTCTCTCAACTGTACAATGCAGCCTTGCACCCACCTTTGTGAAACCAAGGAAGAAGTATCCCTTTCAGCCTGTCAAAGACATGTTTGGTAGCATGGGACAAAGAACCAAAGTAAGAAATAATTACTGAAAAATAATTGGAGTAACAGGATTTTTATACTGTGGTATACATTTTTAGTGGAGAAAAATAAGTCTCTGTAGCATACACCTCATGAGTTCCCATTGCTGACAAAGGTGTTTTTTTCCTTAGAAATACAGAAGCACCAATTTCTGAGGAACTTGCATTGCTCTGGAACTAAAATGTTCTGCTTACAAGGCAGAAAGACATTTCATGGTGATTCCTGGAATGCAGAAGTCAAAATGCAGGATGAAGACATAGAGAAGGATCTTTCTTTTAAACAAGGCACATTGTGGAGTTGCATTGAGATGTTTGTTTCTTTTGTTACTTTTTTATTTTTCCAAACCAAACTCTATTTTGGATAATAAGAATTAAAGTGATACTGCATATTCACAAAAGAAGTAATCTGTTACTCTTAGATCTGATAAAGCTTTTAGCTCAGGACAGAGAGAGGTGCAATTAGCATATGGTGAAGAATTTGATGTTTGAGCTGTAGGTGGTGGTGTTGCTTTATGGGAGTTTAAGTTCAGTGAGGATGGACTACTTGAAAGGACACAAGTAGAGGTAAACTGGGGTAGCTAATAAATCAGTTGCCTTCAGTTGCCTGACAGTAGTTAACTTTCCTTCATCCTCAGTTGCTCACACAACACTTTTTAGAAATAGGAATAAGAATAGAAGTCTTACATTTCTCCATGATTTAGGAACAGAGGTAGAATAGCAATGCAAGCAGAAGTGCACAGATGCCAGACAAATCATGGGAGAGGTTATCTTTATCAATACAGTGCTTACTGACAATTGGTTTTGTCGTTTTGCCTTTTTGATGTAAGCTCATTCTTTAAGTATGTGTTGTATTAGATTTCCAAGTACATTTCACAGTAACCTTGGTTTTGGTTTCAGTAAACGTTTGTGCAATTTGTCTTCCAGGCAAACTCTAATCTAACACCCAATAGAAATAATTGACTTGAGTAAGTTTTGCATACACAGGAATCCCATTGATTTAGTGTTTGTATACAAATTGGGGAAATAATCTGTACACCTCTATGAACCATTGCATCAACTGTTACCATTTACAGGAATTTTTACTTACATTGTGGATTAGAACTTTTCTGTAAAAACATCTGTCTCACTTGTAACTTGTAACTTGTTACATCTCTGTCTTCCCACTGATTTCCCCAAGGCCACTGTTTTTCCTGTGTGAAAAAATGATACTTTCAACTCCAGTCTGCAAACTGGTACCAAAGTGACTTCCTTATGAGGAGTCAAACTGATGGACACACAGGATTATTGTAATTCTTTTCAATGTAGCTGCTGGCAGGTACCTGTAGCAAAGCTCTCCGACCATCCCTTGTGGACAGCGATGACTGGAGGAATAGCCCCACTTCCCAGCAGCTGTGTGCTGCTTTTGGCTGGGGTAAAGTTAATTTTCTTCATTGTGGCTGGCATGGGGCTGTGTTTTGGCTTTATGCTGAAAACCGTGCGGATAATATAGAGAAGTTTTTGTTGTTGCTGAGCAGGGTTGCACAGAGCCAAGGCCTTTTCTGCGTCTCAAACTTTCCACACTGGCAAGGGGGCTGGGGGTGCATGGGAAGTCTGGGAGGAGATGCAGCCGGGACAGCCGACCCCAACTGATAAAAGGAATATTCCATACCATATGGCATCATACTCAGCATATAAAGGGGTGGGAAAAGGAAGAAGGGGGGACTTCTGGAGTTAAGGTGTTTGTCTTCCCAAGTAATGGTTACACATGATGGGGCACTGCTCTCCTGGAGATGGCTGAACACCTGCCTAAGCATGGGTAGCAGTGAATTAATTCCTCTTTGTTTTGCTTTGCTTTTGTGCTCTGCTTTTTCTTTCCCTATCAAACTGCCTTTATCTCAACCCACAAATTTTCCAGCTTTTACCCTTCCAATTTTCTCCCTGATCCTGCTGGTGGGGGAGTGAGTGAATGGCTGTGGCTTGGTTGCTGGCTGTGGTTAAACCACGACAAGCTGTCCATAATGAACCATACATGAGTTCATGTTATGCATAAAAACCCCAAATAATGAAAAGCATTATTTGGGACCTCCAGCATATGAACAAAACATTTTTTCTGCAGCATCTGAGATTTGGCAATGGGCTGCAGGGCGTCTCCCTGCAGTGGCCACAGAGGCATGGTCCACCTCTCTGCTCGACATAGCAGCTTAGGCACAAGGACGTGAGACATAGTGAGCAGAGTCTTTCCAAAGATTTACAGCTGGAAGGTGCACCATGGACAGAGAGAAGAAAAAGCAGAGAATATATAAATCAAACTAGAGCCCCTTGGTCTTTCTAGAAAGAACGTAATCTTCAATGTGTTTTTGTCTAAAGGCACCTTAAAGAGCAACTGCCTGAGAAAGGCAAAGTTAGACAAAAATTTTCAGGATGAGGAAGTGCTCAGGATCCAGGGAGTCACAAGCACAAATTCAGTCATACATGCAAGTGTAAGCTTAGGATTAAGTAGTCAGAGTGCTTACCTAGAGCAATTTCCAGACATGAACACTATCTAGATGTCTCTCTTGGGACATTCAATTCAGACACAGTGCATAACTTCGGTTTTTCCTGCTTCACTGTGCTCTGAGGAAGCCTGCATTGCTCCCAAGTCTTCTGGGGACATAGAAAAAAGAATATGAGGATATTGGGATGAGGAGATGTCAGTCTCTTAGGCTGTGGTTTTGGTTTTCTTCCCTAGTGACAGAGCTTTCGTGTCCTCCTGGAAGACACTATTCAGCTTAATCATCATTTAAACTGCTAGTTCATTACTCTCCTGAGTCTTCATGCCAGCTAACAGTTTTATAGTTGCTTTTCCCTGATCAGAACAAGACATTCAGACCCCTGTTTAATTTTTCTCTTCTTGATCTCTACAAATGCTGACACACACTAACTTGACT
Source organism: Corvus hawaiiensis (assembly GCF_020740725.1). Classification (NCBI taxonomy): domain Eukaryota; kingdom Metazoa; phylum Chordata; class Aves; order Passeriformes; family Corvidae; genus Corvus; species Corvus hawaiiensis. Next base: position 47,555,649 of record NC_063218.1, on the reverse strand, counting down.
CAAGCTTGTCGCTAACCTAAATAATTGTTACAATTGCTAACCTCCATTGAATGTCTTCAAAGAGGGGATTTATGGTAGTTTTTTGCTATCTGAAAAGTTAGATGTATCTATGCTATTTTTCAGGAAGGTCATTCGTATCCAAATCAAATGTGTCACAGATGACAGATCTCTGGTAGGACACTGTTTTTAATTAATTTAATTTAATCTACTTAATGGATTTACTTGTAAGTTATCAGAAAATTCACTCACAGCTTATATGCTGTAAATGTGGGAATGATCCATGGAGCCTTTACATATTACATAGAGGTTGTGTCCTTACTTTGTTTATTTAAAAATCAATTTTTTGGGATTGTATTCAGCCATGGGTTTGCTGTTTATCATATGAGTAACACTAGCTTCATCGCTAAGGTTAAAAGGCCAGACAGCTTTAAAGTTGAGAATTTCCTGAGTTTAAGGTGTTGTAATGCAATACAATCTCATGCCAGGATTTTTTTTTCCTCAGGTGACCACACCTTTTTCAGTGAAAGAGGGATGAATTTTAGCCAACAATAAAAATAATTTCAGTATCATTTCTCTTTACTTAGCAGATCTTACTTATTTGCTAAATATGGATCAAATCCTTATAAAGAGATGATTGTTAATTTCCCTGTGGGTTTTCCCATGGCAGTCATCACTGTAGTATGCCAGTACTTCACACTTTTTTCCCCACAACAATCTTGTTAATTTAATTATTTTTGTTCACATTTTCCAGATGGAAATTGAGACAGAGTGATTGAGTGCAAATTGTTTCCTCACTTTGTGTTGGGCATTATAAATGAAATCGTTCTCATTGACGATAATTTTAGCTGCAAATTCTTAGCTCATCTGATCAGATACTTAAGGCGTAGGAAGCAATTAATGAATGCATGTAAAATATGTGACATTGTCTCTTGCAACATGTTTTCTGAAGACTGCCACAGTGGCAAGGAACAAATACAGTATCCCAGGCTATCAATGATTACCTTAAGCATGAGCCCATCCTGTACTGCTCTAAACATCCACAGCTCCCTTTGCTACTCACCTATCAGCCTTGGCAATGAATGGGGGAATATCACGTGGAACTAAGAAACAGACATGAAATTCAAACTGGCATATACAAAGAGAATGGGAAAATTGGTATTTAGCTGCAAAAGGCCCAGAGGGATTACTTATTAAAGTTTTAGAAACAGACAGACTCCTTAAGTCCCCAATTACTTCAGATACTATCTAAAAGAAAATCTATCTAGGTCTATCTAGGAAAGATCTAACTAAAATAAACATAAACTTAACCTAATTAAAAAAAACCCACAAGCAAATACTGTAATGGTGGAGGGGTGGATACTGCTTGTTTTCTACTTTCCCTGTGAATTCACAAAAAAAAAAAAGAATTTATGAAGAAAGGAACTGTGGCAAAAGCAACTGGGCATAAAAACCATGGGACTGTGTATACTTCTCTGAATGATCATGGTTTACATCAAAATCAAATGTTGTCTATACTCAAGTGGGATGTGTCTTACTTTTCCATGCATTTTTAGCATGACTGTCATTGTATTTACTTGTTTAATGAAATAAAGATCTTGAGATCTTTGTAGTGTTCCATCTTCTGACAAAACTCTTCGAAGTGAGAAGTGAATATGTTCAACCATGTAATGGGACAATTTACTTTTGGCTTTAAGTAATATTTTTTCTTTAATTTTTAAAAATCAGAAGTATATTACATACTAAACATCATATGAAAGACAACATTTGGAGGTGCAAGTAGTCATAACAAAAGGCTCTTTAAATGAAAGTAATAGAAAATATTGAAAAATCATGAAAACATTCAAGATTTATCTAATTTATTGCATGGACATAATACTTTTGCTTTATGAAAATATTATTAATCTATACAGAAGTTAACATTTAACTAGCCTGGATTCCTTTTAAGTGCTTTTGCTATGGCTGTTCCTTTTAATAGGTCTCCAGAGCCACTGAATCTAAACAGGAATTTTTCAGGTGATAGTGCTTTGCATCAGGTCATTATTCAGGCTCTTGCCCCAAAAGCACTAAGTACAGAGGAGTAATTAAATGGATATAAGTTCATAAAAGTCCCTGTGCAGAGGAGACTGCTCTTCACTCCTACCCTCTGCAATGCAAATACATGAAATTCATAGTAAAATTGCGCAAACCTATTCCTTTCAATTTTACCAAGTACAAATTTCATGCCAAGTATCTCCTGCCATTAACTTATCCCTGTGAAAAGCATTCTAACTGTACCCTTTTGATTTGTAGTCAGAGAATTCCCACTGAAATGTTCCCAGAAATCTCAGCCACGACAGTTGCAAAGGAATCAAGAGGCAGTCCCTGTGGTAACTATATCCCATAAGTTTAGGGATTTACGGGTTGATCCTAGCATTTTAAACTCCATTTGCAAACCTAGTAGCAGCTGCTACAGACCCAGAAATATTGGTGTAATAACAATTTTATCATGATGCTGCTTTGAAAATTGGTCACAGAATTGTTCCTCAGCTTGAGTTTCCCAGGGGCATTGAGATAAAGTGCAATGCAGCTAAGCAATCTTGAAGTGATAGGAGTAGGGATTACTCTGGCAGGGATTACCTCTGGAAGAGAAAGTCACACTCTTCTCACCAGATACAGATGAGAATGTTGATAATAAATCTGACTGAGCAAAGCTTTAGCATCCTTCTGTTTTATCTAAGCAGCAGAATTCAGCTGAGATCTTTCCAAGCTAATGAGGCCATCATAGAGGACACTTCTGTGATGGCTATACAGCACTAGAGAATGGAGCCCAGTCTTCAGCTGTAGTAAATCAGCTCGGTTATCTCCTCACTAAATTGGCAAGTACTGTCATTCCCAAAGCCTCCAATAGCTTCAGGAATCAAGCTGCCATCCCAGCTTTGTATGTTTGCTTCAGGACAAAATGAAAGTACTCCTCTTTATGCCAAGAAATCCCCTGTCCTCACCCTGTTCATTATTACAATGTCTTGAAATTCAGACAGAATCGCTTAAGTAACTGAAAAATAATCTCCAGAGATTAAGAGATCTGCAACAAAAACAATAAACAAGTGATCCCTAGAGTAGGGGCTTTGTGTCTTCTTTTGCTTATACAAGACCACGGCAGCTTCACAGAAGCTACGGCAGCAGAAGAATCAAATGAGAAAGCCCTACAATTATTGCTAATTACATCTTTAAAAATGAGGATTTCCAATGTAAAAGGGAAATTTGAAGTGGATGGGAAGGCTTGCATGAGTTTTCTCACAAAAGGCTTCTTCGTGTTAGCTGTTGATCTGCTTTTGCATCAGGTTTTTTGTGTTTTGGGGGTTTTTTATGCCTTAGTGACCGATTATCATCCCATAAGGGGAAAAGATTTTTTGTGGCAGGGCTTTTTACTAGACATCTCTAAAAACCAGAAAAGATGGGTACATATTTATAAATCTGCATAGCGGACACGGACTTCTCTTCCCTACAGACTGAGAGTGTATTTACCTGTTTTAAGTTTCATCGAGTGCTTAATGCACAGCTCCAGAGATATCTGCACTATCGCTATAGACAGACAATTGGTTTCCCCTTTCTTGGCAGTCACTCATTTCATTGTTGTGCTGGGCTGAGCAGATACAGAGGTCTTGGATTTGCCCAGGACAGAGATTAGATCACATTTAAGTGGCACTGCAATTATAATGTTTCCTTCTCTTCCCCTTCTCACCTTTCAGGTTTGCTTCCTACATGGTCTTCAGCTTCCAAAGTCTGCTAATTTCTTGCTTCTGTTTTAAGCAGCCCAGCTAAAAGCTTTTCATAACCTGTTTCTTTTCTAAATTGAGAGGTATTTTTTCCCCTCTGGATCTTTTCCAGTCTTCATTTTCTGTCTATCATGGCTTTCAGTCAGTCTGCCTGACAAATCCCCTCTCACTCTGCTCCCAAAACCCTGGCTTTTGATCCAGTGTTCAGCCATTTCACCTCTGGGCTTCCAGTCCTGTAACTTGGAAGATATAGCAATAAAGCAAGCACAAGTAAGACTAATCTCTGAAATAGACTGGGTAATTCTCCTTCCTATTCTCCCCCAAGGCAAACACATTGACATTTTGAGTTAAAATCTGGCTATATAAAAAGAAACTGAAGCTTACCTATAAAGTTTCTAATGGCTAATGCTGAGAGTCTCTCAGAGGGCAAAAACTGGGGCAGAACTTGCTGCAATAAAAAGTAAATTTCTCTGGGTAATGGCAGGGAAATCATTCTTCCTCTATAAAAGCAAATCTTGCTGTGTTTAGACATTCTGACGAAAGCTATTAATGGCCTGACCCATCTTACACTAATGTAAATCAGAATGAAATCCCTTGAAATTGGAGGAGTTACAAAAATGCATTAAAAATCTTTAATTATTATTAAGGCCAGGAGCCTTGTTGTGAAAACAGGGACTAAGCCTCTTCCTCTCCACACATCTGACATTTCTAAACTTGCTAACAGGAGGAGCAATGTGATCTAGCATCAGAGCACAGAAACAAGAGCTGGGAGGCCTTGACTCTATTCCTGGCTCTGACAGTAACATATTAGGTGACAATGAGCAGATCATTTCACTTCTGCAAGCCAACACTTCCCCTCTCACCCTTGGTCTTGTTGATCTGTAAATTCTTTGGTCTTAACAGGACCTTCAAAATATTGTTGTAATGTAAAAAACTGACCCTTACAAAGACTAATTCTAAAAGAAAATTAAGTGGGACTTACATATACTGAAGTTACTCAAGAATCATGGAAAACACATACCAAGGCATTGTTTATTAGCACTGGGATTGCATAACTCCAGAGCAATGAGGCTGTTTTGTTACTCAGACTCATTTGTTATCAACAGTCACAATGTTTTCTTAAGATGACAAGAAATCAGTCTATCTAACTTGCAATTAGGGATTAAAAAAAAAAACTTGACAAAAAGATTTGACCTTAATTTAAAAAATTAACACGCTGACAAAAAGAAAATGAAGTGCATTTTCAGTTTAATTAAAATGCCACAATTACTATGTAAATAATTGTGTTTTATTAATCATTGGCATTCAAGCTTGAGACTGGAGCAATACTAATGATAATTAAGTTGCTGGTGCTGAGTATGGTGCCTTAATAATTACACAGTAGTTAATACAGAATGCTAACTAAAACTGGGAAGTTCTGCATAGCAATTAAGTTATCTCAGGCTGCTAATTAGTTATGTTAATTTAGAATTACTTCAGTTTCCTGTGTAGACTGGGCTTTTTAAACTTCAAGTCCCCATTGTCACTTCTGTTGTATGCAACGGAATTGGTGCTCTCTTTCCCTTTCCATTGAAGTTTACACAAGAATGTTTCACATCGTCAAAGTGGTCTCTAAGGGAGAGAGATTCTACGGAATCTTACACTGTATTTTTTAATTGTTTTTTTGGCAGGTGAAAATAGCATTTTTATACCTCAGGACCCTTCTAATTGTTAATGTCAAGGCAGAGTCCACTTTTTAAAGTTGTTCTTATTAGTTCTTTTACAGGCATAAAAAACAAGATTATTTTAAGGAATATGAAGAGAATGAGAACAAGAAACTAAACTGCTTCATGGATAGACCAGATACAGAATTAAAAAGTCATAGGTAATTCCTGCTTGCAGTCATAATATTGAGGACTGTGCTTTAAGATGTGGGCTCCTGAGTCAGGATTTGAGCTCTAAAGCAGACATTGCAAATAGCTTGAGTGCACAAGGTCTCAAATGTAAAATGCAATTGAGAAAGTACCTTGCAAGGGAAAGTGAACTGGCCCCACTTGTCAATTTAAAATTCTTCAGAAATACAGAAATCAAACAGAGGAAGATTAATGCATACTTTCCCTGCATTTGCAAGGAATAGCTGTAAGAAAAAGGAAGGCAGAGGTCCAGTCTCCTTTCCAATACATCTTGAGTGGCTGGGAGTCAGTAACCTAATGTCCCCATTTCCTTTTACTACTGTTCGACAGAGTGGTTGTCCCCTGGTTTGAGAATAGGGTTGCCAGTAGTCAGAAGACCTCTTCTTTCCTTTTCTTCCTAACTCTAAAAAACTCACCTCCCCCAGTTATGTGTATATATACATATATATATATACACATAGTGTATGTCTATCTATCTATCTATCTATCTAGTGTGTATATATATATATATATATATACACACTAAGATTGACAAGTGCATTTGGGCAACCCACTCAACTCAATCACCTAAATGCCTTTATGCATCATGGTCCAATTCAATTTCTGAGCACCAGATAATCTCCTCTTTGTTTCTTAGAGAAGTAAGCTGCTCTGCCCCTTTCATGGAGTGCCCCATCCTGTTTATGAAGAGAGAAGGGCTGGTGTGTGGTGAGATTGTTTGAGGCTGTCTTGGGCACAGTGATCATAAAATGAGGGAATTTGTGATTGCCAGAGAAGTAAGGAGGGGGGTCAGCAGAACTGCAAATTCCGACTTCTGGAGGGCAGACTTTGGCCTGTTCAAGAGCCTACTTGAGAGAGTCCCTTAGGAGGCAGAATGGCAAAGGAGTGGGGAAGACTGGACATTCTTCAAGAAGAAAATTCTAAAGACACAGGAGCAGGCTGTCCCCATGTGTCCAAAGATGAGCTTGGGTGGAACACAGGAAAAAAAAGGTGTATCAACTTTGTAAGAAGGGATGGGCAACTCAGGAGGACTACACGGATATTGTGAGGTTATACAGCAAAAAAAATTAGAAGGCCCAGAGACCAACTAGAACTTAATCTGGCAACTGCAGTGAAAGACAAGAAAAATGTTTCTATAAATACATTAACAACAAAAGGCTGGCTAAGAAGAATCTCCATCCTTTACTGAATGCAGTGGGAAACACAGTGACCAAAGATAAGGAAAAGGCTTGAGTACTTAATGCCACATTTTCCTCAGTTTCAATAATAAGACCAGTTGTTCTTGGGGTATTTAGACTCCTGAGATGAAAGACAGGGAACAGAATGAAGACCCAATAATCCAAGCGGAAATGGATTAGTGACCTGCTAATTGTGATTGCCAGAGAAGTAAGGAGGGGAGACACACACAAATCTACTGTACTGAAGGAGCTGGTGGAAGTGCTCATCAATCCACTTTCAATCACTTGTCAGCTGTGCTGGCTAACTGGGGAGATTCCAGCTGGCTGGAGGTTAGCAAATGTGATGCCCATCTACAAAAGGGGCCAGAAGAAGGATCCACAGAGCTACAGGCCTGTCAGCCTGACCTTGGTGCCAGGGAAGGGCAGTGATTGTCCCCTGTACTGGGCGCTGCTGAGGTGGCACCTCAAGACCCGTGTCCAGTTCTGGGCTCCTCACTACAAGAAAGACATTGAGGTAGTGGAGCATGTCTGGAGAAGGACAGTGGAGCTCATGAAGGATCTGGAGCACAAGTCCTGTGAGGAGCAGCTGAAGGAGCTGAGGCTGTTTAACCTGGAGAAAAGAAGGCTCAGGGAGGACCTTACTGCTCTCTACAACTGCCTGAAGGGGGACTATAGTGAGGCTGGTCCCAAGTGACAGGAACCAAATCAGTAGCAAGTAGCAAGGACAAGAGAAACTGTCCTCGAGTTGTGCCAGGAAGGTTCAGATTGGACTTCAGGAAAAATTTCTTCACTGGAAGGGTGATCAGGCATTGGGAAAGGCTACCCAGCAGAGTGGTGGAGTCACCATCCCTGGAGGTATGTAAAAGATGTGTAGATGTGGGGTATAGGGACATGGCTCAGTGGTGGACTTGGCAAGATGGGATTATATGTGAACTTGATGATCTCAAGTGTCTTTTCCAAACCAAATGATTCTATGATTCTGTTCCTTCATGTCTTTAGAGAAACAATGCGAGTGTGGTCACGGAGTTGCAGGGAATGTGATTTTTTCTTTTCTCCTTTCTATAACAGAGTAAGGGTTACAAATAAAGATTTTATGCTAATGCAATGGCAACATCAAGAGCTTTAAACCCCAATCTTATGTTTTCTAATGAATGTTCATCTCCTGCATTGACTGTTTCCTTATATTGTTTTTCACCCAGAGGGTGTTTGGGCACTGGAACAGGCTCCTCAGGGAAGAGGTCACAGCACTAAGCCTGACAGAGTTTAAGAAAAATTTGGACAATGCTCTCAGGCACATGGTGTGATTCTTGGGGTGTCCTGAGCAAGGCCAGGAGTTGGACTCAATGATCCTGATGGGTCCCTTCCAACTCAGCATATTCTGTGATTCTATGATTCTATGACCTTTGTAGTCCTCATAGGAAGTCTTCAGAGCTACAAAATAATATTTTTTATTTTCCCCAAGATGCTACTTGAGTGGAGAAGTGACACTTCATTCTGCCGTTATTTTCTTAGATTCGTTTCTAACCTTGTTTTTCATGGAAGCAAAATCGTTTTTCAAGAAGCAAATACTATTCAGAGAGGCAGACTTCTGTTTTCAGTGGACAACTTTTCACAGTTATCCACAATTCCAAAGGCATTGAGACCATCACTCAAGCTGCTCAGAAATTTTTAATACCCCAGTTTCATGGAACACACAGCTATCAAGACAGGCTGAAAAACACACACATGTTATCCCAGGGAAAAAACACTCCCTGCATTGCAGCCAGTAACATCCCTCGCAGTATCATAAGGCGTTTTGTAAACACAAGCTAATTACACCGCCCAGGGATGGTTATCTCAACTGTAAATGCACAACCAACGAAACCAAGACCCAGAAGATTTAAGTAGCTTGGTTACCAAGAAATATATGGTTAAAGACATTAGTTCTAGAAGTCTTTACTAGGTAAAGATTTATGCTCTAATTACCATGCTCTAACTACTGGGCTGTGCTTCTGCAGGGATTCCCCCTTGAAGCACTGTTGCTTTACAGCCGCTCTCCTGCCTATCTGCTGCAGGCCATCCAGCTCCTGTCTGAATTTGGTTATTTTCATTGACTGTGGAAGTGTCAGCAGAGGCAGTTCATCTCTTTGTTCTGCATGTACAAGCAGGAAGGTCTCTTTCAGGAAACTGTCACATATGACTTTGCTAGCTGCATGTGTACCAGCACAGACAGGAGCACAGGAAACTGGAGGTGAGACACTTAACAAGTTGCCACTGCATAGGAGCTTTGTCTAGAATTCAAAACACACCAAGGCCTGATCTGCTTCCTACAGATGAACCATTTCCAAATGCTTCTTATATAGCACAGGGTAAGAGCAGTTCAGCTGGTGTGCAGCAGAGTCATGCATATCTTACTTCAGTATCTTCAGCCCAAACGTCTCAGTACAGCATATGTTGGGCCATTCTGAAAATTTGGGCTCTTGTTTGAAGACAGGTCAGCCTGCATCTGCTTCCCCTTCAATCTTTCCCAAAGTACAGACATCTGGACTTTTTCAAAGAAAATGGGAAGACAATTTGGCATGCAGCTCCAAATGTTTCTCAAAATCTTCCCCATGAACCCTTAGCAGTACAGACCCTTGTGCTTCTTCTGTTCTGATGTGCTGAAATAAGTGGAATTATTCCACTGTAAGATAGAAGCAAGGGCAGGAAATGACCCCATGAGAGGCCCTTCTGGATAGCAATGGTGAGAATGAAGCTGTTAATCATTATACTGCATGGTGATGAGACTCTGCTGCCAGGCTAATAAATACTCTGATCCAGCATGGTACGGATGCACATCCAGATGTGTTCTTGTCTGCAGAGGCAGCAGAGGGATTTCAAGGTCTGCAGTGGGTCTGCTGGAGACTGAGGAATTATTAACAGTGCTAGCAATTTGAATAGTTAAATTGATGAGGGGCTTGGGGAAAATGTCAGTAAATTAGAAATTGTTAGAGACATTTGAGAAGCATTAAGGTTGAGAATTTTGTTGAAGGACATGTTTATTACAGAGATGACTGAACCCTGTTAGAAATGAAAAGACATTTTGTAATATCACTTGACTGAAAGAACAAGGGCACAGATATGTCTGTAAGTACACACACACACAAATTCAAGCACAGCGGAAAGCTTTTAAAAGAGCAAAGTTTCAGGCAAACAAAATGAGAGCAAGAATTTGAACAGGGTGAGCAGTTGAAAAAGAA